>NC_140359.1:11895861-12277861 GCF_963514085.1 Chelon labrosus | reverse complement strand
GAAAATCCGCCTCATTCTTTTTGCGCTGGAGTTCGTTTTGGCACACCTGAATTAAAAATTGAAAATATTCAGACAAAGGCAGCAATTAAGGAAATTATTTTGAGCGAAATGACGGGCCCTAATTATGTGTCAAAGTCAAAACTCCCGTTTAAGACTGTGATTAGTCCCAGTAAAACATGGAAATTAAATACACTCTGCGCCACAGGTTGCAGCTGGATGTAGAGCATAATAGCAGGCATCCTTCCTAACTAGTAGTAGTGTATAGGCACCATGTGAGCATTTTATACACATCTCATCTCTAATACGGAATGAATCGGTAGCAAGGGACTAACCTCAACTTCTATAGTGCAAGAGTGGAGTTTGTTCTCATGGTCTCTGTTCTGTTTCTCAAGCATCTCCATCTTTGCTGTATTTTCCTTCAGCGACACCCTGAGGCTTACAATCTCGTTTAGCTTGTGGCTGACATCTGCTTGGCAATCCCTAAGTTGCTGCTTCAACAAAGAGATTTCTCCAGTCTTCTGGCACACCTACATTTGGACAGAGACAATTATGCAGATGAAACCTTGACTTACTGTCAGGTATATGTACTGAAGTGAGCAGTGAAAGGAAAAATGAACATGACACCGTTCTAGCTATATTTTCATTTTGATGAAAAAATGTATTCTGTCTCATATACATTTTTGCAATCATGTATTTCGTGTATTTCCATTTAAAACAACATCCATAAATTCCAGTAAACTGCACATTTGGTTGTGTAATCAGTCTTATAAAAAGCTCCTAAATGGTAAATAAAAGTAGTGAAATTTGAATATTATACATTGCAGGACAAGACAGGGTCATGTGACATTAATGTGAGATGTCAACATTTTCACCTCATACCAACAGCAAGCTGATGGTTTTGTTACATAAAATAAGTTGAGAATAGATTTCCCTTTTTGGGCCATGTGATGGCAGTGCAACCACCTGTAAACTCAACATTGGCATATTACCACCATACAAATTTACAGAAGTCCAAAGTGACAGTTGGCCATTTACACCTAACAGACACAGAGCAGCAGTGTGAGTCCAGTATTCATAATTTTAACATTCTGGTTTATAAGGTGTTAATACTCTGATCAAAATGAATCAAAACAGTATAGTTCATAAAATAATGAATATATGATTCCATATAATCATTTACTTAAATCCTATTTAGATGTCATTAAATATTGTTAAATGTTTATATAAGAAACCAATTAGCCCATCTCACAGTTTTATTGGAGCAAATTCTTGCAGCCGAACTATAGTGATACCCCTGCAAAAGGTTCGCAATGTAAGAAATAACGCTGCTGATGTAAAAGGGCAACAGCATAAACTACTTAGCAAAATCTAAAGTGACTCTTGTGACACATTTCTTTCTTATTAAACATGATGCAAAATGATGGATTTCTCCACTGGCGAAGGAAGAATGGATTTTATCGCGCCTCAGCACAGTCACTACAAGATTGCACCGCACAGTTTTGTATGCTACACGGTTTCATATCCAATTTATATCACATTTGTGACTCATGACTCACCTCCCACTGAGTTTCCTCGAGTGTCGGCGCGAGCTGTGTGCTCTCTGTCTCATAAGACCTCAGTCTGAGCTCGAAAAGATCCTTCTCCCGGGTCAGCCTGGAAACATCCTCCTGAAGTCTTTCTTTCTCAGCCTGCGCAATAGTTTATTTCTCATTTCACTTATTCATGCAGGTGAATAAGATATGCATCTGCTATTGGTTCAGCAACTAAAATGAAGGTAAAATATTGCATCTAATACGGATATTGGAAAGGAAGAGGACAATGAACCAATAATATAATAGTAGTGAATAAAGGGAGGGCTGACCTGGAGCTGGCTGACCTGCAGCTGAAGTGCTTGATGTGTTTTTGCTGCCATTTGAGACACTTGCCGTAGCTTTGTGGAGCACCGCTGCTTCAACCCTTCCATCTCTTCAGCACAGTACCTTTGTCTCTCCTCAAACAGCTGACAGGTGTCTTCCTCCTTCTCCTCAAAACTCACCTGTTGCGAAGTGAAGAATGATCAGAGATGTACAGTCAAACTATTCATGAGAAGCAGTCATATTGGTTTCTTCTTTTTTTTTGTCACATGACTTTTTGATACCTGTAGCTCCTGCAGTTCAGATTCTCTCTCCAGCAGCCTTTGTTCCAAGCGTTCAATCAGTGACTCATCTGTAGTAATGGGGGACCGAATCCCGCCTGTAGTTTCAGAGAGGGGGCTTGGCTCATGTGCAGAGAGAGAGAGAGCCGGAGAGCCAGCATCCCCATTAGCCTTAGATGCCAACCCGCTGCTGTTTAAACCAGCCGTATAACCACAGTCAAGGTTGGCGCTGTTCCTATTGACCCATGGAGGTATATTGGGTTGTTCTTTCTTGCCGAGGCCATTTGCGAGAGCTGAGCTGCCATCACTGTGACTGACAGGGCCCATGGAAGCACTTAGGCTGCCGCTGGTGCTGTGGGTGGGTATGCTTGACATAGAGTTACGTCCAGAGTCAGAAAGAGTCCCTGAAAGAAAAAGAAATGGCATTGTACTTTTGAGCAATTTATCATCCAACCTGAAAATTCTCATTCTTTGGCAGCAGTTTAACCAGGAGAATATAGACACAAACCTGTTGTGTCTTGCTTGTGCCTTATATTTGGACTGCTGGTTTTCTTCAGAGGATAGAGGATGTGATCCAGGCTGTTGTGGCCTGTCTCTGCGGAGGAAACCCTCATGGGATTCACAGGCTTGAATGCAGTGGAACGGACCAATGACTTCTCAGCAGAGGTCTAAAAGAGTGAAATGACACACAGTCAGGGGTGCTTTTCCCGATTTTTGTTTTTATATTCAGTGGCTCCTCTTAGTTGACAGCACAGCGAAAGGCAAGTCCCCTCGTACTACTACAGAGGGAAGAAAGGGCTGAGGATGTGTCACATTCTGAAGCTTAAAAATCATAATGACTGGCTTTCGCAGAGATAAATATTGTCACATGCTGCAAGTTGGTACAAATCAAAGGGATAGATTTTTCCACTTGTGTCTCTTCATATTAGAAATAAAAGCAGTGAAGCGTGCAGAATTGCTTCACTACAAACTGCCAGTATTAAAAGCCAACCAGCAGTAGTTGCAAGTAAAATTCACTAGACTGTCATAAAAGAGGGAACTCATTTCAAAGATGAACTTGTACTCCACATGCCCCATCTGTGCTGTCCAAGAATGTCACACGTAGTGCCATACCTCCCCTTCTTCCTGTCCTCTTCTCCCCTCAGCATCCCACATCTCTCCTCCATGTGCTGTCTGAGGGAAGATGAATAGCCCTTCTCTGTGATATTAATAATATGAGCTATTGCTGAAGTGTAAGAGGTAAAGCTTGTGAGCTCAGCATTCCTTCTCACTGACTTCATGGCTAGGAAGCCTCTCCCCGTTTTTTTTTCTTTCTATCCCTCAAACTCTCTTTGGCCCCGATCTCTCTTTTTCAGTTTTCTCCCTTATTCTGTGCTCTGTCTCTTTCGCAGCTGCCCCCTCTCTGTCCCTGAGGAATAAAGGCCCATTGAAGAAGATGCGGTCTGCCTACGTATTCTTGGCATAGAAATGACTTCTCTGAGAAGATCAAGGCATTCTTAGGTCATTAATCTGGGAGGGGGTGATTAATAAGCTGGGAGGGTTCAACAGAGGTTATGAGGAATAGCTGCTACCTATTAAACTACCTGCTGTGCATGTTTTATCCTCCACTTCGGTTTGAGCATTTCAAAGTCTGTTGCAGTTACGCCGAATGACTTCTTAATGGTTGTGAGAATAACCATAGCAACTGTTCCAGTTCAAAGCACATTGAAGCTGTATTCTATGAGGATGTGAAAAGGGACATAACACCTTAAGTTCAGTTATATCTAAATGTGGTACTCTTAAAGGAAATGTTCAGGGAAATGGGGTGATTGATGAGTTCATGGCTTCAGGTAGAAGGAGATGATTTATACAGTTTTGTGCAGCTCAACTCTTTGAGTGATCATGCAGATAGTTTGAAATTAATAACTTTTGTGGTATTTGTGTTTCACGTAATTGAAACAGTCTACACGGTCTGAGAGAATGTACAGCCATCTGTATCAAGGGCTTAGCACCCAAAGAGGTCCACAAGGAGATAGTGGCAACACAAGACAAGAGGGCCCCTTCTTACAGCTAGGTAAAGAGGTGTAAGATATATATAGATAGATAGACTTTATCAATCACTAAAATGGGAAATTTCAATGTAATTCAAAAAGTAAGAGGCTCGTGGTCGCCATTTTGACACGGATGGAAGATGTTATTTCTGCTGCGGATATGGACGACTTTCTGGATATCCAAGGCGAATTCTGTGCAGAAGGGATCCATGATTGCTTGACCAAGTGTAAAAGTTAGAGGGGTCTATGCTGAAAAATAGCTGTGTTGGCTTTTCTAAAATGTACTCCTCCTACCTTAGGCCTCAAATTTAACAATCACTCCCAGTACATTTAATCCCTTTAGAAATAGCTCAGCGAGGATATAATGCTCCCTCAAACATTTGGTTTGCTGTAAACAGGAAGGAAATGCTAGCCTGGTAACAAAATCTGCTCACGTCAGCATCCATGAATTTTAATAATGAGTGCATTAAAAAAACAACAACAGATCTTTTCCCGTGGCCGACATTTGACTGGTCACAGTAGGGAGAACACGGGTGAGTTAATGATGGCTGCATTCCACTTTGAGGAGGTTCTGCTTTTATACAGACTGGTTCACTGTCATGTCTTACTGGGGCACTTAATGAAATTAACCCATTATTAGTACTAATGTTATTTCCTGACTATGGCAAGCCAAAATGTCTGGAAATATTTTGTGTTTTGTGTTCTTTGCAGAGATCCCTAATTTCCTGGACTCTTCGTTGATTGCTTCCCGACACTTTCTCCATTTAACCCTTAAAACGATTAAATACCGCTTTAAAGCTTTTTTCTGTGGATTTGACGAACAGAGCAGACCATATTAATTTGTCAGATTTAAATGTGAATTATGGTGCCTTCGGACAGAGTCAGGCAGAGTCATTTCCGATCTTTATGCTAACCTAAGCTAACCACGCTGGCGCCAGCTGCATGTTTAGCATCAGATGTCCGTTTGCCATCAATCTTATTATTTAAATCTCAGCAAGAACGCAATTATGTACTTTAGCAAAATGTCAAAGCATTCTTTTAATGTCTATTTTATCTATATCTATCTATATTTTATCTTGCATGAGTTAGCATGAGAGAAGAAATACCACTCTCACCCTTTCCGTCATTTTCCCCGACTTAAATAGCAGTTTAGGTTGCAGCTGGCCATCTGATTCCCCATCTCTGTTCACCCAGTCCTCCATTGATCTTTCTCTGTGGTATGCTGCCCTTGGTTTATGGCTCACCTTGTGGGAAATAGGATAAATATTTTACCCAAGAGCAGAGCAATATGCCATACATTCATTTAAAGGAATATTACTGAACATGTTATAGGGAAACAGGATCTCACCTTGATGTAAAAAAAATCTTCACTTCTTCCTGAGCGGGAGTGGGAAAGTCCTTTAGAGGGATGAGTGGAGGATGAGGACCCCTGAGTGAAGCCGCACTTCAGTAACCCATCAAGGCTGCAACCTCCAATCTTCCTATGGTGGCTTGTTCTGTCTTTTAACCTATACTCGGATGCCTTGCAGTGTTTGCTGTTGAGGCTGTTGCCATTAATGAGGCTGCTGACACTACCCATGGTCCGGCACACATAGGTGAGGGCAGGACGGGGCTGAGGTCCAGACGATCGCGTTACAGAAGAAGAAAAGTCTCATGACCCCGGAGGAGTTCTGTCGGTGGCTTCATCTGCAAAACATGAAAGGGATGATAAATATTTAACACAGAGAATATACAGTATCAGATCCATAAAGGCATTTTTTTTTATGGGGACATGTCATATTTTACTGTGATGCTTATAGGTGTTTGAATTTTATTGTTTCCCGTTCAGTCTAGGCATGCACTGTTGAAGCAGGTGGTTCACATTTGCTAAACAAACAAACTGGAAAAAAACCTCCGTCTTGGCGCTCTGCCTGGCTTTGTGTGTCTAGATTTATGGCTCAGCCGTTGAATTTGACAAATAACCCTTTGGGCGCCCTTCCTCTAAACAAACTGACAATTAGGCTACTTACTGCCCACTCAACACTTGGCTGCTACCATCTGAATAACACTTTACAATCGTTTCCCATCTTGCTGTGTTACTTGATCACATACAGACAAACCGTGCTCAAATATTAAGTTTTACCGTCATGACTGATTGCAATTATGACAAAGATTTAGCACAGAGAGCATGGGTGGATTTATGTCATTTCCATTCACAATCATAGTCTACGAGGACATTTATTCATAGAGTTACAAGTGATGCTCCTCCTCCTTTGAAAGGAAAAAAGACCCCATATGTTGCTGCCGTGATCTCTAACCCACAGGGGAGAAGTCGCCTCAGTTGTGACTTCTAGTGGCAAAGGCCTCCATGCTGGCTGATCACTGTGGCTCTCCCAAACCACCTGGTCCTCAGCCTTTAAGCACTTTATAATGGGCACAAGAGCAAAGCATAGGACTAACTGCCTGTTATATGTCACACATTTGTGTACATCGCATTTGGCTCGGCTGCACTGTTGTGTCTGCAAGGAAGCACAAAGCTGTCATTGTCCCTTGCCTGAGCTGTGTGATGAGCATGCGTGAAGAGAAAAATGCTGAATGATGGGGGGTAGTGCTGATCAGGGCTGTCACATTTTATCACCCCGAAAAACCAATAAGTGAGATGAGACATCTACAAAATAGATGTTTCATCATGAGGAGAATAATAGTGGCATCAGAGACAGCAAGTGATGATAGAGCGCTGCTTAGAGACGGAAGAAGAAAAGTCTATTCTATGTGAATACAGGAAAAGAACATCTACAAAAAAGCCTACAGCACAGTTTTGATTCTCTGTTTTTTTCCCTCCCGCATTGAAGTTCAAAGTATATTCTACAAAGTAAACAGTCAGTGAAAATGTTGTGTAATGGCATATGTTGTTGAATTTGTACCCGCACATGTACAAAGCAGAGCGGTCCCCTGTGTCCCTGCAGTAAACAGTCTCTGACATGGCCCTGTCTGCCTCTGTGTTATTGTGCCTGGATGTCTGCTGCTAAATCTAAACTCCAGCCTTCACCACCACTTTTAAATATTAGCATCCACCACTGACGTGGGACTAATGTTATGAAACAATAGATTTTACTTACTGCCAGGTCAAACTAAGCATCCATCTCTAGCAAGGCCCCTGCAGAGTCATCTATCCAGTCCTGAAGAAAATAAACAGGCAGACGTGTGTATGTCTGTGTGTATGAATGAAAAAGGAGCAAATGCAAACACTATCACTGGAGCCAGGAGGGTCTTCTAACTGCTCTGTGGAGGGGGTGGGTCTTCCTGCTTTTCTAGCTGGCCTGTACCCAGCTTTGCATCATAACTGACATGTAAATGTGTGTGTTTTGGGACCTCCCTCTCCTCTCAGGGGGGCCGGTGTACAACATGTGCTCCCATAGAACCGGCGTGTGCCGCTCAAGTGATTAACTCCCAGCCTTCACAAAAGATCTTTTACACCCCCCCGTGCACCCCCCTCCTCTCCGCACAATCACCCTCAGACACCCCACATTTGTGCATCGACTAACTGTGTAATAACCATTCATCCTTCCCACTCTCCCTTCCTTTATCACTCCCTCCCTCCGTACGTCCGTCCCACTTGGTGCCCTGCACCCACCCTGAACAAACAACACTTCATCTGAAGGATGAAAAAAAAAAAAAAAAAGGCGCTCACCCTCTATCTTTTTGCTCTTTGTCTGTTGAAGTGTGCCTTCTTTGTGTGGACTCTCGGGTGCCAGTTGATGTATTCTCCCCAAACAGCCCAGGACCATATTTGAGTGTTAAATAAATGACTAGTGCTCACAATAAGAGGACTGGAGAGCCTCAGTTCTAGAGCGATTTACCACAATTCGGCCCTTATGGTGTTTGTTCAAACCTACACCCACAGATACACACTCTCTGTCTCTGTCTCTCTCTCTCTCTCTCTCTCTCTCTCTCTCTCACACACCTTTGCATGTTCACACAAATTATACACACTTTCACAGTGTCATTGCAAGTCTCTCGACGGTAGTAGAGCGTTCAGCATCCCACAGAGGACACACCGTTGACAAAACACCTTGTGGATGAAATACAATCACACACCACGACAGGAAAAGTTACAAGTCGCTGTGTTCCGACTGAACAGTTCATTTGTTCAGCTGCTGACAAAACAACTGTAAATCTTACACGCCAGTTTTGTCTCAAGTGAACGTATACTTTCTCTTAATTTGAAAAAAAGAGAGGTCCATTCCATGCATCCAGAGACGGAGCACAAATGATTCAATGATAGCATCGCACGAAATCAATAAACAATCAGTCTGTCAACGAATAAACTGTAAGAAAGCAGCATGACTCTACAGACAGAAATGCAGTGAAGTTTACATAATATTACATCATACTGTCTGAAAGCTCTTACCATGAAGTGTTTTCGGTCTTTCGACCCACATATAAAATATACAGCATCCCTGCAGATCTGGAATAATCTTTTTTAGAAGCACTGTTCACTCATCCTTTGAGCTGACGCCCATTGTTCCTCGATTAGTTCTATTCTGACCCTGAAGCCTGTTTGTCAGAACAATGCTCCTGACATGTCACTAGCACGCTCTCCATCACTTTCTGCTTGGAAGTGGTCAATCCTACTTCTATTTGATGCAAATAAAGAAGGGATTTTTATTGCTAAAAAGCTATTTATTGCTCCATCATTGCACATTTTAATAAGCAGTACAAACGATCTGACCTCACAGCTTTCGGGTGGACAGCGTGATTTAAGACCTTTGGTGAGGCGGGACGGTGGGGGCGAGCGTGTGTGGGTGCATGCATATGTGTAATCTTATATCTGATTGGCTGCATGTTTTTCAGTGTCTGCACAAAAGAGTGTTGTGCACTCACTTATTGAGAGTGTGGGTGTGTGTGTGTGTGTGTGTGTGTGTGTGTGTGGTTGTCGGAGGAGGTGTGTGTGTGTGGTGGGGGTCCCAGCTGACCCGCCTGACACAAAGCCCTGTGCCGCGCAAGACCAGCTGACAATGCCCCCACCCCAATCCACCCTAAAACACACACACACACTGAGACACACACTCACAGAGCATAGCCAATCCATTAGCATAGCTAGAGGAAGGCAGCAGTGTGTTATAAAGGTCCAGGATTTATACCTGTCACACAATGACCATGAAACTCTCCTCTATTCTCACTGTACCTCCACACTGCCTCTGTGCCAGATGGCATAATTTTAATTCTCACTGTCTACATGGTAATTTCAAACAGATGCATGTGTAATCTATCTAGTTCACTCTCTGTTTTTTTAGGTCAGACTTGGGCAGCTTATTGTTCTTTGTTCATGTGTGCAGTCTTAAGCACTTTTTTTTTTTTTAACTCTTTATTTAAGAGGCGCAGCCTGCTTCAGTTATGTAAATTTTCCACTATGGTTTATCTGTGAGGTTAAGCTAAATGCGTTTTTGAATCTCCCAGGTAAAAATATGTAACTTAAACTTGGATCTAAACATAAAGTTGAAATGGTTAGAAGATCATATATTCTGACTTTTAGTGCAGGGAAATTTCCAAAAACACTTCCAATAATGCAATGCTTAATTTTTTCTTTAAACCTTCCATGTTGGCAAAGGTCAGGATTTCTATCAAACAGTGAAAGTCTCAAAGCCCCAGCTAATCTGTGCGAAATCACTAAGGTTTTGTTGAGACTTTATCAAGAACCAAAGTTTTACAGGATATGAAACGCTGTCCACAATGACTAAATTATCTTGATGTGTAAAATTTCCCCTCATGTATTTGCAGTTTGATATTTCACTCAATACTTTTGACTTTTTTTTAAAGTCAAGGTTTGGTTGCAATAATAGAAGAGAAAGCACAGTTGTCTGCTTTGCGAATGCCTCCTGTCTCTTGTATTTAAGGCACACTGAAACTGACATCATCATTTCTACAGCATTTCAGGACAGCGTTTTAATGTAAAAAGGATAGAATTACAATGTGCATCGCACCCCTAATTCTGGAGGAGACATTAGTTTATATCATTCTTTATAGTGCTCCGTCCCATAAATGCAAAATAGTGAACATATTCCTCTCGGTGTGATGTAACACATTAGATAACTGGAATCGATCTGTGGTTCACACAAAGTAAGTAATGATTCACAGGTAATGAAGCAGGCACTTCCTATTATCCCTGGCATGACAGTGGAAATTAAACTCACAAATTACGGCGAGGAGAAGAAGAAACAGCTCGCATATGACAGGAGTGAGTATATTTCCAGAGAATGATGGGTTGGTAGGTAGAATTATTGAAAAGTAATTCTCTCTTTCTCAGTCATTCTGTGCAGCCTGTCAAGGACTTAGTAACACACGAGCACACACACACACACACACACACACACACACACACACACACACCGTCTCCTTCGTGGATCTTACTCACGAGGCTGTGAGTTGTGGGGATGAGTAATGTGGCCTCCAGCAGAACATCAACCAGGAATGAAGTGTGGGCTAGAGACAGTCATCTATCTTTCACTTTCACTGCTAACACATCTATCTACTGACCGAGCACACACATACATACACAATGACATCCAATAGCAGCTAATTGGGTAATCCTTTTAGTGCATTGTAAAGGAGATTGAGCATGAATAGGGCTTCAATGCTGAAGTGCAGAATACCAGACACTCATTACTGCCCGAGTGCAAGGAGATGGAATACCAGGCACGGCGTGGGATGCACGAGCAGAAAGAGAAAGAGACAGACATGAAAAGACAGAGTGAGTGTGAGAGAGATTTATATTCCTTGGAGCTAACATTATACACTGATAACGGTTGTATTGTCCACCATACAGCCAGTGTATCCTCTGTTCAAGGTATGAGGGATTCGGATGCGAGAGAGAGGCGTAATCATGAATCGTGCGAATGAACTTTTATTAAAGCAATCTCTGTGTCTTCTATTTGCAGCTAAATGTCTGCGTCTTTGACTAGAGGCCATCCTTTAGTGAAGGGTCCCTGTTGAGGTTAGATTGCATTCAGATGCTATTATGCGCATCCGAATGAGACATTAGGTCAACCAAACAATCGACCTCCTTGGGTTTTAATAGATAAGGAGGTTGTCTGTGCTGCTCGCTGGGTTTGTATGGCTGGCCAACTACTGCTCCTGTAGTGCATGCATTTGCATAACCTTGGCAGTTGGAGTATAGAGGAAAATGTATTTTTAATGGAGTCTAAATGGGGGCCTTTAGTGCCGCGACAAGAATTGGAATTGATGCTCATGAATTTAAGGAGTCCTAAAATTAAATATTTGAAATGCCCTTTTATATTTTCTTTATTAAGCTGCATCTGCCCGCGTAAGATTGATCATTCCCTTACAATGTGTTTCAGTAGCATTTCAAACTTGTGCAGTGCCTTGGAATCTGACCAAAAATGGTTTTAAAGATTTGTATGTGTCTTCTACTAGATACTGCAGTTCACCGGCCAGCTTCAAAATCATAAAATATTTACCTCTCGGGCTTTTATTCCACTCAAACAGCAGAGTGGTGAAAATGTATTGTAAAAAGTGGAAGTATTTTTAGACGTTTTGAATTATTGCTGATCCATTACCCATTAGTTTATACTTTTTCTATTACCCATTACTTGAGCGCTGTGTCATTTATGCATGATATGACAGCCTTGTTATCATGAAATTTAAACGTGATGGATTGCCCTAAAAGCTTTGTTGTCAGATTATTATTTGTTCAATTATTGAGCTTGCAGCAAGAAAGGCACGCTTACACTGATGTCAGATCAGTTTCAGATCAAATTCCTTCTTTAATAGAGTGCCACATCATAAAATTGTGTTCCAAATACAAATGAGAAATGTACATTTTAAAATTCACCTAGCCTGGTAACACATAGTCACTGCACCATGTATTTGATATGGTTTCACAGCGGGATGACATGCATAGGTAGGTGGAAAAGAATGAGGCTTTCCCTGGCACTGGGGCCCATTGACCCTGCAAGCTGAAGACTCAGTGATAAGCTTGTCATTCTTGAGCATAACCATCCTCCCATCCTCCTAATCTGCTGTGGCTGTGTGAGCGTGTGTGTGTGGATGGTGTAATGTGGGAGTAAGAGAAGACACAATGAGCTCACTTTAAGGGGTCTATATCATCCTGAAAGCAGCTGGAAATGTGTGCTTCGGGCGATACCTGTGCTCAGCTCCAAAATGAAAGCCCTCTGACCTTGTAATCCCACATTTTCCATTGTAGGAGAAACTGCATGGTTCTTTTAAGCAATCTAAGGTGTCATAGCGGACAAAAGCCACACCTGCTATTACAGAAAGAGTGAGAATCGTTACTGAGAAGTTGACGACTCTGCAACATCATTGTGCCGTGAGACTCGCGGCGACGATGGGATGCTGCGTTTCCCTGTCAGAGCCTTCATTCATGAGAGGATTCTGTATTTGGGTATCTGGGACAGTTATTTTAAGAAGCGTCTTCTTTAGCAGGTCATGACAGCTCCAACTGATTGTCACGTGGTACAGATGTGGAACTATTCTCACAATAAAATAAAAAGATATACAGTAGAGTGGCCTGCGAAGTCTAGATGTTCGCACCCAGAAAGGATTTCTGTGTTACGCATGAGGAAAAAAAAACAAAAAGCCGCTGAGCAAACCCAGAACTTAAGTTACTTTCATCCTTCACTGGTATTCATTGTGATAGTGTCTGTCCCCTTTGGCTTTATTTATGTAGTAAGTTAAAACGCAGGGCAAAGCTGAGCATGCCTTAACATGTACCTTATACTTACCCATTCACCTTGTCGCCAGCATAAATGGACAGTAATTCATGATCGCTGCAGGTCTCAACACATACATAACTGTACACACAGGTGTGACAGGAATGAAACTGAGAGGTAGTGAAGAAGCCAGTTTTTCCACTACAGAACTCCTCCTTGTGTCGCAATTTATTTTAAAACAAAATCATAAAAACACCGGGCCCACTTTGGAGAATCATAGGGCGGGACGTATACAGATGGACACTCTACAAATTCAGTGTTAAAAGACCTATAACAACAGTCTGTAGTTCAAAGGCATTTATTTTCCCAAATTGCTGTGTGTAGTGTAACATTTAAATTGAGCCCCAATGCCGGCCCCTGTGATTTTGCACTGTTCAAAACAATGGTTTGTCCTGTAATGACGGAGCCGAAAGTAAAAAAAAAATTAAAAAAATGTGATTGGCAGTTTCTGTAGAGAAACAAAGATAAAAGCAGACGTTTCATTAAGAGTTGGCACGGATATGCTTTTACTTTGAAATTCAGTTTGCATGTTAAAAATAGCCAAAGATTTGAACTGCTCCCATGTTGGGAAACTTCTGTCAGAATCTCAAGTCGTGTAAACAACAGGCATGATTCATCAGGATGCTAAAATGAACTTCAGCATTTTGTTTCCCTCTTAAAAAAGTGTCTGCTTAACAGCTCACAAATCTGCAGGATCTGCTTGTGTCAGACTGTCTCACCCCTGCTTGAAGTTGCAAGGTTGTGAGCCCCATGTCTCCCATCATTTGTCCCAGCCCACATCCAGTCAAACATCCATACTTGTTTCAAGTCTCTCTGGAAGTGACTTACCTCCATTATAGTCTGCCGGCCCCCACAGCCACAATCACTGCCGCTGCTGCTGTGTCTCCCAAAGCTGTGTGGATCAGTGTGGACAAACCACTGTTAGCTGGATTCCAGCTTGCAGTTCTGGTGTGGAAAGAAAAGAGATGTCTGCTTGTGTTGCTGATGTGCTCTCAGAGTCTTCTCTTCAGGTCTCTTCAACACCTGGTATGGCACAATCAGTCCGTCCCATCTCCCATACACTGAACACTGTCACATTCCTCCATAAACACTCTCTTTCTCTCTCTCTCTCTCTCTCTCTCTCTCTCTCTCTCTCTCTCTCTCTCTCTCTCTCTCTCTCTCCTCCCTCTCTTTACACTGTATCCTTGTTTCCTCCCCCCTGAACTCCCTCCCACTCTCTCCTTCACTCTGAACATCCACCACTCCGTCCCACCCTCCCTCGCTTTGCCGTGTGGCTCGTTCACCTCTTAAATGCAAGTTGTGCGCTGTTTCTGTTGTATTTTCACCCTTTAATCCCTTGTTCCCTGCATCCCCTCTTTCCCAGCATGCTTCTCACTCTCTTTTGTCTCTTCTCCTGGCAGTGAGTCACCCCCTTCCCTCTGTATATGGTACATCATTCCTGGCCACACAGTTTCTGTGGTATGTAACATACCTCTGTTACAGTATCAAAAAGTGTGGGAGGATGCACTCATTTTTCCTTGTAACAACACAATAAGGTGATAATGTGCAGCCTATATATATGTGCATGTGTGTGCACCAGCAAATAAGTCAGTCAGTGGCTGCTGGGTTGATGACTCACTCGTACTATTACCCACCATGCTCTGCTGCTGTAGATTTAGCCTGCTTCACTGCTCCAGCTGACTTCGGTGGCACACATGCACAGACACACACACACACAAAGGAAGCGCTGCTGTGTTTTGGTTTATTTATGTAACAGATGAGTTGAATAAATCATCGGGCTGGTGCAGGTTATAACCTCACAGTGAAGTCTTGGCAGAACACCCTTTTGACGCACACGTAAATCCTTGCATCTCCCTGCCTCAGCTCCCGTTTTCTCTTTATGTGTCCATCATGTTCCTCTGTGCTCCGTCGCTCTTGTTATTTTCCTCTTTCTTCTCTCCTTCCTCCTTTGCAGTCGAGTCTTGTCTCTCATTCCTAATCTGTAGCCCCAAAAAAGTTCGGCGGCTTCATAATTAGAAGCATCCAAACTTTCTGTCTCTCTCAGAATTAACGTAATAAAATAAAGTTTGGAGTTACTTTGCAGGCTGCGAACAAGGAGTACAATATTCCTCTTTGCTGCCTGGGCATGTTTGTTGGCAATATAAAGACTTCCCTCAGTGTTCCTGGTGTGCCAATTTGTCTCAAAATGATACCACCCCCCCTTTAGTCTGGATAATGATATGTAATCAGCAGCCAGGAACACAGTCAAAGATGTTGCCTTTAAGCTCAGTGGGTGCCAAAGATGTGCATGTCTGTATTTAGCTGTGTGTTTGGGTGCTCGACACAAGCCTGTAATTTTTGCTGTGACCAAGGTGCATGTGAATTATCTCATCTCAATAGACCACTGTATCATTTCCCCCCTTTTTAATATTACCCAGAGCAGCAAACATCCCCATATTGTTGTGTGTGCGTGTTTTATAATGACAAAACAAAAAGCTGTTGTCTTAACAAAGCACAGCCTGCTTTTGTACCTTAGTCTAACGGCACAAAAATGATGAGCACGGCTGTTAAAAATAGTCATTGACTATTGATGTACTTCAGCACACTAGCGTGCACGAGTGTGTGTTTTTAGGTGGTATATGCATATATGGTTCTTTGTGGATTAACACTGACTGTCATGTAAATCTTCTAGATTTCATCACAGGAAAACAATTAAGAGATGTTCATGTTTTCTGCCAAAGTGAATGAACAAGGATGAGTACTTGTGTGAGTTTGGCGTTTGGTGTTTTCTATACTTGGAGGAGCAGCTGAGGCTGTCAGATTGAGAACGGGCTGCAGCAATTGATTGGATTTTTATGTCAAATTTGTTCTTCCAGAACATGCCTCCTTTTCTTGGCCTGGCCCAGCTTGCTGCTTGCACACCCACACACACACACACACACACACACACGGAAGAAGATCAATACTTTGTTGAATAAAAAAGACCCAGCATAATGTTGTTGACCCAACTGACACAAGAAAATGACCCTAGGCATTGTTCTGTGGCAATAGGCGGGACAGAGCCGAGTTGCACACGCACACATGTCACCCTTGCATGCGAGTTTTCTCAACTAATGTACACATGTGAAGTAAGATATGCACATGCATGTGGACCATTTTGGACAACACGCACACACACACACACACGCGCAATCTCAAAATCCAATTTCTTATGTAAGCCTGCTCAATATTTGCACACAGGCCTCATTGGCAGCCTGGTGGATGTAGGCGAATACGATCCAGTACAAATCCATATTACATTGGTGACAAAATAGACACTGTCAAGTCACGATAGTATCACACATGGAATGGAACAAGCTTGTACAGTTGCTCCATGATTTACGACCATCTCTGTAAGCAGCTCTAAGTCTCTTTCAGAAATAGAGTGACAACAGCTTTGACAGACATTACTCTAATATTAAAGCTGTCTAAATGTTAGTATCAGTATCATTGTTTAAAAATTTGTGACTTATTTTTAATCTGATAGACAGAATAAGTGATAAAATAATGTAATTATACCAGAACAAATGTAAAGGTTTTTAGATTCCATCCCTTAATCTACACTTTACAGCTTTACTGTAACTATTATCTCTGAAGAATCATATTCATGGGGAATTATTTCCAAGAGAGATATTTCCCAAAATAAAATCCAAATAAAGTCCTTTGGATATCACAGCGGTAATCGACAGTCATAAATGAAAGCTGAACCTCTTCGCCATGGGAAACTGTTGCTCTTTTGGGTTGTAAACAGACAGCATTAACATTGACACTCCAGTTTAATTACTGTGAAATACTCCCCAATGCTCCTTCTATCTCTCTAATAGCGTTTCTACTGCTGTCTGAAATGGTTTGTGGGTACTACACAAGGTCCTCCATCATTTAAACTGTCTTTTTGGGGAACATTCAACCCTCGAGAACTTGAATCACCCTCTGAAAAAATTAAGTATGCATTTGTCTGATGTAGGTGCCTGTGCACTAACAAGCTGAATGGCCTTCGGTAATCCTCAGGCCTTGGTCTTTTCTTTCTTTCTGAAGTGCTTTTCTCTTTTTTTCATCTCCTGTCAAGGCCTGACAGCTCTGCTGTGTATCAGTATGTTCACCCGGGGCTGAGCAGAAGGGCAGATAGAGATAATATTGACAGAAGTTGTAGTCCGACACAGATAAATGATGTCACCTGAAAACGACAGAAGTGGAGAGAAAATTGGACAAGAAATTTAAGACGTGAAGAGAGAAAGAGATGGAATTTTTGAAGAAGAAAAAGAAGGTAAAGAGGCCAAGGTGAGGTCTGAGAGCATAAGAGTGGGGCTTGAGCTAAGGCTTTATTGATTCTGTTGGCTTTGTCTGTCACTGCCTCGGAGGACACAGTTGGCCTATGATGTATGGCTGCTTCATTCTCTGCCATTGCAACAAGGGACACGAGTCAGGGAGTCAGGCGCTACAGGGACCTTGTGTTACGCTGCTGGTACAGCAGGGCCAGGGCAGCCCTCTGAGCCATGTACATCAACTCCACTGAGAGCTGGCGAGACCCAGAGAGAGCCAGAAAAAGAAAAATTCACCAGCTGTTTGACCTGTAAGAATGTGGGTTCCTGATAAACTTGATTAATCCGCAGTTCTCATCTTGTGACAACATAAACTTGTCATAAATAGATTTTTATTTTTTCCCTGAGATAAAAATGTGCAACTTAACCCACTGCGAGGGATGAGGTGAGACTGAGCGCGCGCACACACACACACACCCACCCACACACACACACACACACGGATGCTCACACTTCAAAGCAGTGATGGCTGTCTCTCTCTGTGCAAAGGCAATTTGCTCTCCCCAAGATCTCTCTCCCCGGTAGCATATAAATAAGCTTGGCACCAAGCGGTCAGAGAGCACAGTCACAGCCTGTCAGGTTAGATGAGGACAATGAAGTTGTCTGTCTGTCTGTCTGTCTGTACAACCGATGAGTGACACGAGTTGGGAGTATAGTACGCCCGGATAGTGATGTTGTCTACAAGACACTCACACAAACACAGGGGGTATTAGAATTGATTTAATGTTGCTCAACACCGCTAAGCCACAGTTTGATGAAGCTTTAAGTCATCATCATACACTCTGTGTTTAAGGCATTGGGCTCAGAGCCAAGGAAATGTCTTCATAGAGGATAAAGGATTAGTTGAGTTCAGAGGGAAGTATAGGTCCAAATACGTACACATCTCCTCACATCAGTATACATCTTAACCCCTTGGAAATGTGTGGACATGAGAGGTTACTTGTAGGACAGGGATGCCTCTGGCACATGCTCAATCTTTGTTTGCAGCCTCCAGCTGATTTTCACCCTCATTTTACCTTTCACACTAGATTTGCATGTAATCCTATTAAGCCGTCTGGTTAATAAACAAACTGTTGCTGATAATTTAAGTTTCTGATGCTGGAGCACAAAGTTGCAGATTGACTGCCCATACGCAGCGCTCGTGTACCGCTGCTGAAGTCACTGTCATCTGCTCGTTTTGCCCTGCAGGTGTTATGTGTGCATTAAATTTCACAAATAAAGTCATCTATCTGTCCCTGTGGTTAACACTTCAGAGGCTAACAACAGTTAACTGTTTTGAGAAGACTTAAGCATCTGCTTATGGGGATTATATGGAGTGTAACTGCGCTATAAATTGCACCGAGGTGCACAGTCAAGTAGCGTGAACTGAATACAAGAATACGCACCACTCTACTACAAAATCTGTTTGCCTCACAGAGCATGGTCAAATGATGTTAGGTCAAGCTTGCAATTTTATTGGTTTATTTAGTTTCTTCCAAAGATGTATGTTATAATATATGTAAATTACAAGAGGCTAATAGCTAACCTGTAACTGCCTATTTGGCCCCATGCCAGCTCTCAACAACTGTCTCAATTGAATCATGAAAATAGCCGTCTGTAAGCCAGTAGTTATTACTTTGCAAAGAGGCCAAGCTGGTGAAAAATGGCCTTCTCTATCCTATAATCAAGCCTCTGCGAGCACTAGCGCAGCACTAAACAAATGTGTTAATACTTGCAACACTAATTAAAACTGAGGCCCTGCTGCACTAATGCACTTATAAAAATCCTGCTACGGACATAATGCCAGCTTGCAATTGCACTGTTCATACTGTTATTGTATCCGTATTTTATTCAGTGCCACAAGCTGCTCATGAACTTGTGTCTTAAAATAAACCCACTCCACATAACCCATTTTTCGTCAGCCGTTTTGCCAGTCCTGATCTTTCCTGATCACTTTATCCTTTTTGGCAGAGCTTAAGTCACTAAGGTGTGTTGACAGTATGAGGCTGAGAGCGAAAGAAAAGGAAAATTTGGAGCCACTGCAAATCTTTAGCTTTATAATGTCACTGAATGCAGAGAAGTAGCTTGCCAGTTTCACAAGGGGGCACTGTTGCCATTCACTTCATGAACCCAGGTCTTCCCATGCATTATTTTTCATTTGCTCTTCCTTGTAGATGATATCATAGACGAAATTAAATTATGTTATTCCTTATAAGCAGTAGGGAAGTATTAACAACAGCTTCCCCGTTTCTCTCCTTGGTTAAAATTAGCTGAGTGCTGATACAGGGGGCAGTCCCTCCATTGTGCTTGCAGCACACTGGGTCCCTGTTAATTTCCTAGCTCAGTGGTGAGGCAGTCATTATCTGAGGATGGGCATCTACAATGGATAATTATCCTGGGAAAAGGATTTCAAACTGTGGAGAAAATACTGCTTTCAGTAAGGGGGCCTGAATGCACAAAAACACTGGCCAGCAGTTAGTCACTGCCATTATGTCTTTCTATCTGCGGTTTTCCAAATGCCCAGTTGCGATTTGGACCAACCCATGTCAAAATAATTTTAAAATCACTCCCTCCCCCCTCATTTTTTTTTTTCTTTTTCAACCTTATTCCAAATTTGTTGCTGTTTTAAATCTCATTTCCAAATGAGCTGGCTGGCTGGAGAGACCAGATAATAGAGTGTGTAATTTGAGTGGACCACTAGGCAGAAAAGGAGACACAAACACAAATACAGGCAAACCAGTGAACACAGGTGCACACACATTAACATACACACAAATCCACTGCAACAGCTGTGACGTGTTTCACTCACTGTTGAGCTAATATCAGTAATTACTTTCTTTTGTTTCCAATTCAGCTTTTCGTCGGGTATGTGAGTTGTTTTAAATTATCTCTAGCCTTCACGAGAAAGTATGGTTAAATCCAACATCAAACATTGTCTGAGAGGGTGCATTTATCTGAACAGACACTCTCACTTTCATGCAGTGGCTTATAATTGTGATGAATAGGAAGCCTATGCAACCATGATAAGAATCCCTTTCTGCCGTCAATCATTTTTTACAAGTTGAAAGATAAATCACTTGACATAATGTCATGCCAATGTTATCTCTGTCTGTTACGTGCAGATCAATACTGTGGTCAATTTCCTTTTGTGTGAGGGGACTCTATTATTAAGCTCAGAGCGAAGGCTAAAAGTCAAAAGTTAAAAAACGGACCCTGGATCTGAACTGTTTAACCCGACAGTGCAGAGAGAAGTTCAGTTACCTCACATGAACTTGAATAAAAAGTACAATTTTATTCTGCTGTGGATTTTGCATCTTGCTGGGGAAAAAAAAAATCATATTGAATTGATGCCCGGCTGTTCTGTGTGGTATACCCAAATAAACTCAATCATATCAGAGCAA
Source organism: Chelon labrosus (assembly GCF_963514085.1). Classification (NCBI taxonomy): domain Eukaryota; kingdom Metazoa; phylum Chordata; class Actinopteri; order Mugiliformes; family Mugilidae; genus Chelon; species Chelon labrosus. The sequence goes on along the minus strand of NC_140359.1, from coordinate 12,257,251 downwards.
AAGAACATTATTAATGACTTGGAGCAACATCACACATACACAGACAGACACACACACACGCTCTACACTATTCCCTTTTCCATGTTGCAGTGGTGGTTGACCCTAGCGGGCGAGTGAAGAAGAAGAAGAAGCCAGATCTTGAAAAATACATTATATCCTAATAAGGTTATCCCCTGTAAACAGATATAGGTTCAATAAAATAACAGGAATTCTCTCTGGACTGGGAATACGCGGATGACAACACTGCGCTCTGATTTGTTTGCAGTACTAGTTTAGCCCTTTATAATTGGCCATACGGTCTGCAGAACACAGGTGATTTACAGATAAGTGGGTCTGCATGGGGCCTGGTTCAAGCTAATGCTCAGCCACTAACGTCAGCAGTTGGTCTCTTTTTCGTTTCAACTCATTAGACTTGAGTGCTTCAGAGGGATGAGGCTGGGAATTGTAGAGCTGCAACTCTTAGAGCAGCCTCGGAAGTCCAGATCTGTAATTTTTTAAACGGAGTAAAACTTTAGAGGGGGACTCGGCTCACTTAGTGTATTGTAACTCGCAGACGTGGGAGTTGGGAGAGAAAAAAAATGAGAAGAGACAGTGAGTGAAAATAAATATCGTAATAAATTTAAGGCTCCGCCACACTAAACCTGCCACTGTCACTTGAATACTGTAGTTAGGGATGTTTTAAATTTCCTCCGCTCTAACCTCCTCACAGTTTCAATCCCTCTCCCAAGATGCATCGATATTCTGGTGTCAGTGGATTACACGTCCCAGTTGGCTGCAGATTAAAGAAAGGATATGCAGAAGAAAGACAATTTCAGCCATATTTTCTTGATGTCTGATTATGCATCGTATAGTTTGTGTCTCTCCACGCTAGAGTCTTCTGTGCTGTCGTGTTTTTATATCTAAATGTTCCCGTATTTCTAAAGGCTACTCATTCACTTAAATGAATCACTTAGATAAGAAGACCAACCAGGCGTATGTAGGTTTTTGAATGCCACGGCCTTCGATGATGTGGTCTGCAGTGTGCTAGCTGTGACAATACTTGGATGTTAAACAGAAGGAGGCTTTACGCTGTCGTCTGGCCAGAAAATCTTTCTTTTAAATCAGATACAAGCACAACAGAGGCCTGCTTCTGTTGACAGGAAGCATTCAGAGGCACCATTTCTGCGAGAACACATCATCAGCCTTACGTTTGTCCATTATTGTCTCGCTGTCTTCCCCATTAACTGCAAGCATCAACAAGCATCTTCTCTTTCAGTCTACTTGACCTCCTCAATTAATCACCCCTCCTCTTACTTTTTCCATGAAATGTTTACGCCCTTCCTCTCTTCCTCTGTCCAGCTCTGTTACTCTTTATCTTATCTTTCCATCTCACCGAGTCTCCAGTGAGGTCTTTGTAAGAGATGGAGCACTCATCATGCCAGTGATTGAGAGCCAGTCATTTATGGTAAAGGCTTGTAGATTTGCCTCTTAAACACACTTAGTTTTCCTCCCAGTTGTGCATGTGTGTGTGATTTTTCTTCTTTTCTTGTAAAGAGTCACTGAAAAATACAGATAACAGCACAAAGCAACTAGCCTAAGTGGTTACAAAATATGCCCACAAGCCCTTTAAAGCTCACTACCAGATTACTACCAGATTACTCCTTGCCTGGGAATTGCCTGGGCGGGAAGATTATACTTCGGACTAGTTGCCTGTTTCCCTGTGTATGATAATATCCAATTGTAAATTATAAGATACATATATATTAAACTCATGAGACATCGCATACACAAATTGTTTGGCAAGTGATAACGTCGGCTGCTGAGGCGACAGTTTTGCAAAACCAGCAGGTGACGTAGGAAATGCAAAGACATGATGATCGTACGGAATGTGAGCATTTTCCTCAGGCATCCTCGGTTTCACGCATCACATAACTCGTGAATTCAGAGCGTTCAGAAAATGTCCACTTATGTATGGGGTTGTTTCATAAGAGGAGTGTGTTCATATGGATTGTAAACATGGCAAATGCTACCTGGCATCAATAGAACAAGCAGTTCCTGCTCCCAGTCTGGCAAATTCTTTCTGCTTTTGTATAGATTAAATAAACTCCACATAATGTGTTGTGTGCTTTTGGACTTAGCCGGGTGACACATTTCCCTCTGCATTCAGTCACTGTGCTGGAGTATTGGCTGATGGCTGGATTTCTCATCTAAATCTTCACCAGAAAACAAATATTTCCCTCCGTGTTGAAGTAATCCATTAACAACTGTGGTTCAAAATATTTCACAAACGTGATTTTCTTGCAGCTCGAAACTGACCATTACATGTAAGGCACAGTTTGTATAAGGTATTAATGCACCCCATCTTCAGCTGCAGAACTGCAGCTCTCATTGCACATGTGTGCTGTATCAGTATTCACCAAGAAACTGCTGTAGTCGAAGAAGGAGTCCAGAAAACTGACTTCTTCAGCCAGGTTTGTGATTTCCCACCTTTTTGTGTGTCTTTTTTTCTCTTGGTCTCTGCACATCTCTCCATATCTATCTCCCCCTTTGCTGCCTTTCTCCAGGACTCCACTTCATGCATACATATACACCAAACCACACACGCCCGCATGGTGTCCATATAACACTCCCCCTCGTCATCACTATCGAGCCGTTGCCCCCCTCCCCCAATGCACCTTTTATTTTTCCTCTGTTTCTCCAACTCTCTCATTATTTCTCAGTCTCTTTTCTTCCATCCTTCCTCCCTTCACTCACTCCCTCCCTCCCTCCTCTCTCTCTCTCTCTTTCTTGTGCTCTCTCTTGTTCCCCCTATCGCAGCAGCCTGGCGTGTGGTTGTAAGAGGAGGTGTTTTGACCTGACATTGGGTTTGTTCAGCACGTCTGTCCACAGCTGCTGGAGGCCCTTTGGGGTCCTGTGGGGTCGGGGTTTGTTGCTTGTGGAGTGCAGCTCTCCAGCCACTACACTCATTCAGAATACAAACCTGGAGCTCACTTCTAAAGGAGGGAGGCAGGGGCCGGGGTAAGCGCGGGATTTCAACACCACCTCTCCTCCCTCCATTCATATCTCTTCGGCACCCCTCTCTCTCTCTCTCTCTCTCTCTCTCTCTCTCTCTTTCTCTCACCCCACTTCTCCGTTCACCCCGCTCTCTATGCCTCAGTGCATACATAAAGTACACAGACTCAGGGTAGTACAACGGCCCTGGGCAAAGACCTAAAAATACAAGCTTCAACACACCCTTACATGAGGCTACACACACATATACATGAACTTGCGATATCACAGAGATTCCCAGAGCTGCTCTCTACAAATGCACCGGGCTCTGTATAATGCTCACCTTTACTCAGGCTTGCTGCCATTAAAATAAATCTCTGTCCACTCTTTCACTGCAGTTTTTGATCAAAACTTTACTCCCTTGTGTTTTTTTTATCCGCACTATAAATCAGACATAGAGAGGTTTTAGATGTCAGAATGGCATCTCTCCCTTTGCCGTTTTTTAATCCATCCAACACTAAAATGCTGCATAACTGTTTGAATTTTTTAATTTGTTAGCCTCGGATGCCAACAGTCCTGTACTATAATAATGCTTTTTTTATCATTACAGTTTGATATGCTGACATATCACCTCACTCATGATGAGGGATCTTCTAATAATTACCACCTTGTTCCAACAAGTCAGCTTCTGTAGGTTTTTCCCCTGCTTTTGGCGGTGCACCATACTTAAATATTTATAAATCATTAATATTATTTGCAGTTGTGATATGCCAGTTAACGCGGAGAAATAAATAAGACCACCACCACAGTTGCGGCAGATTTGCCAGAGCAGCAAAATACTCAGTTTTGCAATAATTGATGAAGCACTAGCGTACAGTATTTCATATGCTGAGTAATTTTCTAATTGCAAGTTGTTGTGCAGCCCTGCAGCACTCTCACTGAGGGGAAACTCTTGCTCGTCAGAGGGAAAGAAAAGGTGGAAAGAAAGTGTAATGAAATGTGAATCTCCTTAAGATATGCAGAGTGAACAGGGTCTCTGAATTTTTAATGAAAGTAATTTTTTTCTGAATACTCGTCGACAGATACAAACTGCCGGACTGCTCGCTGTGCCTTTTTTTCCTTCATTTTTAACAGTGATCTTTTTACTTTCAATTGGCCTACAAAGTCTTTCCCCACAGAATGGATCTCGTATAAAATTCCTGCCGGGATATGTACATATTCAGTTCATGTAAATATGATTACAAGTCTGGCAGAGACTTATGTCAGGTTGTACGCAGTATGTGATGTCCACAGAGAGAATGCAGAACCGCTCCTATATGTCCCCTTCAACATAGAAGTATGGACTGAATATTTTTGCATAATGGATTTTCACACTTATAGTGTATTTAGTTTTTACATACAGGAAGTTGAAGAGGTGCGACAGAATGAAGAATACACTGTGTGCTATCTTATGGAAAGGAGGGAAAGGCTGCAAAGGAGCGCAAAAAATGCAGATTTTTAAAAAGGTTTGCTGTCTGACAATACCTTGCAGAAACCAGTGTTTGTTAGTTTGTTCGTAGTTTTAGTTATTTTTTGCACTGACTTTTGTGCATCCTGATGGGTCATCCTCTTAAAATTCAGAAGTGAGGAAAACCAAAGCTTATTCTTTTTTTTAGAGCTCCTGAAATCCAAAAATATGCCCATGGCATTTTAAATCACCACGGGCCGCAGGAATAATGAATCTTTCACTATGCATGGACGTCATAAACATGTAAACGCACTGGACCGGAGGGTGCAAGAGTAATGAGGAGCGGTCTAAACAGTCTGTCATCATCTCTGCCTTTAGAGTGGGTCCTTTACCCAGGCTCCTGCAAAGTATATTGGTAGCATTATAGCATAGCGGTCCTCAATTTATCAATAAAAGAACCAATGTGTCACTCCAGCAAACACACAGCCAGCATTTGCATTCAAGATAACCAGACCTGTCATGTGAATTTTATACTCTGTCTCCTCGCTCTGTTTGTGCTGTTCCTCTTTCTCGCTCTCTTGCCTTTCATTTTTCCTCCCTTTGGAAATTCGGATGAAAGCTCGTCCCGTAGCCGCAGCGGCTTTTCATGGACCTGAGTCCACTGTAATATTCAGATTTCATTGTAGCTTATTGCAGATTTCGTGTGTTGTTTATTGTTTGTTTGTTTTGATTCCATTTTATCCGGGCTACTTTCCTGCTCCTCTCCCCATAATGCCACTTGCAGAACTCTTCCCACTTAACCGTCTGTTTTCTGATGCTTCCTGATACCAGCTCATTTCCTAGTTTCCACTCCGACTCTTCTCTGTCCATTATGTCTGGACGCTGTCGTTCTCTGTTGTGAGAGTCATACGTTTTTTAGAAATAGCAAACACAATTTAACTCCTGATTCAATTGCCACCATTCTTCTGAGAATAAAAAAACAGTATCAAAATGCAGTAAAATGCACTGCTGACAGACCAGCTCAGGGAGGGCAAACAACAGCTACATTGGTCAGAAGCAATGCAATCCCTATGAGCCGAACGCCATGCAGCACTGCGTCTTGTGTGTGTGTGTGTGTGTGTGTGTGTGCGCGTGTCTATATGTGACCGTGGCTGTGCAATAAAGACCGGGCTACAGCTGTGAGAAAGAGACAGAGATCCCATCACCAAATCCAATAAGAGGAGTAGAATTTCATAACAGATGTTCAGCCTGGATATGACGGCTCCATCAATAACCACTCCACATGTGAGAGGCAGAGGATTGAGCATGACGCAGTCAATGTCGTGCAGCCATGGCAGAATCCATATCTGAATGTTTCACAGTTCCACAAGCTCGAGTCCTTGTCTCCCTCCCTCGTTCTTTCCGAGGCTTTTTTGTTCATGCTGATGCCTCGCTTTCGGGCTCTGTCTTTTTTTTCTTTTCACCTTCACTTTTTTTTTTTTTTTGTTCTGTTGACAATTGAAATGTCCAGTCTTTCTTCAATGAAGCAAGGAATTACATCTCAAGTGGCCTGGCTCAATGCTGCTGTTTGCTCTTCTCACAAGGCAACGAAGATGTTAGTTTATGCGGCCATTGTTTTGATCTCCATTACTTTCTCTCTGCTTCTGAGTTCCTCTCCCCTCGACTGAAACAATTTTCACTTGTCAAACACGGCGTCTTAAGTAACACTCTTTCTTGTGTAGCAGCTAATTAGTCGTTATCAGAACACCATTATTTAACGGGAAGAGAACAGCCCTTTTTTGTCTATATGCATGTGCTCTTCTTTCTTTTCCAGCACCTTACATATTCAGGATGCTTCGCTTCTAAAACTGGTATTTTCTGCATATTCGAGGATAATGCTGATAAATATTTGAATAAATGTGTATGACATTTGCTGAAGCTTGGTAAACAGTCAATTGTGTTAATGCAGTCTCCCAGGGATACTGGAGCTCGTATGTATGAAGGTCCCCACAAGGTTAAACAAACTTCAGTGGAGACAGAAAGGACAGCAGCATCTGGCAGAGTTGTCATCCCACTCGAAACTTTTTGTTTCAACTGTCAGATGAAGTGATGAAGAAGCCTGAAGAAATCTTGCAATTTTTCCAACTCATTTCACTTTATTTTTTTTTTAAACGCATCAGATGTTCGCTTTTGTGTAGAAACATATATCTGAAGGATTTCAACTTTTTCTTTCAAAACCGTCTGTCACAGAGAGCCCTTTGTGTTCACTGTGATTTCATTCTTAAATCTATATTTCACAAAGCGGAGAAGTACTTGTCATTGTATCATGCTGTTGTCATTACATCACGAGTGACCTCCAACCAAATACGGCTTTAGTCGACTTGATTAAAAGTTTTTTCTTTGGAAATGACGTGGGCACATTAAACAGAAGTGGTCTTTTCAGCCGGTTAATACATATACAATGTGATTTTGTTAACGTGTCATTTCTATTGATCAGATGCGTCTTGTCATGCAGCAAATCTACTGGGAAGGCAGAAATATTTGTGCAGCCGTCGTTTTGGTTGCATGTGTGCGGGGGTTTGAGTTCACACTTTTCCAATTAACTATCGCTGCCATCTGGAACAACCACTGCACTGGATAGATCATTTGTTTTGTATGATTTGTGCTAGAAAAATACATTTAAGTAAATTAAGTAAGTAAAGTGCTGAAATTCCACAATGCAGTGTTTTGTAATTTATAGCCACCTGTAGCAGCAGTTAACATCACAGACTTTCCTATGTGGCGTGAGACTTGCGCTTGCTCTTTTTTAATTTCTATACAATTCCATTCATTGTTATATGCAACCTTTGTAGAAAAGATTGCTCAAGCAGTGTGAAGTGCTCTGTTCAAACATGACAGCTTCTAAATCTATCTTTATTAACCTTTCTGAAAAAATTCCAAAAGACTCGGTCTCTAATCACTTTATTTACCCAAAACTGCCATTAATACTGTTTTGTCTTCCAATCTGATAAGCCATACAGGATTTATGACATTATAGAAAAATATCATCACCTTCAGGGGAACAAATGAAGCCACAAAGAAACTAACATGGCTTATTGCTTTTGACAATAACATCTGAACATTATTTTTTTTTCTGCTGCCATTAAATGCTATTTAATCTCACACGAATAAACCATCACATCATCATTGTGAGCATTCCATTACACTAAATTTACTTGTCTGCTGCTCTTTCTTTTCCATTTTCTCCCTTTGATTTATGTTATGATATTCACAGTACTACTCAGTGCTAAGACTACATGCTGTGGCTGGGATATTTTTTTTTCTACCCGGGCATCAAAAAAAGGACTGTCATCCTCAGTTCCTATCATGTTGGTTTTGAGAACCATTAGTGCATGCCATACGTGTTTATCCCAAATCAGCACATCCAGAATGCGTATCGAACTCGATAAACATGAGTTTATATCAAACATCCAGTTCTGTCAAGCGTGAAAGTGATATGTTTTCGAGCACATCTCTATCTGTCACCAAATATTTTACTGCTGGATCTTACTCAGCCGTCAGTGCGCAGCCTGCTATACTTCGTCTGCTGCATGATGACATGAGCCACATTAACAACTTATTACGAGCGTTTACATCAGTTCCTGTGGTAATCTCCAAACAAAGAAAGTGATTCACACAGTGAACTCCACAGCCTCAGATGTATCCCACGTTTCTCTGACAAAAGTCACTGGCTCTTTACCGAACACAGGGCATAAAGGGTTCGGTTTCATCAGATAAAAACTGCTGCGGAGAGGAGAAGAAGAGAACCCCACAAAAACAGGTGGGCGAGCTAAGAAAGGGATGATGGGACGGCAATGGGAGCCATCTGTGATTGGAGCATTCCTAGCCCCGGTAAACCTTTCTTCTCCCTCTGCCATGTGCACAGTGTTGATAAGAGACATCATCCCACTGACTCATTAATCAACTGTGAAATGTACAGCTACCTGCCGCTTTCTTATTCCCGTGCCCCCAAAACCTCTACCTGCCTCCTCCGCTTCTCCTCTTCTAGTCGTCTATAAAGAGAAGAAACAAACTGGACTCCGCAAGGATTCCTTTTGAAAAAAAAAAAAGAAGAAGAAAACTGCTCTCCTAGCACATTTCCTGATTCAAGATTTTTTTTCCTCCCGATCATATCCACATGTGCGCCAGCTTTGTTTACACGTGCATTTGCACAGAGAGACAAGGCAGCGCACAAACACACTTTGTGTTTAAACACAGGGTTGCAAGGAAACTGGACACAGGACACAAGGCTGTGCAGGTGAGAACTTCGTTTTGCACACGGAGACACGTAGCCTGTGTAGTTTTGTTGCTTCAATTGTGCGTATGTAGACATATAACCAAATAGTTTTGACTTTATGTTTGACACTCAAACCCAGCTACAGTTCATAGTAGCACCCTTCTCCAGCTTTCACAAGGTGTCCCACTGCTGTTCGCTCTCACTGGTAACATGTCCAATGAAATCCCTACATTTCCAAATGGTTCTGTGTGATGTGTGGGTCTCCTGTATATACATTATCTTAAGCTGTGTAAGAAGTGCTGATCCACTGTCTTTTTTACCCCAAACTCAGACCCTCACTGGGGATGAGGGTATAAAGGGAGGGGAGGTTTGAATTTTGATGAGTTTATTTGCATTTTCAACATGTCAAAACCTCTAATTTATCCTCCGGTTTTGATCGCCTTTATGGGAAGCTGACTGCATAATCACTCACAGCGCGTCATCAATTTTTTTTTGAAAAGCAAGCAATAAACTGACCAAATCAAACTTTGATTTATAGGCAGAGGGTTATGGGTATGATTGTTCTGGTGACAGCTGCCTAAAGAGAGCTTTTAGCTCTACATTTTCTCATTGAGCAGAATGTAAAATATACACAACAGGGCAGAAGTTCGCTTGAATGTTCTATTTAATATATACTGAATATGTAAAGGGTGTCATTTTTATGCACACCAGTCAGGCATAACATTATGACCACCTTCCTAATATTGTGTACCAAATACGGCTTTAGTCGGCTTGATTAAAAGTTTTTTCTTTTGAAATGACGTGGGCACATTAAACAGAAGTGGTCTTTTCAGCCGGTTAATACATATACAATGTGATTTTGTTTATATAAATGTGTCATTTGTATTGATCAGATGCGTCTTGTCATGCAGCAAATCTACTGGGAAGGCAGAAATATTTGTGCAGCCGTCGTTTTGGTTGCATGTGTGCGGGGTTTTGAGTTCACACTTTTCCAATTAACTATCGCTGCCATCTGGAACAACCACTGCACTGGATAGATCATTTGTTTTGTATGATTTGTGCTAGAAAAATACATTTAAGTAAATTAAGTAAGTAAAGTGCTGAAATTCCACAATGCAGTGTTTTGTAATTCATAGCCACCTGTAGCAGCAGCTAAAATCACAGACTTTCCTATGTTGCTCTTTTTTAATTTCTATATATATTCCTTGCTTCATTCATTGTTATATGCAACCTTTGTAGAAAAGATTGCCCAAGCAATGTGAAGTGCTCTGTATTGTGTAGGTTTCTCTTGTTCTGCCAAAACAGTTGTGACACATCAGAGAATGGACATGGGCCTTCTGAGGGTGTCCTGTGGTGTCTGGCAACAGGATGTTGTTAGTGGGGGCTTTTGGGTCCTATGGGTTGAGGGGAGGGGTCTCTGTGGATCAGGCTTATCCAGTGAATCCCACAGATACTGGATCAGTTTGGGATGTCAGGAATTTGGAGTTGGAACTGTTTTTGTGTGTGTGTCTGTGTCAGGCTGCATCCTGCTGGGGATGGCTGCTGCCACCAAGGAGTGTCATTGCTATGGGGTGGGGGTGCCTGGTCTGGTCTAGGTGGGTGCTACATGTCTAAGTAACATCCACACAAATGCCAGGTTCAAAAGTTTCCCAGCAGAACATTGAATTGTCACAAGATAGTCAATGTTATTTACTTCTCCTGTCAGTGGTTTTAATGTTGTGGCTGACCGGTGTATGGCATAATGCAGGGACATAGAGTACTCTGTTTGGTTCCACATGGGGTGAATAGGGTGAAATCGTTGAGGTTGTCAAACGGATCGAACACGAGGTGTCACTCAGTCACTACTCACGGCACAAAAAACAGAAGTTCTTGTTACCGTCCAGGTGTAAATGCTGCAGTCTGTTTGCATTTTGACTTCTCCCAGTAATAAACCTGCTCTAGACTCCACTGAGCTCTAAATTATTCAGGTATAATGTAAAATACATAGAGGTGTAAGTGACTGCGGGCAAAGTAGAGGCCCAGTGTCAAACTGGACAAACACACCTTCCCGTAGTCAACTCACAAAAATACCGTGTATGTAATTTAATATGAAAATCCAAGTATATAAATAAAGAATTAGATTTTCTAGCTATAAAAAGAGCTTGTGTCTGTTGGGAGGAAAAGGTCTTGAGCAGTTGTATCTGTTATGAGGTCTGGACTCTATTAAGGCTGTATTGCATTATGGACTACTGAGGCTGTTCTTGCTGGAGAATTGGCAGCTCTGCTTCATCTTTGATGGATTTCTCCCTCTGAATGCTTTATTATTGATGCAAGATAAGAAACTGTTGCTGTTGTTTCATATTTTTATTTTTCAGACCGTCACGCAGCGTGCCTGACTTTTACTGTCGATGTGGTGGATATGTTTTACATTAGATAGATATTTATCTTGAACTATTTAGCCAACCAGAATTACTTGGTATTTTTTCTGAGGCAACCATATCACCAAATGTCCACGTTCAATTTTACAGAGGAACGAGGACTGTAGCAAGAGAAGAAGCAATAGCAGATAAAAAGAAGTACGTGTGTGTGGGTTGTGCACATATTTCTATTCTTGATACATTCTCTGTCATTTTATCCTTCAGAATATTTGGATTGTTTGAACTACTGACTGATGTGTCAAACGTGGGCCTGCTTGTTTTGAGACTGGTGAAAATGGATCAATCTGTACTTTTTACCTCATATAGCGTTACGAAAATGATACCGAGACCAAACATCAAACATGGTGTCACTATTCAAATTTGCTGAATGCAGAGCTCACAGAGAAAAAAAATATACATGCTATATTCAAGTCTTTGACATTTTATATTCTCCGAGGCCCAGAGTTGCAAACTCACCCATTTGAGGAAATGACTGTAATTTCTGCCAGACCTGACCGCAACCACAGTTAACGATAACATCGAGCAGAGTTTAATTTTTACATCTGTGACCCATGACAGTAGTAAACCTTTTTTTTCTAAATCAGCCGGTAACACAAGGCTGTTCGGTTCTGTAGCATGCATTTATGTGGCACAGCACTATACTTGAAGCGCTGCCTGAAGATATAAACATTTTGGGGAAATACTGGTTATGAGGTAAAAGTCAACATTCATTCACTGCATGGAGGGAAAAAAAGCATAAACATACAAAAATCTCTTTGTCATCTGCAAACATTTTTTTTCTCAGTGTAAGAAAGGCAATGCATCATGATTGAAATACAGTGATTATGGCCCAGTATTATTGATTGTACCTCATCTTGTTTGCCAAAAAGCGTGGTTTAGTCGAATGCTGAACTGTATGAGTTACACAGAAACACATCCTCAAACACATCAGCCCCTCTGGTTCAAAACAGTGAAACCTGCCTCTGGAACGCTTCCAACTCAAATTTGCCCATGTGACCCAATTGCCAGTCAGTAGGGAGGCCATTAAAAAAATAGCCTGACATTTTGTCTATCTAATGGCAATTATCTACCTCAATAAGGCCCACATGTAATACAGTATGTAGCACATCTATAAGCTACATATGCAATTACCAAGCCTTCCTGACAACCACCTGTAGTTACTGGTGGTGGCAACAAATGGACATTACTCTTTAGGTTACATAACTCTGGAGACAACAAAACTGGTATTGGGTAGTAAGGAAGTCAAGTAATGATGGGCTGTTTTAAATCATCCTGTCAGCAATCATTATCTAATTTAATGCCACACATGCCGTGATACTCTGAACAGCAGGACACAGCGAAAGGAGTTGGTCAGTGTGCAGCTCTTCATTTAATAGATCATTGTAGCTAGCTACTCCTTCTTGCTGAAACAAAAATGGCAGTAGTTTTGTACACTCAAACACAACCACAGATGCCACCAAAGACACCCAGTTCGCAATGATGCAATTATACAAATAGTGAAATTCTTCCATCGGTAGGCAGTCGTCTCAATCCTGATCGTATCACCTCATTTGACAATTTTTAACCGATGTGAGTCCATTAAAATTTGGAACAACAGAAGCAGTTCTTTTGGTTGGGATACGCAATCAAACACTCTCTGCTAATTACAATATGCATCATGACCTTTGCACTCTGAGGGGGCTAATTCAGCCTCCACAACCTTCACACAAACGACTTTTGTCCTGCATGTAAACACATATGCACATTGTGACAAGTGAGCGCGCGCACACACTCAGTAAACACAATTTGATGTTGACACACAGATTATGGCTTTCCAAGCAGTTTGAGCTCGTTTAATCTCATCCCTGTATACATTCTTTGTGATCAAACCTTATTAGACAAATATAAATGCAGATAATGGAGGCCTTCGTCAGTACCAATACAGAACCATCGTAGCTTAACAATAACGTCCTTTCAAGGTACTAGATATCATTAGATTGAATGAAATAGTAGTGTCGTTTATATACATAGAGCCAGAAATATACACATGTGCAGGTGAGCGTATGGCGAACACCCACAGTCACCAACAACAACATCTTAAATGACCACAGAACCATCAAGTGTTAACATCGCCGAATTTAGTTCTTTTCACCGCCTGCTTAAAAAGTATACTGTAGCACCCAAATGAAAGATCTGTACTGTAGATTGATTATGGTCACGGATACTATACCAACACTTAGAACACTGAGTAGGCTTTACAGTTTAGAGTTTACACTAGTGCTGAAGAGACAGAATGTAATCATCCCCCATCCCCACCCTTAAATTTGTCGTCCGTTCGTCCGAGAAAAGATTAAGTCAAGAGCCAGTTCAAGACAAAACAATGTGTTTCTCTCCTTTTTTTCGCTCTCACTATACGACATTTATCTCATGCTCATTCCGTTTCTCTCAGCAACAATTTCTTTTCTGTCAATCCCGTCCTCTTTTAATTATGTTGTTCATTTCCTCTCTTCCTCCTTTGGTGAGAAAAGTGCAGAAGTCTTTGACAAGAGCGGCTTCAGTCCTCCTGGAATCGGTGTCTCAGTAAGACGGAGAGTTGTTCCCAGAGAATGTTCTTCATGCCTTCTCAAACCAAGGGTCCTTTGTAAAGCCATGTGCTCTATCACAGTTGTGGTCTGCCCGAACAACACATCAAATGAACAACAAATTCACAGTTGTCAAAATTTCAGTAATGTCCACCTCTCTTACTCTTTTGTTTTCCTCTTTCATAAATGCCGTTCATGTCAACTGTCCAGAGACCTTCTGCCTTCTTAGTATCAGTCTCAGAAATAACACCTTCTGCATTTGGGATCAGCTTGTGGGTGGATGACCTCTTTTTTTTCTCCTCCTGGCACTTCTATAAGGCATGCTGGGCCAGGACCAGAGCCAAAGCCAGACTGGGAAGCAGAGCCCAGACGTTGGCACAGAGACAAGGAGAGTGATCCTCTTCCAGGTTCAGGCCACCGTTTATTGGTTCAGGATACTGGGCAGAGAGAGAGAGAGGGACACACAGAGGGAGAAAGATGTGTAAAGGTTAGACATGACTCAGACGCTCGTGCTGTTTTCCTGTCCTGGCATTTGATAAGGACGGGTAGGAGACAGGAGGGAGGTGAGACTGGACAGGGTCAGAGCTGAGGAAGAAAAAAACACAAGTCATAAAGTCAGGGTGAAAACACACGTATGCATGGAAGACCCACTTTGGCACGAACGTTGAGTGCTTGATCCACCAAATGTTTTGATATGTTAAGTATATTTTGAGCCCCTGCTGCTCAGTATGCTTCCTGCTTCTTAAACAAGTTGGCAACAAAGGAAAGCTTCTTGTGAGCACTTTTTTTTTTTCTTAAACTCTTTTAGGTCGTGCCAGCCAGTCTCTAAACACTTTTTAAAGCTATCATTACAGACTTTATTTACAAGAAAAACACGCTACGAAGCCAAACACATGCTACAGAAGCAGTGGCTGTGGAATTCTTTCAATATTTCATAAGGCATATCTTACAGCAAGTAGAGGCTGAACAAAACAGCTGCAAGACCCCTTGAACGCAGTTTGACTGTGCACAATCAAAACGCTACAATGTTTGTTTTTATGCACGAGAGAGGGAACTTATGTGCAGTGCGCAAACTGAGAGAAAGAGTTTACCACACTGGGAATCAGTCCAGATATTAAATTCTATGGCCTCCAGAGTCCCACTGTTATATCTACGCTAAAAATTGGCTTTATTATGTGGTGTTCCATAAAATTGTTTGCATTTTGAATACTTTTTCAATTTTCTCGGATTCTTGTCACACGAAGCATAACCATTTGCCTTCAAGTTAAAGTAGTCTTGCTCAATTTGCGGAGGCACCATTTTCAGTCCAGCACAGCAATACAGAGGCACATCATAAGGAACATGAAACATTTTCCTCCTCCTCCTCCTCCTCCTCCTCCTCCTCCTCCTCCACCTCCACCACCTACGCCATCCCCACACCTCATCTTCACCAATGCAACCTTTGCAGAGATTGCACTTTGGTCCATTTTCCTGAACATGGGAAAAAAACATGTATTTGAATGTTATCTACCAGCACCTCATCTTCCACCAGGACTAGGTAACACATAAAGGAGGAAATAAATAACGAATCAAGAAAATATTGTTGAATTATATTCACAAGACAGCCATATTTATTTTTTTTCCTGTAAAGGGAAAGAAGGAAGAAGACACACAAGGAAGAGAAAAGAAGGGTATCTGAAATAGCTGCAGTTATCACAGTACCTGGGCTTCTGCATTCACACTTTAGAAAGAAAAAATTAAAATGACAGCTGCCAAAAAAAGAGGGGTGTGTGGAGGGGCAGCAATGGGTAGCTTGACAATGCACCAAACACATCCGCGACTAAAAGCCAATTAATTAGCAAGGGCAGTGATGTGTGGCAGCAGCCTGTTGACATGAGTCCAGATCTCTGGCTGCAGCCAATATCCACACATATACCCAGGCTTGTGAGAAAGGTGCACACACACACGCACACACACAAGCGATGGATCCATAAACCTACACTGTGACAGAATACAGACAATGCTGAAACATTTTCTCATTTACTCCTGCTTTAACATAGCAGAGACAGAGATAGAGGATGGAAAAAAAACACTTCAGTACCCATTGAAACTGTTAATAATATTTATCTTGTCAGTGAACTGGGAGGACATGTTTCTATTATCAATCAGCTCGTTGTCAAATTTACAATGAAACGAGGCTGCGTGTCCCAAGGCTAGTTATTGAGTAACCCTGAGTTAGCTTCTGCCCACAGTCAATTCCACTCAGTCGAGCTGAAAATCAACCGTGTTACATGGAAACACAGACAACAATAGTTTGCTTCTGGTTACAAGGTTGGGTGGGGTTCACATACACAGGTTGATTTATATAACATCGTGATGAATGCAATCTGTGAAGTGAAGATATTAACATTCAGATCAGGATTACAATGTGAATACAGCAAATACATAATTGGGAGTTCAAGATTCCCTTCTTCAAACGTCATAGCAACACAGGTATATTGGAAAACATTGATCTTTCAGGACTTGTGACTTACACACGTATGAGTGTATCTGAATACGTTGAGCCACTGAGTGTATATGAAGATGGATGAACCCTAAGTGATCAGTACAAGTTCCCAAAGAGCAGATCTGAAACTCACTTAGGTTGGTTCTGGCCATCACCATTTTGCCAGTGTCTTAGTCTTCCTAAGGTTTGAGTGGAATGAGTGACGCCTGGGCCCACAGCTAGCAACCTATGAGAGCACGCAACTGTTACTCAAAGCAAATGATTCATTTATTTTCAACCAATTTGTTTTCCATACCAGGCTGGAAACAAGTTTATTTCTGCTGTAAAGTTGGACATTTTAACAATGACGTTCATGGGACGAACCTTTTGGAGCCAGCCTCAAGTGGCCACTTAAGGAACTGCAGTTCTTGGGACTTTTGTGTTTGTGTTAATTCTTGGTGTGCACATTACATATCATAGGTGTGGTACTCACCAAGTGAGAAAGCTATGGGCATCACCAACCATGTGTACTGTTTACAAAAACAGCCGAAATCAATTAGACTGAAGTCATAAAAAGTGTGTCGACTGTCCTCCTTGTCTGTGCATCTGAAACCAAAGCCGCTGCAACACGAACAAGCCTGTTTAATGGGATTTGGTGCATATTTTCACCCTGTAACCAAGTGTCGCACAGAGGATGATGTTAAGCATACTCAAAGACGATCCTTAATGTGAATGCTGGCCAGTGGAGGAGTTTGGAGAGGGGGGAAGTTATTGTCAGGCACTTTACGGATCAGTCGAAGCGAATCTGGAAGCGCCCTTAGGATGCTCAAACGACCAAGATTCAGCCTTTCGACAACTGGCAGTGACATTTTGAGTTATTATGCATCTAAATTAGGTGGAAATACTCTATAGGGAAAATAGAACAGAATGACTGGCATGAACAGTCACAAGCTGCAGATTATCCTATGCTCAATTATTCTTAGGTGTCATGGTGATTGTCTATCTACCCACCGCACACCTCATGTATTATTACAATTTGGAGACGTGCACAAACACACGCGTTTGTGTTCTACGGGACGACACTGGCCGCTGCGAGAATTACAGTTTTGGACAGTCAGTCTTCTGCCAAGAGGACTCATACCGTAACAACACTCCCCCAATTTATCTGCCATGGAACTTTGACAAGTTTTAATTGCCAGCCATAGTCGTCTGAGAACGCAGGGCCGCCCAAAATGTCCCTACTAGCTCCCTCTCTAATTATAAACTTCCTGCTTGAGTAATCACACGTCTTATTGTTTCCTAATTACCATTTTTACAATAAATTAAACACCATGCTGCAGTGAGACAGGCACTGAGCAGTGCATCAATACTGACGCACACACACACACACACAAAACCTTTGGAGAAAGAAGTTACACCATCCATTCTCTCTCTCTTTCTCTTGCTCTCTCTGCCTCTCTCTCTCTCTCTCTCTCTCTCTCCCTCTCTCTAGTTCTTTACCCAAGCGATACACACTGTTATTGTTATCAGGGGTGCTTGTTCATTAATTCTCCTCTTTGCAACATTTTTAAGGTTTTAATTTGCTGTCCTCACAACAATGAGAGTTTCTGCGTGAAGCACAATACCGCATGACTCGGGTGTAGCGTGGCTATTAAATAGCTGTGATGTGAGATGTCTTAATGGGAGTCATTCATTCAGCACACACACATTTGCATCCATAAACACTGCATGTTGCTTAGATTTTGAATCTGAAAAAGTGAAAAATGGTGTGAAACAATAACATCAGCAGCAGAATGTTTTACACAGGACAGTTTTGTACTCCGGTGTCTAATTCAGCCAAGCTTGGAAACTGGGTCTCCTGCAAAGGTGAAAAACGTCATTAGTCTTACACTAGAAGGCAGCCAGTCACATCTAAAATGCATCTGTACAACAGGACAATATTTCATTGTGAAAACTAATCAAACTCAACAGCTAGATAAAAAAGAAAAATCTCTCCTTGGCCCAAAGTGCAGGTGAAATATTTTGTTCCTGTTCAAGGGAGACAGTGAAGGAGAGGGAGTCTTTGGTGAACAATATGGTTCTGTCATATTCACATTAATTAGAAGAAAAAAAAGTACCCTTGTATTTAAAGACAAATACACACATTTGTGCAGCACAAACGCTCCAGACGGTGGACCCAGTTATAGACAAGTTGACTGCAGTCTTCAGAGTAGACAGCATTCAGCAGAGAACAGGCCCTGGGCCAGTATTTTAGAAGCCCTAATCCAGATTAAAGCCCCCACCTCCCATTCCTTTCACTATTTCATTGTCTGAGACAGAAATATTATATTTTCACCACATGTCATCATCCTGGGTGTAGCATAAACTGTCTTATCATTAAGTGTCTGTTTTGATGTGCCAGTTGCTTTAACAAGCATAGAGATTGAATGTGATGTGAATGTGTATAGTGTGGCACAGAGAGCTTCATGTTTTTGCCAATGTACAAAATCTCCCTTTCACAGAGGCAGAGTGGAGGAGTGTGTTTGTGATTCTTCTTGCAATCAGTCCATTTTGTCTAATTTATGTAAAGAAGTTGCTGGAAAGAGATGGAAATGTGTGGATAGATAGCGTTGTAACAACAACACATCTTTTTCTTTACAATTTTTACACAATGATGTGATCTACATCTGAAATTAAAGACTCCGTGAGTAACAACCTTGACTATAGGAGCCTACTTGATTGACAGGGACACAGTAAATAGTAACACTACATCCTGCATATAAATATAACATTTGTAATATTCCATGCAATAAATAAAAAAAAATAAAAAATGTGCAAACATATTACCTCAGGGATAGTGACAGAGGAACGTTCTGAGGTCACGGTTGACCAACCAGACCCCATCTTCGATGTCGCTGACGGGCCGGGGACAGACACATTTTTGTTCTGTGCGTTGTCTATCCCATAACCAAAGGCCTGAATGGCATTTCCTGCAGGGGCAGAGATATAAAGTCATTTGTTTGTGACTGCCTTCCCAGCAAGAAGCCATCTAGCAGACAGACAGCTCTAAGTCAACATCTTGGTCCCCAGCCCAATCTTCGGTAACCGAGGGAATGCAGCAGAGCCGAGTGGGATTGAGGAAATAAAGAGTAACAAGACTACAGAGAGACAGTCTTTTCCCCTCATCAGTAAGCTTCAGAGTTGTATGCCAAACTAATCACAAACAGCAATCAGAGATTTGTTGGTGAAATCCGTCGCTAGGGAGTCTGCTCTGGATTTTACCGCCTTACAAAATACCAATGCTGCCTTATTGTTAATATTATAAACTTGTATGTTGCATGTTAATGCCATCAATTTAGCTTGAATTATCTTTCACTAAGGGACTCATATCATGACACAATGGACCCATTTGTCAAATTCAAACAACGCTGGTTCCTGTTTTCAGCTCATTACAAAAACCCTTTCATGTTGCACCAGCCATTCTCAAATTGCAACAAGCTGACCAAATAGTGGCATAATGTCTGCACTTGAGATGATGAGCTCTAATTTGTTTGCTGCCATGGAATGGAAATATCTTTAAAAAGTGGCAAATCAGTCAGTTCAAACCGAGGCCAGCAGTCCGTGAATGCATATGACCGCGTGAATGTGTATCTCTGCCTGCAAATGTACTGTACGCATGTGTGTAACTTTGTGTTTAAGCGCATGTGTGAGTCTCTGCAAAAATGCGATAAATCCCTGTTCAGTCAGCTTTTCAGCTAGATATGGTAAAATAGGGGCTGAGTACCTTTTCACTGCTCATCCGTTTAAAACACGAGGCTTGTTTCTCTTTGTTCAGCCACAGAGAAGGCAAGGCATGTAATTGCTTGGCAACCACCTCCATTATAAGGTCAGCGTGCAGAGATGACTTTGAATAGATTCATGTGACTGATCAAATTCAAAACATTCCCAAACAAAAGAGGAGCGGCTTTTCCCCACCAACACACGAAGGACAACAAGGATAGTTGTGGAATGCACATGCATAATCAGATGGCCACACAGTGCCTAGTGCTCCCAATGCATGGCCGCATAGATTTGTCTGTCACATCCTCTATCCACCCACACACACAAGTATTTATACGCCGCAGCAAAAAAAAAGGAAAAGAAGAGAGAGAAACACACACACAAAAGCACACACACTGACACTCACACATACACCTGCACACATACAAAAACACGTTTTTTTTTTTTTTTTTATTCTGGCCAACATTTGTGATCTGAGCCTCTGCTGGAAAATATGAGCCCAGAGACGAACAGAGCTCACCAGTGAAGCCTAACAACTTCAGTGCTAGCAGTGAAGAGCTAATGGAGTATTGCTGAGACACGGGATGTTACGCTTCTTTCTGTCAGGGTCGGCTATGGCTTGCTATCTCTTTACAGATGCTGTAAGATGGGAGAATAAAGTCATAAATCAAACCACTTGGCTGGAGGGCCTCCACAAAGGATGTTTTACTGCACCCAAATGTTCCAGTGAGTGATTAAGCTCATTGCCAACAGCAATTCAATTTTTTAATGACTCTGGTTAAGTTTTCCTTTAACCCCTGGGCATAGCCTGCGTTTGTCTACCTGCAGGGACAGATGAAACAATGAAAAAAGAGATGAGGGAGGAGAGAACAAGAGAATGAGAGAAAGAGGGAGGAGGGAAATCAGGGTTTAGACCATGTTTGACTGCCATTAGCAGGAATGTTCTCCTCTGGCCTCCCCACATATTTTAATCAAATGAGTACTCTGAAGTATTCTTTGGCTTGAACTTGTGAGGAAAAATGAGTAATAGCACGAGGATAGCAAATGGTTAGTCTAACACATGGTATTCATTTGCAATGTGCTTTGATTTGACAGTCAGGGCAAAACATGATTTACTCAACAGAAACAGAAGAAAAAACATTGAAAGTGAAAAGATGGTGGGTGGGATGGCGGGGTTGATTGGGTCACATGGAACTGAAAGCTAATTATCTTTATATGCCGTTACAATCAAAATCATTGAACCCTGTTAAGCTTGTTAGGGTTCTAGCATAAAACCTTCTCTCATTATCTAGTGGGTTTAGGGACATTATAAAATTGTTAGGGAAAATATGGAACGTTACCTTTCTGAGTTAAAGGACTGTTTTGTAATAAATGAATAAATGTTAATAAGATCAGATCAGCTGTAAAGATAATTTGCATCAGTAATACAGATGCAAGGTGGCACGGTGGTGCAGAGCTTAGCACTGTTGCCACAGCAAGGGTTAAAACTTGCTTGTTACCTTTTCTGGGTGAACTTAACAAGTTTCCCCCGTGCCTGCCTGAGTTTTATCTGGGTGCTTCTGCTTGCTCCCGAAGTCCAAAGACCTGCATGTTAGGTTGACTGGTGACGTTAAATTGGCTGTAGGTGTGACTTTTATAGTGAATGGCTGATTGTCTCTCTGTGTTAGCCTCGTCAACCTGTCCAGGGTGTACCATGCCTCTCAGCCAACGCCAGCTAGGACGGGTACAACAGCGAATGTTTCAGGGCATTAAAGAAGGAGCATCATTTTTCCAGGTAGAATGAGACATCTGGAAACAAAAGCTGAGAAAACCTTTGCATTACTGTCAAAGACTTGCAGCGAAACTTGATAAATGCAAGCCCAGCTGAGAGGAGAACAATAAATACTTCAAAAAGCCTTGCTGGGTTTTATTCATGACCAAAAAGACCATAAAAGACTAGGAACTGTTTGGATTCATGGATTAGGAATATGTCTGGCATAACAAGGGCAAAGCATGCATTAAAGCAAGAACATATCCCAACAGACAAGCATGAAGTGTATACATTTTAGGGGGCATCTTTCTGTTTCAGGAACCAGTAAGAAGTTGAGTTTGGACTTCTGATTAATTTAACTTGTGTCCAAGGTGCACGGAAGAAACCAAAATCTAAGAAGAGCAACACTTGCACAATGTTCAAATAAGTCTATTGCTAGACCAGTGGCCTTTCAGCTTGTGGTCTTCTTCAGCATCGTCATCTAGGATTCTTTGCGATGCCAGTAATTGCTCTTGGAATGCCCTATGCGGCTATCTTAGTACCATGATTTAAATATCATTGAAAATATTTGGAGGAATTAAAAGAAAGCAGAGGCAGTGTGGAAATCTAAGAATATTAGTAAGCTGGAGGCTTGCATGACTGCCATAAAGGCCAAAGGATATAATTATTTAATTCATTTTATATGTGAACTATTATGCTCTTTTCCAGCTCTACAGTGCATGTTTATTCTGGGACTCCTTATTTATCTCTGTTGAGCCTCTGCCCGCACACGAGCAATGTTGGCTCTGGCCTCTCTTGTGCAATTCCAAAAATAAACTGGAAACCTACAAATAAACATAATTTCTCTGTCTTTATTGAAAAGGGAAGCTTCTTGAATCCATTTGTATTTGTTCTGAATCTATCCAGCGTAACCAGCACGAACATCCGCACAAACAACAATATTATGCTTTTGCCTGCCTACAGCACAACGCAACAAAGGTTATTGTATGTTGGGAGAATATTCAACATCTATAATATTACTCTAGACTAGACTGTTTTGAGATTTAAATTTTGTGGCATGGGAGCAGTGGGCCATAAGTTGATGATAATTTTAAAAAGTCAGCAATGAGCTGACAAGGTTGGAAACCAAGTGTTCAGAGCCGTCTAAAGCCTGAGCTTTTGCCTCTTTTACATATGTCATTATTTGAAACTTTGGTCATGTTTAATATGAACGTATGACACTATCACATTACATTTGATCTAAGACAGAAAATAGGAAAAAGCACAATAGGTTCCCCTTTTGTCTTGTAGGTAAAGGGTGTTGAATATATATCATACTGTGTTTGTATTTTTGTGTACATCCTTCTCGTTGGTGTGTCGAAGTTTATCGCCTGTTCCCCTTGACTGCAGAGAGGAGATGCTGCATTTTGTGTTATTTTTCAAGACGCCTCCTCAGCTCCCAGCCTCATCCCTCATCCTGCACACTCAGCTAAAACGGTAACCCGGCAATCTATTGAAATGGTCTGAAAGCATTATCCACACAAGAGAACATGTTAAAGGCAATGGTGTCTTGTAGCGCTGATGACACTGCTCAGAGGCCATAGCAAAGGAAGGCGCTTGCTGTATTTCACTTTCAAGTAAAAAAAAAAAAAAAAAAAGCATATTTGAAGTGTCTGCTCAGTCATGCTGCACCCTGTGTGTTATGTATTAGATGTACAGATTATATGTATTTTACCTTTTCCTATTATTCCATTTGGGCTAGTCTGTTCCTTTTCATGACATTTTTCTGCCGTAAGGGATGAGCCCTTTAACTCTCTCAGATTGAATGTGAAAATGACATGCAAATGGTTTCTTTTGTATTAAAGTCTGGGCAGATTTTGCCCACAGGAGGGATGAGAAATGATAAGAAATTACTTGCTTCTGAGAAACTAAGAACGTTTAATTCCAGCTTAATCAGTGAGTAAAGGGGTGACCGTGAAGTTGTATTGTACTATGTGGCAGACAAATTTTCATTAGGACTCCAGGTCCGTCCTTTTATCCATTCACCCATTGATTTATTCATTCATCCACAAAAATCGTCACCTATTCCTACTGGCTTTATTTTGTCTTTTGTTATAATCTCTATAAACAGATATCTGCATACATTATTATGCAGAATCTCCTGGCAGGGGACACGATTATGGTCCCAGAAGCTTTCTGGTGTCTGTTTGCAGTCCAAGTAATATTGACCAATCATGGTGGTTTTGTCAAGCAAGTATGCAGTAATGATTTAAAACTATTAACTGAGTTTTTAACTGACTGTTCGCCACTGAACCTGAACTTCATTCTCACATCTCAAGTTGCTTGTTGGACTTTAACAGAGACAGCGGTATGAAACTGGAAGTCGCGGCCTTGATATTCTATTATGTGTTATCCAGATGTCGGAAGCAGCGATGGATTGGCCATTGCCCCCGGAGACAAAGTCATTGCTGTTGAGTCCCCAGATTGCTTTTATCATAACCAAATAAACAAAATAATTTATTGTTTTCTGTTTCCTTTGAATGAAATTAATTCATCAAACTTCATTAAATAAAGAACTTCCTTTTGTAATGACATTTTAATACCTGATTGTCTGAAGACTATTTAATAATCCTCTCTCTCTCTCACCCCCCTCTACTTACTTCAGCATTCAGTCTCCTCCCCATTATCCACCCTTCAGTAACATTACAGCCACTGTTATGGGATGGCTCAACAACACTGAGAAGCAGAATCTGACATGAAACCATTAAAGTTGCATTAGATCGAAGTTCATGACACTACTCTGCTTGCAGCAAGAGTAACTACTGCATCGCACACTTGTCCTCTTATCAATATTACATGACTGTTCGACCCCTACAGGTTACAGAACACATTTCAAGATGTATGCAGTGTATGCATGTGTCAGGATAGCTTACTTAGGCATGTGTTGTCGGTGAAGTACCGCAGGAAGTTCAGACATTCCTCTTCTTGGTTTCCGCTGCCCTTGCAGGTGCACCACGGGGAGACGGTCCAATAGGAGAAGCTGTTGTCAACATAGTTGGGAGTCATGTCTGTCCCTGTGAGAACAAATAGTTACGAGTCACTAATGGACAATAATGGAATACATTTACTGCAAACAGTATAGAAAACAAACAACAAAATGTTAGTCATGGGAATGGGCTTGCACTGTCTGAGTTTACGGCAAGGTGAACCATTCTGTAATGCTTTGTTTTAGATGTAAAGAGGCCATTATGCTATAAATAATAAGTAGTTGCTTTAGGAAGTGTGTGCCCTGTCTGAACGTAACACTGCTGCACCAAAGCATTTTACCTTTCAAATGTCTCCTAGTGTCAATGCTTTTAGCTGGAGTTATAAGTGTTCCAGAGAAATCCAGGATGCACCGTGGCATATTATCACTTCATACTACATGATTTATGACACACGGAGGGGAAACTCTGACTGATGCTGAACTGTGGACACTTCAGTAACCACTAAGCAGCGAGTAGTTATATTGTGTAAATTTGCTTTTAGAAAATCTTTGTGAGCCCAGTGGTGCCAGCATGACTTCACCTACGCTACTGGCTGGGACTGAGAAATATGCATGTACTAGTCTGGGAATGTTGTTTGCACGACATTTATTATGAGCAAACAGATGGTCATCAAGTGTTTTAATTAAGTAAACACTCTCACAGTGCCTCTACTCCCTAATCACTCCTAGTAGTGAACTGATGTCCAGTGTGGAGTCATCAGGCCAGGATGGAAAAAAAAAGGAGAACGTAACTCCTGTCTCATCATCATGATAAAAGTATTCTCGTAAAACCCTCACTCTTTATTACACAATATATCTGAAATAAAAAAAATATATGACTCTGAATGTGCATTTCAGTACCTATCCACCTACTCTATGGCACACTTTTTCTTTAACACAGCACAAACACACTCTCAGTCCTTCACTGTGTCACCCACAGCCTTGTACTGACCGATGAGACCGGCATAGGAGGCCAAGCAGGCTTGATGATTGTCTTGGTTGGGACAGGTGCTCCCTGTGTGCGCAGTCTCCCAGCAGTTCACTATGTAATCAGCCAGCCTAGACCTGCACAACAAATACGATGCACAGACAGGGAAAGAGAGACAAGGGCTCAGTCATTAACTCCAAGCACATGACAGATGAACACACGCATCCACAAATTCAAAGCATATTTCTTGGCACCATTTTCACCACAGAGCAGCTGCCAGTTGTGACCAGCATCAAACTGGGAGAGTATAGGCAACATCTGCTTCCGGGCCACAACAACAGGTGTCCTGAAAAGCAACCAGCTCTTACTTATGCCTCGCTTCCAACAAGGTATTTACCGCCTTCATAGCATGCAGCATGAATGAAGCCATGGTGGTGCATTCACATATAGGGAAGAGACAAGATATCACACGCCTATCTTGGTCGCGGCGTTCATGGTTATCCCGGACATCTCAACTGCTCACTTTCAACACAAACCGAGGGAAACGATAAATATAGTATGTTCTGTTTCGGTGTGTTTGTGATAAGAGCTTAAAGTCTGCGGAGGCCCCCGGGGTGGCATTGCTAATCCACTTAAGTGGGTTTATTGGGAATAGCGTGTGCAAAGTTGCTCTGTCTGTACTATTCACATCACAGCTGCCCACTAAGTGAATCACAATCCGCTGCACATTCCTCTCCCTTTCCTTCTCTCTGTGTATCTGTAATGACTCAGTCACTCCGAGCTGGTCCGGCCACTTTTTTTAGTCTTAAGTTCAAAGGTACCATAATGCACCTCGGGCTGTCTTGTCATTAGTGAACACACACATATATAAACAAAGGAACAGATTTCTCAAAGGCAGCTGACCAAACACACCTGACATGTAAAAGTTAAAAGTGGTAGTAACTGTTATTTCTGCTGCTCTTAAAAAATCCTCTTCTCCTCTCCGTCTCATCATTTGTTATGGTATTTTCTAAAGGGCAGTGTGAGGGTGATTTTTTAATAGCGATACATCATTGTCAGATTAATTGTGACACATTTTAATTACCGTAGAGAAATGAATTGCCAGCCAGATGCCAGTGGCCTTTATTGCAAACCAGTGACGTTGGTGGTACTGCTTGTGTGTCACAATTATTTTGGTACAATGAGACATAACAAGACATTCACTCCTGTTTCCAGTCTTATGCTAAGCTAAGCTAAGCTAATGATCTCTTGCCTGTAGCTTCATGCAGACATGAGAGTTGCAGATCTTCTCATCTAACTATCAGTAAGAAAGAGAAGGGACTCCCCAGGATGTCAAACTATTTCCTATTTTCTTACCTTTTTTCTAATGGTTAAAAAATGTTTCCCGTCACAGTTATTTTTTCTTTCATTGTGCAGAAAAGGTAGACTTTATTCCCCCGAAGATTTTTTTCAATCTTACTCTATCAAATCTTAACACCCTGTCCACCCTGTCAGCATCGATGTAAGACATGGCTTGGTGCAACCAGATTTTTCATTTCTCTGACAAAACAGATTTGTTTCTGTTCTGTCAATGTGCAACCAATACAGCTGTCCAAACCGGGCACACTACAATTCTTGCGTCTTGCTGTGCATCCACATCAGACAAGACGGAAATATTTGGACCACCAGAACACTGTCCTCTTCGCGACTTTATTCTTTAAAATATAAAATAAGACTTTCCGTGACATTGAAGAAAAGTGGATGAAGACATTTCCTAATGAGCGTATCCTTCAGGTAATTAAGTGCCTCACAATGAAAGTGTGAAGATGATAGCACCTTTAAAACATTATAATTTTGCCTTTGCACATATTATGTTAACGTTTTGCTGATTAGAGAAAGTGTGAATGAGTCATTATAGAGTATTGCCAGTTATGCTGTAGATGGTGAGAAACTTTGACACTGAAGAGATTCAAGTAAACGAAATGCTGATGGTGCATATAAGACAAAAAAGGTGGAATGCTAATGTCACATATATTTACATACTTGCTTGTCTCTATATATGCATTGCATCACTTATTCATCATTTTGTACCTTTTTTCATAAAGTAATTGGATGAGTTGAGATGCATTGTAATGATACCAATCCTCTATCTGCATGTTTATCTGCAATCTAAGAGTCTTTGGCAGACAGGGACGCTGTGATTCAGGTAGCTTATGGAGGAGATTGCATACACTCACAGTACAGTCTATCAGAGAGAACATCCTCTCATTGTTGCAGTGAGTTACAAACTAATGTGCTGTTGGGATGCATCCTAAGTTAGCGAATAAGCAGATGAGCATATTTGGCTGAGGGGGAATACAGGGTTATGCGATAACAATCTCAATGTCTGTCTGTGTTGTTCTTTCTGCATCTTTCACTGTTCTAGAAATGCAGCTAGTGTGGTGTGATGGGCTTGGACCTCAAGCAGCAAACCCCACTTAGACACACTTCATTACTCTATCTCCATGCGTCCTCCTTACAAATCACCCAGAGAGCCCCTTGTCGTGTTGCTAGCATCACATGCAAAACCTCGCTTCAGAAAACCGGGCGCATACTTGCTCTATCACTGCTGCACATACACACACACTCAAATAGCGATACACAATTCAACCCTAACCCTGAGCACGAAATACAAAAGAGGCGCACATACACACCAACAAATGCAAAACTATCCCTCTCAACATCTGTCCTTCTCACTCAAAGCCCTCTCTTATCCACTTGTGTTCAGAGTGAAAAAAGCCACTTGTTTCCACAATTATGTTACAGATAATAAAAAAGATGCAACAGACACGGCGGAGGGGGGGCTCTATTGTGCCTACACAAAGCAACCTTCAGGACCAACGTATTCCATTTTTCTGTTTCTTATTGGCTTCTACTTTTTGCACTAATACAGAATGTGAACGTCAGATTTCTGTAGGAATGGCAAAGACCACCGAAGATTGAGGAAACCGAACAAGCGTGGTGTTTCTTTTTAGAAGCGGAGCTCTTTCAGACAATGATGGCTTAAAAACAGTAATTTAAAGTTTAGAGAGGTGTCCTGAGTGTTCAGACAATGGTGTTCCAACACCAGGATGCAGCGCATTTCATGGCTTCCACAGGCTTTCCATTATACCTCGCCGAAGCGTCTCTCGCTGCTGAAATTACAGGCTGTCTAGCTCAACAGAGTTTTATGGTCATTTCAGCCACTCAGCCCCCAGGGAAGTGGCAGGGGAGCCCCCACAGAGGTAGACTTCTTTCAGCCAACCTGACACTTTAAACACAGTGATTCGGCTGAGCACTGAGTGGCTGTCCATCCAGCTTGGCAGTAATAGAAAACTAATGGCTTTTTATATGGATTCTTATTCCTATCGCTTGATGCCCGTGACAAACAATGTGACTTAAATCAGATGAGTGTCAGTCTTGGAAACCATTTTCGTATAAATGAGGAGAGGCAGGAGGGAAAACTGTTATCAGACTCCAACGTCTTCTAATAGCTTCATTTTAAAAATACCAGTTCATTGGGAGTCCTGTCTGGTTTAGAGACTTCCCCTCTCTGCTCTGTCTACAAATATGAGTCCTCTTACGGATGATAATTTCTGTTAAATGTGAAATTACGGCTTATCACCTCCTCCGGTCTTCAGCCTAGAGAGGCTTTAGACTCAGTATCTCTAACTCATCTACAGAAAGCAAAACAATAACCATGACACAATAGCTGCCAACATAATAGCAGTTACATGAAGCGAAATGAGAAAAACAAAAGATGCTTCTGCCGTTCTTCTCCTGTCTGTTATTTGTCTCTGACTTTATCTCTCCTCTCCTCTCCTCTCCTCTCCATCTTCTCGTCACTCATCAATGCCTGTTGTCACTTTTGTATAAAGCGATTGTCCTTGATGCTTCGAGTGCACATGTGCAAACGTTGAGAGAATTTGACTCTGGCTCAATCAATAGGACTCAGCCTTGTGTTTCCTTTTGACACCTGATGCTAAATACCAACACAACAGCAAACAATGAGACCAGGAAAGGCTGAGACTTTACTCTCTTTTGACACATCTTTTTCCTCTGTATTGTGATGCACTGCTCAGTACGTCATAAAAACCATTGAAAATGTGAACAATGCAGCAGTGACCTTGGGAATAACATAGAGTTTTGTTGTTTTTTTCTTTCTTTCTGCAAATGCACAGTCTTAAGTGCTCCTCTTCTTTTTTTCACTTAAATCCCTGCTGATGATCCTGAGACAGCATCACCGTTCACCAGCTCTCATCAGAGGTGATTGTCCATTTTACCCACAGCTTTTTTTAGGTGTGTCTGGGTAGAGGCTTCTTTATTTTTATGTTTTTTACTATTATTATTATTATTATTATTTTGGACTGCCATACTCATTGGGATTCCCAGTCAATACTCTGAAAGGGCAATGTGGACAGATGGCATTCAGTCAAAACACAAGACTCTGTAGCTTAGCTGTCACATGACACAACCTTTCGTCCCCTTACTCAGCAGAGAATTGAAACCGACAAAAACTGGCGGGTGGCACGACCTCCCTTGCATTAATAAGCAGAAAATTCCAACAGGGAAACAAGCAACAATCTTAACTTTTTATTTAATTAGAGCTTGTTGTTAATTAAACCACTTCGTCTCTTATTTTGAAATTCTTACTTATGCGTCATTGTAATGTTCCTTGTTTGGTGACAGGAAAATTGGCTTACAAGCTCACTTGCTCACCTTCTCTCGCTTTGCGCCTCTTGCTTGTGTCTACACTAAACACTGCAGGTGTCTTACAACCTCCTACTGAATGTTATGTCATTGGGATGAATGCTAAATCAAGCATGCCACACACATTAGCCGCAACAGCATGTTCGATTAAGGGTGTGCAGTTTACTCAAGGTTATCTGAACTCCCCGAATTCTCTCCTAACAAAACAAATGGCCATCCCCCAGGCAGAGGGTGCCTGTCAAACAAAGGGATGAACCGTCTCTGAAAAATCTGCAGAATTAGTAGAAGGTTATAGTTTTAACTAATAATTAAAAAGCGATTAGTCTTATATACAGTAGTTCTGTGGCAAACATTTACAGAAATGTCCATGCTGCAGTTTTCAGTGAGACTCTTTAAGTACAGCGAGAGTTTCAGAGTAAGAATGATAAAAAGCGAAGGAGGAAGCCCTAATTGACACATTCAAAACCACACATCGACCTTCCTGTAGATGAGTCTGAAGCGCTATTGATAATGTTTGTATTAATAATAGATACAGTACCATAGAAGGAAGTGATTGTAAAGGATGAGGCCTTGTCAGTAATATGCCTGCTGTTTTCCGCTATATGTTCCCCTAGAGATTACACTTAGGAAGGTAATTGGGTGCATATTAATCCATGAATTAAACGCACAGCTCTTTCTTTCCAACTCCTGCCCCACTGCTCTCACTACCCTTTTAATACATCCTCACTGGCTCTTCCTTCCTTTCTCCCCTTTTGCCGCTGTCTTGTGTAGCCAGCAAGCTAAGCAGATCTCCACCACAGCCAGTGCGTGATTAAAGCCACACACTGCAGCAAACTGTACTATGTATGAGAAAAAGGTCACGTATTGACACATGCTTTGCTTGCAAAACCAGAGCTTAACACTATCAGAAATGAAACTTCAGTTTGATAGCTTGTAATGTAACCAGAGAAAAAGAAACGCTCCATGCACTGCCTTGGTCACAGACTTCTAAAAGTAAGTAAAAGAACATTTCCTGTCGAAAGTATAAGAACATACACTGCTCCTATACACTGATCAGGCATAACATTATGACCACCTTCCTAGTATTCTGTAGGTCTCCCTTGTGCCTCGAAAACAGTTGTGACTCATCAGTGAATGGACACGGGCCTTCTGAGGTTGTCCTGTGGTGTCTGGCGACAGAATGTTAGTTGGGGTCTTTGGGTCCTATGGGTTGAGGGGACGGGCCTCTGTGGATCAGAGTGTCATTGCTATGGGGTGGGGGTGTCTGGTCTGGTCTAGGTGGGTGCTACATGTCTAAGTAACATCCACACTAATGCCAGGTCCAAAATTTTCCCAGCAAAACATTGTATTATCACAAAATGGTCAGTGTCATTTACTTCTCCTGTTGGTGGTTTTTATGTACTAGTACTGATTGGTGTATTTAAGAGCCATCTTGAGTCCGTAAGAGTTTGTGGAAAGTGAGGACTGTTTGGCCAGTATTTGCTTCTAGAAACCAGTGAACACAGTGGAGCATTTAATGGTTTAACGGTGAGATGTTCTCTTAGGAGTTGGAGAGACAAGCTTAAGTTGCTCCTGGTGTGTACAGAAGCGTGACACCGTTTTAGCTTTATAAGGTAAACATATGTGAATGCTCTGCTGAATGAAACTAACTAAAAGACAAAAACTGAAAAATTTACATCTGACAGTTATATGTTCTCTGTTGACACTCATTACTATACAGTTTTGTGTGTATTTAGGTTGAACATATAATTTTATTGCCTAGCTCCATTTATGCATTTACTGTACTTACTTATCTGTTGCCACTATTCCCGTATACAGTGAGGAAGTTCCCTTCCTGGAAAATCTGTTTCCACACAGTCAAATCTAGGTTGCTCATTAAAGTTACAGTGCTTGCAGAGAACTGACCAAATGCATGAAGGGGAGGTTAGGGTGGAATCAGCGGCCAGGGAATACTTTGAGGGTCCTCACAAGTGCAAGAGCACAAAAGTATGTTGGTATGCGAGTGAATGTGAAAGAGAGGGAGAGAAATGATGATGAAAGTGCAGCAGCATCTCCATTTCTTCTAGGTTCCATCTCAGATGTTACACAGTGTTGCCATCTGGGCCAGTCATTCCCCCTACGCTGCTCCCCCTCAGTGGAGGCTTAGGTTGTCAGATACAGCAAAGCAGACTGTTGATTTAGGCTAGTGTGTGTAAATGTGTGTGTGTTTGGTGTGTGAAAGAAAGAGTGCAATATCCTTTGAGTTTTCTGTAAGCAAACTGTACTGTACATTTCACAAACTGGGTCAGGTTACCTGTAAAGTGATCGATTGTCTCTCAGCTGCCCACTTTGAAAACCAGTGGCCAAAGAACTCAATCAAAGAGCACCCAGTGAGCCCCGAGACTGGGGGAAATAAATCAAAGATAGAAGTGTTGCATTGATCCTTCAAACAATCAATACACTACACAAACGCAACTCAGTGCTCTTTGGGATTGGCTTCATTGGGCCTGTGTGCCGTGAACACGAAAATGGATAGGGATTTTCTCTGCATGCGTACTATACATGCACACATGCACACACACAAGCACACAAGCACACACTCACACACTCACACACAAGCTCTCTCTATGCTACCCCTAAAACAGAACTTCCAAATATAGCCTATTGTCACTCTGTGGACTCAGCAGTCCCAGATGAATAGATGTTGGATCCATTCGAATTATGGTGACAACACATTGTGTAGAAGCAGAAAGGCAAGGAAGTTAGGGAGGTAGGAGAACAGTAGCAAACGCATAGATGTCTGTTTTTGTCTGTTTGTGCAGGATTATGGAAGGTAATAATGTAATAACTACAGCAAACGTATCACCAGGTGTAAGAAATGAGAGCTGCTCCACTTCATGCTTGTTCTCTGTCCATCTATGTTCCCTAGACTTTCAGAGTGTGTCAACAATTGCCTCCACAGAGACCAGGAGGAAAATGAAATTGTACAGTGCAATATGGCGTCTAGGCCCAAGCCAAAATTATATATTTGAAATCTTTTCAAATATTTTGTTTTTCTTTGATTGAGCTCTGTGTTCCACATGGAACAATCTAAACAGTCTCCAAAGGTGAAACTATAGCCAAATTGGCAGCCCAAGTGCTCTGAGTAAAACTCCCAAATAGAAAGTATTTGACGGCATTTTTATTCGTATTAAATTGCTGGTCTTTACCCGTTCAATATAAATAATAAAACAGGCGAGTATACATTTTTAAATCTGTTTTGACTTGAGTGTGTTTTGGGCCATGACCCCTTCTTGACCAGAGTGTGTTACTGGGAGCTAAGCTTGTCTTCAAGATGACCTGCAGAGCCTGCTGCAGGGATCCATAGCTGTGTGACCAAACGACTAACCTCCAACCTGCTGCAGTAGCTTTGCGGCCCAGATCGATTCTGAGACCATCCCTCCCTCTCCACCCCCCGTCACCTTCTCATTATCTCTCCCTCCCTCTCTTCCTCCTACTATTCCGCCTCCTCTCTCATATGTCCCTTGGGTTAAAATGAAATAGGCTTGGGCAAGTTGTGTATTCCCTGTTTGGAGTCGGACGGGCTTCCCCAGGGGAAACAAGGCTGTCATTGAATGATCTTCCTCCTGCTTTTATCAACACATCTCTGAGACAGGAAAGCAGAGCTCAGGAAAGTTTCTTCTGGTGTTGGACTGGACTGTGTCTAGTGTGTGACGTTACGTAACACCCTCTAATGCTGCAGAAATCTAAACTTTATCTTCATTAGCTTGACAAATATTTTTTAAATTCAAACAACTTACACAACATACCAAGAGTGCAGAAAAATCTAAGGACATAATGTGTCAGTTAGAGCAATGCTTCAGTGAATTATCAGATAAAATAAAATAGATCAGTGTTTCCAGGGTCTTCTGGTACAGTCCTGTGATGGTGGCTGACATCATGTAACAGACAGAGGACACCAACACAGATAGAGGACACTTTAAGTATTTCTCATCAGATGGTAGACCCCCTCATGGCAGGATAAAATCCCCAATCAGAGAACAAGGGCAGCCCACCACCGACCTGATCTCACTTTAATTGAAACATGGAGACATTCTCTGGCACGGCGGCCGGGGAATGCACAAACAGTGAATTATTAGAATTACATTCAATCTGAAAGTGGCTGTTCGAGGCCGCATGTGCGGCTCCTGACTGGCTGTTCGTCCAGTGGTGCAGAGTCAAACGCGCGCCTCCGTGAATGTACTCATCGAGTTGTTGACCTCAGTGGGTCATTACGCAGCCACAGATAATGAGCTTTAACGTTCTATTTCATCTTTTCTCAATAAGGAGGTGCACGGCAGACACCCGAGGGCCTAGAGGTCAAAGAAAGCAACTCAGCCTGAAAACAGATTACACAATGCAGGCAAGAAGGTAATTATCCAGACAATCATAAACTGGAGGAGAGGTGACGGAGTTTCACTTCTTTAGCAGCGTGGTTGTAGGATTTAGTATTGGTGGAGAGGAGCCTTGGTCATTAACACTACACTGCGTGCGCAATTTTTAGGCAAGATGCACTTTTGAGGATTAGTTTTATTATTTAACAACAACAACAGTGCTCTTGGTCAATCCAAAATGTTAATAAACCTCAAATCTGAATACTTAAGGAAGTGAAAGTGAGGTTTTGACTTTTGTACGAGAATATCTGTGTGTGCACAATTATTAGGCAGCTATTAGTGTGCAGAATTACTTTGCAAATAAACATTATTTCAAAAAATAAATAAGTGACCAATATAACCACTATATCTTTTCAATCACACTCAAAAGTCTTCTGTCCATGGAGTCTGTCAGTTTCTTGATCACTTGACCATCAACGAGCAGTGTACTGCTTTCCTGCACGGTACATCTCCGTTCAATAGGGTTTAGGTCAGGTGAAGAAGGGGGCATGACATTATTTTTTCATCTTTATGGCCTTTACTGGCTAGCCACACAGTGGAGTACTTTGATGCATGCGATGGAGCATTGCCCTGCATAAAAATCATGGTCTTCTTGAAAGATGCAGACTTTTTCCTGTACCACTGTGTGAAGAAAGTGTCTTCTAGAAACTGGCAGTAGGTTTGGGAGTTGA
This sequence comes from Chelon labrosus, assembly GCF_963514085.1. Taxonomy (NCBI): domain Eukaryota; kingdom Metazoa; phylum Chordata; class Actinopteri; order Mugiliformes; family Mugilidae; genus Chelon; species Chelon labrosus. The sequence continues at coordinate 12,221,906 of NC_140359.1, read as the reverse complement.
GTTAGCGTCCATCTTCAACCCGAAAAGGTCCAACAAGCTCATCTTTAATAATTCCAGATCATACCAGTACCCCACCTCCACCTTGCTGCCGTATGAGAGTCACTCTCATCTCATCTGTCCATAAAACCTTTGAAAAATCTATCTTCAGATATTTCTTGGCCCAGTCGTGGCGTTTCGACTTGTGTGTCTTGTTCAGTGGTGGTTGGGTTTCAGCCTTTCTTACCTTGGCCACGCCTCTGAGCACTGAACACCTTGTACTTCTGGCTACTCCAGGTAGGTTGCAGTTCTGGCATATGACAGCACTGGAGGATAATGGGTTCCTGGTAGCTTCACATTTGATTCTTCTCAAATTGTTGATTGATGGCTCTGTGGTCACGTCCTAATATCTTGGTAATTTCAAGAGTGCTGGATCCCTCTGAAAGATGTTTTATAGTTTTTGACTTTTCAGAGTCTGTTAGATCTCTTTTCTGGACCATTTTGCCAGAGGAAAAGAAGCTGCCAAATAATTGTGCACACCTGATATAGGTAGCTCACCTCTACGTAAACAAGATGTAAAGTAAGTGAACATCCAGACAAATGCTGGTCTTAAAAATATTTGAACATCATGAGGTGGACTAATTTTAATTTTTGAGGTAGTATATATTACTTTTAAGAGAGAGGACATGGTATTTTTTATGGCCCATATAACAAACGTGTCACGTATTTATTGTTTCTTTTTCCTGTGGGGGAAATTAATTAACAAAATGTTTGAAGATGCTTCAAGTAAATTATTCTAACATAACCTGTAACATTAAATCAAGCACTGCAGATAATTAAAAGTACTTCTCTGAAGACATGGCTGATTTTGAGGCAGTTACTGCAACTAACGAACCAGGAAGGAAATATCACCTTCTGTGTCTTCTGAGATTAGACAACTACTAGGTGTATTACAAACACTGTCAAGACCCGTCACTGAATTGTGTCAGCTGTCTAATCATCTGTCACTCTGGGGAATGAAAAAGTAGCCGAAAGTTCTCTGTTGTGTTAATTCTCTCATCATGAGTGTTATTTTTAGCAGTACGCTTTCAAGGGTCTAACACTTGGTTGAACTCCATTAGGTTCACAAATGAGCTTTTAAATGCTTGGAATTATTCAAAGGTCCCACATTTTTATGCTATCAGACTAATGAATGCAGAGCATATCTCCTTCAACTGACTGGGTGGGCAGACTGTCGATGGCCAGACATGGTTCTGGGGTTAGAAAGATCTTGACAGCTGATTTGGCTACGACCGCTGTGTTTCACCTGCTCTCAGCAGTACTAACACAAGGAAACATGTCACGGCTGGGTGGGTGTGAATTGAATCTGGCCAGTTGAATCCAATAGAGGCCCTGTGCAGCCAAAGTGATCCACTAATGTTTTGTTCAGCTTAATTGAGCGTTGTCCCTTCAACTTAGCCTCACATCTTCATCCTGCGTCTAATAGCCACAGCTTCTCTGAAAGTCTAATTACTTCACTGGCAAAGTTACAACAGAGAAATAAAAAGTTTAGGATGGCACGGGTGGAAGGGAACTGCCATTTCTAAGGAACACTCTCTTATGCATAGATTGAAATTTCTTTGTTCTCATATTCCCCGAAGATGATAATGAATCAGATGTGTTTGGTGATAGCTTGCTTGTCTTGCAGCACTATCTTTCCATCTATTGATTAAACCATCAAATCAAAAACCTATTTGCACACACACACACACACACACACACACACACACACACACACACACACACACACACACGCACACATGCAGAATTATACAAACAAATGCATATGAGTGTACATAAACTCAATGCCACCACCCGCACTAACCCCACTATACAGCACGCCCCACTTCTACCCACTGGCCTTCACCTGCAGAGTGTGTCCTGGTTACAGATCCTCCGTAGCTCCAGACAGTTGGGTTTCTCCTTATCGTTATAGGAGCAATCAGGCACAATCGTTTGCCTGCGTCGCTCAGCACAGCCCTCAGTCTGGCAGGGGCAGAACAGCAGCCGATGGCTGAACTCAGCGGGCACGCGGTCCAGGAACTGCCTCAGGGCCTTGTGGCAGCGCTTCTTGCTGCAGGTCTCGCCCTTGTTGGGGTCCTCTCTGCTGCAGGTAGCGATGTAGCTGAAGCGTTGCCTCTTGCAGCTGCTGTTGAGGTTGCAAGCTTTGACAGCATCGAGGCAGGGGTTGCAGTTTCTCTCAGTGTCAGGACAGTGGAAACCTTTTGGAGCCACTGTGAGCATACCTGACAGTAAATACAAGAAAAGCAGAGAGAGAGAGAGAGAGAGAGGCAACTTAGTGATTCACAAGAAGAAGTGTACACTCTGGTCAAAACTGTTTGAGCCTCCTGACTTCTGTCTTTGTGTAGCTTTAGGAAACATCAGATAGCATCTTTGGTAAAGTTTAAGAAAAGATTTGTTTTTATTTTTTTTAATCACAATTATCAAATTTCATAACACCAATTAGATTTGATATAATAATAGTATAGTCCAGTGGTGTCAAACTCAATCAGAGAGAGGGCCAAAATTAAGAACTGACTCCAAATCATGGGCCAGCCAGAATGGATATTTATTTAAAATGAGACACAATTGTCTTTTCATTATTAGAATTCATTCATACAGTTTTACCGACTGTTTTACCAGCTGGGACCAATACGACGATATTTGTCATAAGACATTGTGAGATTAATAATCCACAGCAGTTTCCTGACATTTTCTGTATGTTATATGAATTTGTTATTATTGACACTTTGAATTGACGCCAGAATAAAATGAGACTAGCGGGGCTAAGTTAGCATGCTAATGCCGAGTTAACCATGCTGCTGTTATTTGGCCAACGGACACATTCAGCGTGTCTGTATGTTAACTGACTGTTGTTTAGCTGTGGTCGTGTTGTCATTTATATTTTATTATAGTTTTATAGTTTTCTATTTGCTGTGTGTGCTCTCGTGGAACAGTAGGCTAACCCATTTAGCCCGTTGTCTACTAACTGGTACAGCGTTATTAAGTCTTTGTGTAAGAATCTCCGTTTATACAGTTACTGCTCTAATGCTTGTGGTTTGAGCTTTTATGGGTCAACCGTATGGACTGATGTAGCTTCAGAGCGTCGCGCTAGCGTACTCTACCTATAGGCCGCCGAAGCAACCATGACACTGATGAGTTTGTCAATAAAGTTGAGAGGGGGAGCTGATTGACGTACCTGCCTGATGCAAAAAGTTCAACTATTGCAATGCAGTCTGGGATTTGTAGCATCAACGGTGCGCACACAAAATACCTGGGGCATTTTTGCGGGCAAATTTTGATAGATATAAAATATTATCTTGCTGGCTGAACACAGTTGAGTTTGACATATCTGGTGTAGTCATTTTAAGTTGCTGCCGTTGTGCGTGATATTTGGTGAAAAACACAAATTATCTGTGACCATCTTACTGATAAGTTAACTTATATTACAAAGAAGTGGTGTATAAACATTATATCTGGGAGATGCACAGCTCATATACAGTCACGTCGGATGGATAAAAATCTTTCCAGAGAACCTCAGACTCAACATCATTAATCTGACACAGTTCAGAGTGGGCTGCAAAGTGCTCTGAACAATAATCCTTGAATCTCTGACTTGAACACTGACAGAGGCTCTTCAATATCATCCATGCTTCTCTGTTTCTCCAACCATCAGTAAGGCACTGGAGGGATGCCTGCAGCCAGCTCCATCCACTCTAACTGAATTATTGATTCAGTCGGTTTCAACCTTGAGTGAAATATGAATGAATTAAGCTATGATTCCAAATTGGATGTTAATACATTATTCATTTCCAGGTAATATTATGATGTGATTATTGTATGAAAACATTACACACATTATCAAGTAGTTACCTAAATTTAATACGATTGCTTATTTTGTTTTTTGTTTTTTGACTTACAGTGAGTAAGCCGCCATGCAAGTAAACTAGCCCCCATAAATTCAATAGAAATAAAGCAAATATGAGACCTTGGGTAAATATTGACAGGACCACTTATTGATAAGAATAGTGGGAAACAACACTAAATACTTTAACATCTGGTAAAAACATGCTAAGGTCAAAGACAAATACTCCATGTTGTTCATCCACTTATTTGGGGGTTCAAGTACCACATTAAGTTCCTGTGTTTCGTTTTAGCGTAATCACAAATAGAAACATTGTCAGTAGCCCCCAGGGTGCACATCATAGTTGTGGTAGACAGATTATGTTAATAGATATGTTTGGTTGTTCTGAGATACTGCGTATGCCACAGTCACAGAAAAAAAAGAAAAAAATTGCTTTCCTAAAATATGCCAGTAATAAAGAAGGTGCATGTTCGCTTGTGGCACCCCTCTCTTGTACTCACTCTATATTAGAGAAGTTAACCTCCCTCCCCTGTAGATAATGATATTTCAGGGGTTGTGGCGGCATGGTGACACTTCGAGAGATTCATCTCTTATTCAACAGAACCAATCTCAGTCTGTGTCTATCAGACAGCCTGGAGCAGGAAGAAGACTATTTATTTTAGAGGGGTGTGCTAGAGACGCTATATTGTTTCCAAGTGGTGCATTGCACGTTATCAATCCTAGAAATGGGCATACCTGGAACACAGCACATTGCAACAGTGAGAGTAAAATAAGCAAACCCCCCCAAATTAATGATTTCGTGGTTTCAGATCACACCAGATAAAACAGAACTCCCAACCGCTGAGGAATAACAGAGGTAGAATATCAGGAGTTTATCACAGAAAGAAGAAAGCGCACTAAATCTAGCTTTCCGTTAACCAGAGCTTTCATTTAAAAGTATCAAGGTTAATGCAGCAGGCACTCTGATAAATGGTCAGGGTCTTGGGAGAAATGCGCAGTTTAACAGATGTAGGTGTTCAGACCACTGCTGTCTTTTCCATTATTTGTCACAGGCCACCAGGGAGGACATTGTCTTCTTTACTAATACTAACCAAGCATGTCTTATTAAAATAAGACATCACTGAATCATTAAAAGTAACTTGTTTATCCTTGCACTCTGTGAGGGTAGACGATAAAAACTCCACAGCAGTTGTGTTGCAGCTTAACACCCTCAGTCTTGTCTAAATGGCAAAAAAAAAAAAAGGCAGACAGAATTTTACTTGGATAATTTTCTTGTGCAACCTTAACAAACATCAAATCTTATTGGCAGAATATTAGACAATTAGCCAGCCTTGCGTAACAGGAGCAATTTAGGTCAACAGTGATTACAATGAGATCTGAGACTAGAGCTCACTTTGGTCAAGAAGAGGCCAAAGCAAGGCCAAAGTTTTACCAAAGTGGGCCAAGCTTGCCTGAAGCAGGCCCGAAGGGGGGGCGGTATAGTCCAGCTGGAGGAGAGGTTAGCAGGGCGGCAGCCCAGTGGTTCAGGCTGCATTACATTGATGGATTGCAGCTCCTAAATCTCCACTGGCCATCTGCAGGCGCTAATGTGGGCCACTGGGGGGGTCCAGGATGAAAATAAAATAGGAGAAGGATGAGCTACTGAGATTTATCTGACCAAGAAGGGCTGAAGCAGCTTCTGAGGCTGCAACGATGGACGGGTTTTTACTACCTTTGATTGGGGAGCTGAGATTGAATTTGGTGCTCAACCCACAAAGATGTCCTGGGGCAAACATAAGAAGCAAAGCCCACTTGATGGTTCTGACGTGCTTACACACAAACAGGATGATAGCACGAGCAGGGGGGGAAGAGGAAGGAAACAAAGGAGCGGAGATGGAAATGTTCAGTATTGTGTTACAGAGATGTAATTGATTTTCCAAGTGCATTACTATAAAGGTTTTCAGCGAACATATTTTGCCGTAATGTGACGAGAAAGAGGTTGATAAGCTAATGATACAAGACGTGCAAAAATGGAAAATGCTTTAAGAGGGGAGAGGAAACTTGCGCAGTTGATTACAGGATCCGATCATGACAGATATATGAAATGAGAGGACACAAACTAACAGATTGGACAGCCACTTACAGAGACATGCTGGAGAGCTTTCAATTAATCCAGCCTAATTCGGGAAAGATGCGCAACTCTTGCTCAGAATAATTAACCCAGCTCATCAGTGGTGCAATCAACAGCACTCAGCATCACAATAGCTTGCACATACCTATTAACTTACCTCGCTGGCTTTTGTGCTATACATTAATGACTGAATGAATAGATACACACACTGTCTGTTACAGCCAGTGTCATTAAGTTCAGGTGAAGTCATAAATTATTTTTCCCATAACATTATTGTAATTTTTGGCAGAGGTGTTTTACATGCGCATGAAGCACGATGCCACAAATTAATTGCGGGTAGTACAAAACCTGAATTCACACAGAGATTGTTCTGTGTTATTTACTCACAAACACCTCGTCTGCCTCGGAAATGATTGCTTCATAACATTTAGTTGATATCAACAGCAGCTAAAGAAAGCACTGTCATTGCTTTTGGAGATCTTACTGTTTGAGTGTAAATAGGATTTTAATAGGACTCCTCTATGAGCATTGTAAATTAGACCCCACCGGTGGCAATGTAGTTGAAATAACCATCTATTTGTTCTGCACTTAAAGCACACAGGGAGAAAAAAATAGAGGGAAAGGAGTAAAGAAAAGGAAGTGAGAAAGAATTGGGGCGATAAGAGACACCTATTGGGAAACAGAAGGAGAGAAACAGAATTACCTAAGACCCGCGTGCCAGTGAGCAAAAAGAGAGGAGCATAATAAAGAGAACGAGAGGTGGACAAAGTGAGCATGAATGGGAGGAAGGATAAAATGTTCACGCACTTTGTATCAGGATTTTGATACCTTTTTTTCCCAAAGTGTAAGGGATCTTCTTTGCCCAGTAATTGCTCTCCGTCAGCCTAATTTGAATTCTGCATTTCATATATCATCCCATACTCAAGGGACGCAGTGCTGCAGAAGGGAGTTCAGCCCAGGTTAGGAAGAGGCTCTTGGCTCTGGGTATGTTCTCAGTAATTAGGAAAGGTGCCAAAGTTTGGATTTAATACGGCCCTGGGTGAGTGTGCGAGAGCTTGTTAGGGAAGTCTTTAGTCTGAACCCCGAAGAGCATGTCAAGCATTTCCGTGTCAAAGGGCTCATCAGTCATTAGCTCTGTACTCTGTGTCGCAGTGGGGTTTCCAGAGGGGAGGAAGAGGGTGCACTGAATCTACAACATCATCTCCCTGAGCTTTACCGAGCGCGTTGTGTAGATGTCGTCAAAAGGAAGATCAGCGGAGTTCACAAAAAATTCTGTTCTGGGGGAGGATGTTTTTTTTTCTCCGAGCATGAAATTATTGCTGGAAAATGAACCAGCATGTGACAGAGAGAACGTGAGGAGACACGGAAACAATGAGAGAAGACTAAATATTTGTGTGTGAAAATAAATCTGTGTGCACAGAGGTGTGGAAATAGGTCTCCAAAGGAATTTTAAATAACTGAGAACACACTTGTAAATGAAATTCAAAGCCCCAGAATCCAGAAGCTAGCCCTTTAGCTCCTTCACTGGCAGAATGTATTTAAATTATCTAAGGAGATGTTCATTTAAGGTCAGCACACCCAGTATTTTATCAATGATCTGTTTCCTTGTTCATTACCCGCGTGCAAGCAGGGAATAACTGCGCTAACAAGTTAAAACAACAAACATGTTCTTTTTTTACTGCTGTTTAATTCAAACTTGTCGGAAAAATGCTGACTCTCACAAAGGGCATCTGATAAGTGAGCTAGGAACAACTCTCATTACTGACCCACAGAGAGACGAGCTAAGGCTGGACTAAGGGTAAACTGATTAGAAAATTCACACAGAATAATGAAGCATATAAACAAAGTGGAGTAAATGTACACAAGCACAATCGTGGGCAAAACCAATCAGGCACAAACAAGCAAATGCAAAGATGTGCTTAGACCTCCAATAACCTAAAACGAGTTTAAATAAAGGTAAAAGAAAGAAAAGAAAGAAAGAAAAACCCTACATGCAAAAAAAAAAAAACTTCAGTGTTTGCCAAAGCAATAGTAATCTTTACAAGAGTAACGTGAATGTGTCAAAAGATCCAACAGCCTGTTCAGCAGTGCTGTTGCTCTGTTTCCTTTTTCCTCAGCTGTAGAAACAGCTTTCTGGATTTAATTGGATGGTGGGATGGTGAACTGAGAGGTGAGAGGCTTAGTGTGGGGAGTTAGGAGGTCTAACTGAGGGATGTTAAACTTAATTCCTGGAGGGACCCCTGAAGGCGGGATTCTCTTCGGCCCTTTGCTCCTAATAAGTTAATTAGCTCAGCGCTGGGTCAAGAGAAGACAATACATTTCACATGGAGCATATTAACAACTAAGAGTCAATGATATCTATGCATCCTGTAAGTTACGGGCTGCATACATTTGGGCTTTAATAAGAGTGTATCCTCCCACACATTCTTCACACATGGTGTGTTATTGATCTGAGGACGGGACCATTGAGTTGAAACTGTGAAAAAAGTGGTTATATATTGTGACTCCAGTTCTGTGAATGTGGCCAGAGCCATGGAAAGAAGACAAACAAACAGCGGAAGTTGTTGTGTTAGTTAACTGACAAAGCATGCAATGCGAAGACATCTGCTCTGCATTCAGGGGAACTGTGATGAATGTTGTTCACTATTTTCAGAAGGATTTATTGATTAACCGAGAAACTAATGTGCAGATTAACGGGTAAAATGATCAAAAGGAATGGTCAAAGTATTAATTGTTAGCGGCAGCCATCCAAGGTATCTTACAGACTACATCAGTGAGAGATGGTGATTAATTTTTCTAAGCTAACAAAACACGTTTGACGGCGACATGTCTATTACTGGCGGGGGTTGTAAACAAAACAGATGTGCCTCCTTGTAGCAACCCCATGTTTCATCTTTTTGTTTGGTTTGTTAGATTCCCGCTGGTGCTCAGTCCAATTTGATTAGAACAGAGAAAAGATATATTAATATTGCTCAGTGTGCTCAACTCTTACAGAACTGAAAGGGCTTTCGGTAGAGAAGTGATTATAAGCAGATTTCCTCTGGGTAACACTCACTCAGCGTTCCCTATCAGTTGGTGATGAAGATTTTTCCAGTGGCAAAAAGTTATATGTATGCACCTTACTTTTGACAAAGCTCAGAGTACTCATTGCACCCAAGCTTTCAGGAAACAAGCTTTTCAGCAGAAGCAATAAAATAATATTTTAATTTTTTCTTTAACAAGATTAGTGGTCTAAATGAGTGGGGAAAAAAACAGGCTACATACTGTTATATAGTATAAAATTGTCTGATTTACACATTATGCACAGGACTTGAGCAGTTGCAAGTTTGAATGCAAAGAAAAATATCTTGTTTAATTAATCAAACAGTTGTGAAGAGTATTCAGGATAGAAGTCAATAAACTAATAATATACTACTGTGAACATCATGTTAAAATACTACTGTTATTGTACATGATGTGTTTTTACGCTGTTGTTTTGGGTTTTTGAACAGACAGTAGCTGTGTGGTGCACTTTGCATGCATGCTTTAATTTGATGCAGTATTCTCCTCTTCTGTCATTGAGGTGGTTTTAATTGTGCTACTGCAGCTCAAATGCTGATTAAAAAGGAGGCAGAGCTGTCCAATCTCTCTGATTCTTAATCACTTGTGCAGTCACACTTTCTGAATGGCTCATTTTTGGTATTATTTAAATTTGTCCTGCACTCCAGGTTGAATCTAGTGCTGTCTAGTGTGTTTCCGTAGAGCAGAGGTGTTGCTTATTGGTTGTTTCACAGTCATATTAACAACGCCCTGTTTATCTTCAAGTAGTATCAAGATCTCTTCTTTTCTGCATGTTTAGTTCACATTTTCTTATTAATATTTCTTTGGCACATAGTGGTTTCAGGAATTTACTGTGATAAGAGTTTGACTGTTGAATCTTTTCACAGGGCTTCCTTGCTACAGTATAAGCATCTCTGTAAAGAAGACTAAGATTTTACAACACATAACCATCATCATATTACAGATTCAGTGCCAACAGTCTTGGAAGCTGACCAGGCTGTGTTTACTGTTATCTGGAGTTATCCATTATTAACACCCAAAGAAGAACACTGACTTCTTCACAGCATTCCTTCTTGCTGGTAACCAGGGGTAGCAAAGATACCTAGTGTGAAACTAAACACTAAACCCATGTCTTCACAGGTGCCCTTCTTTGGTCATTGTATGGCAATAGGTGTATACATTTTTGTGACTTTCTAGGCAATTTCTGGTTTCTCATGTTACTTACTGTTACAGATTTGCTTAGTACTAACTTACCATCACTCTTTAGTGGTGGTATGTGCTAGGTAGTGGAACAATAGGGCTTTTGTGAGTGCCACCGCGCTGTCATGGCAGTAAGGAGATCGCTGCATAAAGCCCCCACTGCTGTCAACAAGGCCACTCGTCGCAGCCCAGGATGCAACCGTGCTGAGTGCTAAGGTGACAAAACACTGCTGATGCAGGTGCACATTTGCAGCCAAGCCAGGGCAGGAAGAGCACAATTCATCTTTGTGTTTTTGACAAAGCCATCCTTGGCTATGCTGTCATAACTGTTGCTGAAGAAATATGGATGAGGATGCTCTTATTTTAAGGGACAGGTCCCACAGGGCTAAATGTTCTCCTTGTGATTTTGTCTCTGAGTGTACAGTGCAAGCAAATTGCAAGAGTAAACCAAGATACAGTATGCAAAAATGAGCACCTGTGACTACACATTTCCAATCAGAGTGTGAAGCACGTGTGGAATAGGTTCGCAGGAACAAAGTCTCCACATATTTCCGTTTCATTTTAACTTCATTGTACGTAAGTTTTTTTCGTTTTTATCTTAACTTCTGTCCCTTATCTTTGTTCGGCACAAAAACTTTCAAAATAGCAGAGATTATTTTCCAATTTTCATCCTTTCCTCTTGGAGAATATACATTCCCCTGTCCTCATCAGCCAGCCAGATATCATATATTCCCTGGGTCTCTATACAGTTTAACATTTACAGACGTGATTATGAATCCTTTTGTGCGCTGGAGTGTTCCTAGTGAGAAGTATTTCCATAAAACAAGTGTGTAATTACTTATCTGTTTGCCCGTGGTTTTCTCTCAGTGCCACAATCAATTACTCTGTCCTCAGAAATGATAAATAATGAGGGAAGCTTGCGGCTAAACTGATTTTGGAGAGCAAATCCAATATTTCACCTTGGAGAGAATGGAGGAAACAGCTGAAGCAAAATGGATACAGTAATAAGTCCCCCGTTGTGTCTTAATATTTCTATGCGCATTGTATTGCACTCCTTGTCTCACCAGGGCACTTGCACTTGTACCCTTGTAGCCTAAACATAACAAGCTGTACTTCTGATTATTATTTTGTTAGATTGATAGTAACAGGAAATCTCACCAGGGACACCCTGCATTCAGATTTGTAAGTGTAACAACCACACAGCATTTTTCGCAGAGGTTGGATCCACAGGATCCAATTTATCTGTTCTTATTTTACGAGATCTAGTGTTGGATGGATACAACAGGTCAAGCCATCATTTATTATTGCATTTAACAGCAATATTGAACTAAAAATGTCAATGAATAGGCTTTCTTCACAGAAGTAGTGGCAGGTTACCGTGCCAAGAACTGAAAAGTATTAAAGGTACTGTTAGTTGTAAAAAAAAAAATACAAAATTAAGGAAGCTGATATTGTAAACATGAAAGCCAGCTGCTTTTACTTATTTAATTTCTGTCTGTTTGTAAAAAAAAAAAGAAAAAGAAAGAAAGAAAAAAGAAGTGAATCCCTCTGCAGGATGAAATTCTGATAATAAAAAAAGAAAACTATTACCCTGACAGCAAGCAACACAATTAACAGGATTACGCACGTAATTACATGACAATAATAACATTATCACAAAACACATTCACCAAATTATCCGTCAGAAGTGTGTTCATCAATATGAATCAATATTCTACAGCCATGTGTGCGTCCGAGTCATTTTAAAAGACTTTATTTATTTCTCTTTGGGTTAACCACTGATTCATTCTGAAGCTTTTTGTAATTTACAAATATATTAAAGTCATACTGTTTTCCCGGTGTGAGCTGAGATTGTTTACTCATCCCTCACACCTCACACTGTGATTAACACCACAGTTAGGAACAAACGACATGACGTCCACCGCCATGTGGCTGAGCGGCTCCACAAGTTCCACTACACCAGACACCAAAATGCCTAAACAGATGTATACCAGTCAAAGTTAGATGTTGATATAAACGCAAGTAAAAGATTTGCTTTCTTAATTATGTTTATAAAGCTTAAATACTAACTGTTAATACTAAGATTTTAACAATTTCTGCAGCCATCACATCTCAGCATCTCAAAACTACTAAACAGGCCTAAATTTTTTTATTTAGTTTTTTAATTTTCCCACACAACAGAAAAGTGTAGCATGTGCTCACTTCTATTTTTATTAATTGCTATCCATACATGCCACACATATTTTGACATATTTTTTGATACATAATATTCAATTTTTTTGCATTTTATTGTTTTTCCTTAAACAGTGTGCCTAATTTGCGAACGCACGTTTTAAAAAAATATAGCCATAAAAGTAAAATTCATAAATTAAGATGATTGTGTGTGACTTTAGATATTTTGGTTCCTATCTTAAATCCAAGTGCACCTTCCAACATTTCTGTTAATAAAGCAACTAATTTTGAGGACTGTGCAGCCTTGGCTAAAATCAGAATATTTTCTAGATGAAGATTTGCTTCAATCAGGCATGGCAGTTTGCCATCATCTCTAAAAACTCCAAACAAATCAAAGCCTGCACTTTTTCATATTTATTCTGGTAGGCTCTCCCTCTTTCAATATATCAAAAAAGCACACTTTCAGAGAAAAGTGATACAGTGCTGATTTTTAGCTAAGGGGATTATGCAAAAAAAAGCATGTCTTTCTTGTTCCTCCCAGTTATAAAACAAAGCAGCAAAGAGAAAAGGAAAATGTGCCATCTTCGGTGTTTCTAGAATTGCTTTTGGCTAAAAAGAAAAAGAAAAAAAAAGCAGACGAGAACACCCTTAGGAAATTTCTGTCAGAACTGGATGAAAGAAAAACACTGAATTTTCAAGTGATTGTAGCCTGTAGCTCTGGACTGAGGAGAAGTGGTTCCTGTGTCCAGTCACATCTATTGTACAACTCCATTGCATGCATCTACAATGCATTAACTATTGGAGCGGGATCTTGTAATAAGATCTCCATTGATTAGTGATACCATGACGATAGTAACCAGTAGATTAAATAGCAGGCTATAGCTCTCCTGCGGAGTCCTCGACTGTTTAATTAGTAAACCAAAGAGGAAATCAAACTGAAAGTAAAATCAATGACTGGAAAAAAATGTGTGGTGGTGCACTGAGAGTGTATGGCTTACCTCAGAACCCCACAGCAACCATTGCATATCCCAAGACAGATTAAACAATGAGCAGTCAATTTATTCAAAGCCAAGGACAGATGACTGGTGGACAGCCAGTGAGGAATGATCGACACAGGCTCTTTAGACCACTGCACTTTTCTTGTTTTTTTTTTTTTTTTTTGTGCAGCACCCCCCAAGTCAATTACACCACATTTTTACACAAACAATAAAATCTGTGTTCAGTTAAGGTACCTGAAGAGATGGAAGCCAAGCGCAACGTGTCAGGGTGCCAGTTGGTTGTGACAGGTTCGTACGGAGATGTGTCCTCCATACCTTCACCTGAAACAACAAAGGGGATAACAAAGGTTCATTCTAACAGCGCTCAAGGGGACCTGCTCGAGCCTTAACCTGATCTTTAGAAAACATGCAGGAATGTGTTTTAGCGCCAACAGAAACAGAGGAAATTTAATACACACTTTTCTTAGCCGGCTGAATTTGTGTGTGCAACAATGTCATTACACATTACTGAGCTGGCTAACCGACAATGGACGGCTCTTGTAACAGACGTAGTTTTTTTTTTTATTATTATTATTTATTTATGGCAAACAGGTTCTTCAGTGTGATGAAATCATTTCCCCTTGAAGAGAGTATTTGTACCTGCCGTGGTTTGATTAGGGGGAGGACTTGAAGGCCTAAAGCACAAGCAATGCATCTTCCCTTCTAACAATGTGTTGCCAAAGCTGTTTGTTTAAAAAAAAAAGCCAAAGAAAAATCAAATCAGCACTAGGCTGACTGAGTCTCTCCCATGTGCCTGCTTCTCTGTAGGCCCTAATCCCACATTTAAAATTCATAGCCATTCGGTGTGATTGAGACAAACCCTCCAGTGTGTAATAGCTTTGCATTCTGATCCTAACAGAAACACAGTGAGGGTGTTGTGAGGAAGGCTTCGAGGCCCGCTGCAACAAATTACAAAATCTGAAACCTGTTGGTACAAGATTGTTCTTCCAGGACAACCAATCAGCAGAACTGATCAATAGACATACCACATTTTGTTCATCACCATATTTTAGAGGAAAAAAAGATGACGCAAGCTGATAAAATCGTACTGCTGTGATAATAGGTGAGGCTATTGTGGAAGGTGTGTTTGTCAGTATGTACAGTGCTGTTGTATTCATAGCCTCCATAGCCATCAAACAGAAATCGGTAAAGAAAAAGCAGCCTACATCTGCAGAGCCACTGCTCTGTGTATAGGTCTACATCACCCAGTTCCATCAATATTGACAATCATAACAAGATGGAGCAGCTCAGCTGGCCATTTTCTGAGCACATATAGGTATTGACATCTGGCTCAGTTCAGGTTTGGATGTGTGTTTTAGAGAGGGATAATAGAGCAGGGGGGAGAGAGAGAGAGAGAGAGAGAGAGAGAGACAAAGGGAGAATAGAAAAGACATACAAACAAAATCACAGAGGAAGACAGAAATACTTCTTAAACTTTATATATGCTTGTTCTGAAATTGTTGTATTTGTATCTTCTATCTATTTTTGCAGTTACAGTCAATGTAGAGACTACAGCTATGTCTGTCCAGAATCAGACTGTACAATAAATCAAATGAATTTTATAAAAGTGTTTTTGAAGAATATTATGATGCCACAGTGAAGATTAACTTTTTATTCTACTGGATATAAAACGTAAAGTTGTGATCTCTCACAGCCAAAACATTTGTGGCAATTTTAAGTTTATTCCCTTGAGGCGCGTGGGAAAAACTGTGTCAAGAAAATGGGACAGCCCCAAAAGCATACCTCCAACCATGGCTGGCTTTATGGAGGCATACAAATGTAGGCATCCAGGTTTTTATTTTCATTCTTTGAACGTGTATTCCTGTCTTTCCACCCGCCTTTCAATTAATCTCTGTTCATGCTGGTCTTCACATTTCTATCAGAAAAGAGAGACTTGAGGGGCTGCAGGTCTTGCGATCTCTCAGTATGTCTAATTACAACAATTACCTTCAAAAACTATAATGCTTTGAAGCCTCTCAAGAGTTCGAGACAACCACTTACTCAGCAAACTGCCACCTTAACCCTCCCTCCATGTCTTTTCTCAGCAGCACCCACCGCTATTGTACATTTCAAAAAGGCGGCAAATGTTACACAGAGAAGCGTAATGCTTCTCCCAGCACCCTGAGAACAGTTTGTACTGTACAGAACAAAACAGAATAGAGGCTGGCCTATCTTCCTATCTTCTGCTCGCCATTGTGTTCAGGCAGCTTCTAACGGTATAGTAAAGCGTCACTGTACATTAAGTCCACATCAAACTGTGAGAAAGCACATTGAATTCCACACTAGTCAGTAGGGGTGTACAGCGTGTTCTCTGGTGAGCCTATAAAACAATAATATCAAACTGCAACACTAGCTGCAGTTAATGAATTTTAAAAGCTTATTTACATGGATGTTACAAGACATGCTGAATTTGATCACACACCCCCTTAGGATGTAAAAAAAAAAAAAAAACAAGGAAAAAGCAGCAGCAGGAAGCCGTGTTGTACTTTAAAAAAAAAAAAAAATGCTCTTTGACAGTCACCCTAGACCCAATTATGCATTCATCAAGTAATAGAAAATTCTTCCCAGCTGTTTAGTGATAAGATGTTTTTAGCCGCAGGGCAACAACTTATCGCTGTAATTAAGCCTCCGTTTGACTTCATTTGCTCTGACAGTATGGAGCATGACCAGCACCGGCTCAGACAGACAATCAGGCCCTTTCCTATACAGCCTGAGAAGAACATTGCTTTTAAGTAGATTCACAGTTTTCTCCCTGGCCATAAGGGTTTTTTTATGAGGCCGTTAGGCACCATTACTCATCCTTTTCATATGCATTATCAGTGAAGTTCAACTCCAGAGGTGATGGAAACTGTCCTATGGACATTTAGTGACATTCTTGGCAAACAGCTTATTGCTGGAAGCAAAGTCAATTTTAATGAGTGTCACTCACACTGCGTTGTTAAAGGTGCCCTACACTGATTATTTTGTATTTATTTGATACTGTTCCTTATTTTTGCTGTAAGCACTGCAGAAAAATCCCACATACTCATATGGATACAGATTGCATACTCCTTATTCATATAATAACAATACATTACAACGTGGCTTCTGTTCTCGTATTAATTAAAATGAAGTTTAGCACAGCCCGAGCAGCCTGGGGCACAGCCGGAGGTCCTCTGCAGAGCCCTGCTGGCTCCTGCACGAACTCAGCTGGAACCAAAAGGTGACCGAGCCTTTGCCGTACCAAAAGTTTCAGATGAGCTGCCAGTGGAGTTCAGGCTTGCCAGACCAGTCTCCTTTTAAATCACGTCTTAAGGTATACTAGGATTATAGAAACGTATCAGAGGAAGCACTGGCATATGGTTATTCTTTTTCTTATTACATTAGAATAAAATGCATTAATCTTTCCCCTCAACTTCCTCCCATTACGTGTTCATTCCAGCGAAGAAAAGATGGAGCGATGCGATACCGCAAATGCATCTTCTTTTTTTTTTCAAATTGTGCTTAACAGAACGCAAGCTGAGGCATAAATTCAGTTAACGGCTCGGCTTTTGAAGTGATATTGACATTTTAAACTCAATTTCAAACCATACAAATAGAATATTGGATTAGCTCAGAATAATATTTCAAGTCACAATTCCAATCCAGCGTGGCGCGGTGGGCAAACACAGCTGAGGAAATGAGTGCTGAAATTTTCAGCCTTCCCTTTGGCTATGCGAATGTAATGTTAATAATAATAATCAAAAAAAAAAAAAAAAAAAACACACCTTGTTACCTAAATCATCACTATACTTAATGTCAGGTGCTAAATGTCGAATATTGATGGATAAAAACTCTTTCTCTTTTCACCCACTTTAGAGGCGCCACAAGGAAAAAGAGAGTTGAGCAAATCCCACAATAATTTCTGATACCAATTTATGCAGTAAACATGATTACTGCTGCTGTATATACAAACTGGTTATCAAGGTATGGCTGTAAAAAGAAAAAAAATAGTTTAACTCCTAGCTGTGCTTTGAATTCCTCCA
The DNA here is from genome assembly GCF_963514085.1 of Chelon labrosus. Lineage (NCBI taxonomy): Eukaryota > Metazoa > Chordata > Actinopteri > Mugiliformes > Mugilidae > Chelon > Chelon labrosus. The sequence continues at coordinate 12,204,464 of NC_140359.1, read as the reverse complement.
TATGCAAGACGGAAAAAAAGCAAGCAGCTCTTTCACGACGCAGAGAGAGTGACAGACGGAGAAAGAAAGAGGCCGGCGGGCCTGGTAGTTGACTTCTATGACGCGCATTCATCCAGCACTGCTGTGAACCTTTCTGCCAGGAGTGAGTCTTAATGCCCACATCATGACAGTATTCAGTGAGCAGAATGGCCCGCCACTCACTCGCCTCTGATCGAGGGCCTGAGAACTCACTCTCCTGTAAAAGGCTAATCTGAGCCCCACTACCTGTCTCCCATTTCTGCCGCACTGTCACACTATATACCAGCCTCGCGGTGTGCAGGAGTCATCCGGGGCAGTTCACCTTACAGTGTGGAAAATCATTAGACAGATTTACGAAGACAAACAGTGACTGTTTTATCGTCGTGTGTCACTCATCCTTTACACATCTTAGGTTAGGAGACGAAAAGGGGAGAAGGAGGGATGGAAAGGACGATGAGGGGAATGCTCTAAAAGACCTTATTGATCACTTCCAGAAGCTATCGACAGGTCCCTTCCTCTGATGATGAAGTAGCCACCTAGCGAGCGCCGGATGGGTCTCCAGTGCAGGGAGGGAGAAAGCAGAGAGGACACATTCAGCATGCAGGAGCCTGCTCCCCCTATCCCCTGACATGCGGGGCAGACTGGAAAAATGTTCTGCTTATGACAGTGGATGGCTAAGGTAATGGCCGGTGACTGCTACCATTGCTCATAGTAATGATGGTTTCACCCAGGAATACTGTGTACCTTTGTAACCCCCCTTCCCCCACGACTCTCTCTTTCTTCGTCTCACTCTTTCATTCTTTGGTTTTTCTCCATCTCTCTCTTAAATTTCTCTCTCCCCTCATCACTTATCCTCCGCCCCTGCCCTCGCCTCCTGTCCTCACCTCCTGTCTTCTCTCTCGTTCTCTCCATTACTCCTCCTCCCTGCCTGACTCTATCATGATGCACGCAGAATACTCACACTGTCCATTTCAAGCCACTTCCCACAGCATTATAGTCCAACTCGTGGTATTAGAATGATGTGGCGACATATTCAGCGGGTGACCTTTGAAATGCTGACATTCATAAAAACTGAGAAAATAAATCATTCTACAAAATTGTCTAGTATTCTGGTAATTCCATGTAAAGATACAGTCTCCTTTCACAATGAGCTTGGACAAACCGGCGCAGAGCCCTGACGGAGCACTCCTTTCTCTCTCTGAGGTGAAAGTTAGCTCGGCTAATTAAACTGCTCTGAAAGGTCCTCATAAAAAGTTCTTCGATTCCTACTTTGAGACTCAGGTTGTGATTTCATAGCCGAGGCTGCGAAATAATGTATGTTGAAGGTGTGGAACTTATAGTTTAAATGACCAATTCCACTGCAAACCTGCAAGGCTATATTCACATGAGGCCCAGGGCGGAATTGAAGGAGAACCACAGCCACCAATACAATATTCCTATGTGTAGCAGCCAATATTTCTTTCTTAGTAATTACTTCTTTTATAGATTCAAACTGCCGTATAGACCCCACTGCCTCACACAGGCCCATTCAGAGAAGAAAGCACCCATTATCCATCAAGGACGGCTGCATTGACACATTGAATTCAGCTGCCATTTTCCGTTAGAAAACACAATTAACGGGTCACCATTAGCACAGTCATGGATGATTCAGACATCGGCGTTATAACACCTTTTAGCTGGGGGTTTTAAGCCAAACTGGGCAGTACAGTAGTGTAAAGGCAAACGATAGTAATCAAGAAGGAAAACTGAGCCCACATTATGTCTGCAGGACCTCATTATTCAGACACACTCGTATGGATAAAGAATGTGTTTTAAAACTGAAAAAGTTGCTATCACCTGCTGAAATGTGTCACTGTGCACTTTTCCCTGATATTTCAAGACAACACATCAAGCAACACTTGATGACGGTAATGAATCACGTCATTGTCACTTTGGCAGTCGGTACTTTAAGTGTTTTTTCGCAGCAACACTTTATTGTTTCAACTCGCATATTGTCAAATTTTAAACACATTTCATTCCCTTGTTTGCTATCACGGATGTAATTTACAAGCGCGTCTCACAGACACTGGACCCACAGCAGCTCGAGGTGAACGCTTAACATTTCAGCCCCTGGGCAGACTCTCCCGTTTGCTTTCAAACACGGATGACATTTTCAGTCGGCTGAAGGAACAGTGAAGCGTCACAAGAAAAAGCAGCAGGGGTTTAAAACAGATGTTTTAAATAATCACTCTGAAATTCACAGTACTGGTCGCAGAAAGCAGCCATTACATTTACTGACGACACACCACATGACAACTGGTGATGCTGTTGGAGGTGATCATATAACATCCCATAATGCATGGGGTCTTGCAATTAAACTAAACCTACGTGAAGAAAAAACAAACTTGTGTTGATTTTTTAATTTCTTTAGACAATTAGTCCATGTACAGCATTTTCATTCAATTTTAAACCACAATGTGCTCAAATACTAACATATCTTGCTTTAGATTATGGTGCTAGTGCGATCATTATGTGGCTGGACCGAGAAAGAGGAGCGAGGAGCAGGTTAAGCGGGGTAAGGAATTTAAAGAAGCATATACTTACAAGGTTGTTTTAAACTTTTGAATAATTGAAAACTTTAAATCTTGGTTAAACTCCTGGAGTAATTTACATAATATTACGTGATAAGGTCCTCCAGCTGGCAAAGTCCATTCGATTTGGAAAGAGTACAAACCCTGACTTGTACTGTTCTTGATATTCTGGAAGTGATCATTCCTTCATCCACACATGAAAAATAAACGCTTTCTGTGATCCTGCATAAATGTATTATGCATATATTTTTTTTTTTTTTAAATTGAATCTGTCTGTTTTGTACCTTTTGAAATGGATACGAAGTAATGATCATAGAATCATTAGATGCCCATTTTAAAACGAGTTTGAAGTAAAACGCCTCTTTGAACCGTCTTTTCGTCCTGCAAAAGTTAAACTGTGTGTGTGTTTTTTTTATTTCAGATTTATAAAGCCAAACACATAAAAATAAATTAAATTAATATGCTCACTCTAAAAAAACAAACGAAAAACACATCACCTGTTTTCCATTTATCCACTGCTAAATCATTCATACACTTTTAACTTAACTGTTTTCAATATTCACTTGGTTCTGTGTTTGCAAAGAATATTAGTACACGCACAAGTTAATGGGTTAACCTTGCCCTAGGCAGCAGAGTATCTTTGTGCTGTTTGTGCAGGGCCGGTCAGGGAGCTGGGTGTTGTATCAATCCCAGACCATCCCTAGTCGACATCAGCTTTCTCTTCACGGATATAATGGTTTAACCCTCAGTCTTGCAGGCACCCTTCTTGCTCCTAGTCAACATGGGTCATAAGCAACATACCAAGTTCCAGCCATAGGGTGAGATTTCTTTACAGCTTTTTACTGTTACTGAACTACTATGACTTGGCCGTAGGTATAAATATGTCTGCCCTCAAGCCATTAACCAGATGATACTCTTCATACAGAGCTCATCAGTATTTTTCACATCAGTGAAAACTACATGGCCTCCGTCTCCTCCTTTGATTCATGTTCTTTCACCTTCTCTAGCTTCACTCCTTTGAATCCCGTGAACCTTCATCCTCTTCGTTTCCCTCTCACACACTCTTGCACCCACCACTTTTCCACAAATACTTTACTAAAATAAAACTTTTAAAGGTACATCTAACCTAACATCTACATCAACACCTTCCTGTTCTGTCCACAAACGATTTTTAAAGTTGTTTAGCACCATTTTGAGGGCGTCTGCTGGGATTCAGCCTTTCGTGTTTGTTTCCAGAGATGGATGTTGTACATAGATTGTTTCCAGTTAACAAAAGCCTGCTTGACTGCACAATGGATCGTGATTAGATTAAAGCGCCACTGTAAGAGCTTTTCGTTGTGTGTTAAATCGGGTTTTATCTCCGAGGGCGACAAGGCCAAAACGGGACATGGCTGAGGAGCATTCTTCGGAAAGAAACGAGTGCTCCATGAAGGACATAGCCCACTGCAGGCAGAGGAGGTCTGTATCCATGACAGCAACACAACTTACATGATGCATTCAAACATAAACCCTTTGACTGACTGTATTTGTTAAGGAAAGGAGAAGGAGGATATGAATCTGAAGGGAGAACAGAAATATCATTACAAAGGAGAAAGAGCTCGAAAAAGAAAGAATAACAGGAAGGGAAGCAGAAGGCCTGAGGAACATCCATGTCATTACATTTCCCTTGAACTCATGTCAGGGACCCTCTGCTACCATCAGTCTGATGAAGTGTAGCTGGTGCTATGAGCAGTCAGCCTGGCGAGTCACTTCACGGATCACCACACAAAAGCTCAGAATGCTCAAAGCTTAGAGTCTTTGCAACATTTCCTCCATTACCACATGTGTCAAAGCAGGCGAGTACATTATGTCCTCCATGTTTACATGGACACTTGACATCAGTCACAGGGACTTTGACCACATGTAGAAGCGCTGTGAAATGTCACTCTTGGGTTACGGTCCCCTTTTAGGGTGATGCCCAGGATGCAGCATCTGAAGCAGCTCTGATTCAGTCAGATTCCTCTTAATAGAAAACTGTGTGCGGTTTACCCTTCTGGATGGACAAAGACTAATGTCAGCCCAGGCATCTGCTTCAGTGTAAAAACCACAAGTTTGGGATCTAACAACAAGAGTGCCATTTTAAGTCCAGCATAAGTGGACACATAAGGACCACTGCGCTATATGACTGTAACATAATTACATGGAATAATGGAACACTTTAGGTGAAAACCAATAAGTCTACCATAACAGGTCTACCTAATGTAATCCCATTATAGCTCCATTATATCTGGGAGGGTGAGGAAAGTAGGGAAGTGTACATATATTTTTCATCAAGTCCTTCTGGGCATCACTACAAGAGGACATCAGGGAATAGGGCATCAACAGTGGGTGTGGTAAACATCCTTACTGTCTTTGCTTGGAAAAAAACACTCTGGTGCTGGGGATCGGAAGATTCATTTAAAATAAATGTTACAGTGCTGGAGAAACAGCAAAGTCATACACATTAATATCAGTGACGGTGCAGTGGATATCTGCAGCGACGGCTTCACTTCACAGTAGTTACTGCAGCAGTGAACATGGGTGTTGTTGTATGCGCGTCGTGTTGTTCTTGACCGTGAGGTTCATGCTGAGCTCTGCAATACAACTCCAGCTAAAACATGGTGTGAGCTGAATTCACAGAGGGAGTACAGAAGGAGACAAATGAGACAGAGACTGACCATAATAAGCTGACAAATAATTAAAAAAGAAAAGTGATAATTTTACATGAACAACTATTTTACAAAGAAGCTGCATGACTTAAAGAGGTATCCTTTTATTACTGATGATGACACTGCCGCACAATTAATAGCGATGCTACAGGGATTGTCCTAGACCATGAAACCATCTGCTTCCTACCTTCAGTAAGTCCCATATGGATGGTCCAGTAGTTCTGCAGACACTGCAGCTCCTTCTTCATGCCTCTCTTGCAGCGGCAGTCATACAGAGGGCTTACTTGCAGCACTTCCAAGGCGGCCTGGCACTCCCTGTTGCTATCCAGCATGGCTTCCTTCTCTTTGCCCACAAGGCACTGGCGCATCACCCGGTACCGAGAGCTGCAGTAAGAGTTCTGATTGCACATGTCATTTGCCTGGATGCAATCCACCACTTCTGGCTGAGCTCCATGCTCAGACCCAGTGCTTGGAGATCCTGGAGCACTGTTGGCTAAGGACGCAGATAAAGCTGAGGGGCCATCCAAAGAACTTGCTGCCTCATCTGGGTAGGGACAAGGAGATAGGTGTGGGGGTGACAAGAAAATGGGGGCTCAGACATTGCAAATAAATGTGTGCAGGACTTTGTGCTTGAATTTATCATAAATATTTAGTTTTGTTCATGCAACAAGTTGTATGTGGTCCCTTAAACAGGGCTGATGCATTATTATATGTACACACATGCCAAAGAGTCTTTTATCAAAGTTTATATTCTGCCTGGTTCACATTAAAACCTCTTGTCTTGTTATGACTCATTCACTTTAAACACGGTGTTTTGCATACCTGTATTGACATTGGTGCATCTGAGGCGCCAAAACAAATCTGACTGCACCTTTAATATTCTTGCAAAATCTTACCAAAGCAAAGCCTTGTTCATTGAAGAATATCTAATTATCTCATGTCAAGCGAGCACGTAATCAAGAACTGCACTTAATTTGCATCTAGGTGAGCAGAAAATGAGCACACGTTGAGTAAACACAGATCCAAAGGGAGAGTCAGGTGTTGCCGATTGACTGGAGTCAAGATTCAAACGCACCCTAAGACACGAACCAAAGCACACAGTTCTGGTGAAATGACAAGAGAGACCCCTTGTGGTGATCTGGTGCACTGAGCTCGGCGGAGAAGAGGGGATTTCAGCGACGGGTAAGAAAAGAGTTGCGTGAAGTTGAGTGTAAAAATGATTGTGTCAGTCAGATGATTTTAATTACGCGCCAGTGTGGAAAATATCGACAAAGACAACTGTGATGGTTAAGATGACTGTGATGACCATGATGACGAGAAAGATGATGATGGTGGATTTTGTCGTATTCCAGCAAGAAAACCCAAATGTGTAAATGAGAAATCACTCAGGAATCTGTTCTTCTGACTGATCTTTTTCTCTCTCTTTTTTTTTCCTCCAATGAGCTTTTTATGTCCACGGTGGAACCTGTTGATGTTTAATGGATCAAATACAGACGACTGAGTCGCACAGATCAAGTTCCGTCCGTAACTAAAAATCAAACATAATCTAATCAAACCGTCCGCCTTTAACGCGAACGCCCATCTGAATTGTACTGCACACAGTACAAAAGCAGAATAACCTTGCGCTCTCAGACAAACCCTGCATGAGAAAAGTGGTTGAATACATGAACATTTTCTTCTGTAACTATAACTACTGATGTAATAATGCACCTCTGTGACCTAAAAAATTCACAATCCGCGGTCAATTTGCACGTGTTATGTCCGTATGCCACTTCTTACCTAGGAGCAGAAATAAGATGCAGACGCACATCCACACAGTGAGAGACTTCATGCTGGACTCAGCGGCGGGAGAGATGAGTTGTGGTCCAATTAGACTAATATTTCCACCTTTTGAAAGGTTAATTCCCTTCTCCGGATCCTTGACCCAGGCGTAGTCTAACTGTTAAAAAAAAAAAATCAATATCCTCATCCAACTCCCAAATAAACACGCACCCTTTCAACCAAAAAAGAAAAATAATCCTCGACTCCCAATAAGATAATAATCCACAATTTTTTGGCAACAAAAGCCTAACCCCGACACAGAAAAATCCCCTGAAATGGATAAAAAGAAAAAAAAAGACCAAATGGCAATCAAGACACCAATCAGTCAGTCAATCCATGAAAGCAGTTTCTCGGGGTCCTTCTGCGCTGCGTACATACCGACAAACTACTGAGACTTGATCTCTCCGCATTATAAGGGACTCAGACTGCCTGCTCCAATTGATCCTTGGAGACAAATTTGTCCCTAAAACAGTCCTCAAACTGGCGTAAAATGATCTGCCAGTATCTCTGAAGAACTCATCTGAAAGTGCTACTAAACGCTGACAGGAATCTTTTCTTTTTTCTTCCTCACCACTGGCTCTGTCAAAAAGCTTTGCGCTCCTCTGGAGGGAGTGAACGCTCCTTTTTCACTGACTGCATGCGTGTCGAGGCATCACAGCAGTTTATAAAGAGGGGCTTCTGCGTGTCGACAGAGGGCGCTGCAGACGGACGCTCTCATTGGAAAGCGTGGCACACAGAAGCCCAATAATAAATGTTACCCCCACAGAACAATCGCCACAGCATTCTTGTAATTTTCCTGCTGGGAGAAGATGCACCTGTGGTCTTCAGCATGTGAAACTACAGTGACCCCACCTGGCCTGTGTGGCCTGTTTATTATATTTCCTGTGGTACTGCTAAAGGATGTTGTGTGAAAGGCTATGCATCCTTCTTATTGGTATTCTTTTCTTAAGAGAGTTTTTGCAGCTCTGTTTAGTATTCATCTGTAGAAGAGAGGACGCTACAACTGCATCATATCAAGGAGGGAATTCTGAAGAGATAATAAGTGTATTGGCAACTTGCACTCATAGCAGGACTGTCCAGTCAGCTAACACATAGTGAATCTTTTATTCAGGAATTCTGCAAGGTCACTCGGCCAATTCGTTTCTGGCTGACATCAGGGGTTCATTCCCACAACCCACAGAATTCTGCAAATGATTCTTAAGGATAGGGTTCAAAGGTGGACTCGGCAATGGTGATGGAAATGTCACCATTTATTTCAACAATAAACCAACACTTCACAAAACATATGTGGTTCCTCTGATTGAAAGAAAGATATTTACAAAAAAAAAATGAACACAATGTCTCATATTATATTCACACTCAAAGGAAATAGCAAAGCCCACAAACCGCAGAATCTGCCATTTTTCAAAGTGGCTTCACATTAAACAAAATGACTATGTTGTGCATCGCTGCTTAAATGGTGTCTAGAATGTCATAAATCTCTACAAATCTTGAAAACAAAGTCTCTATTTAGCGGTCGTGACAGTGACAAATGGCAGGGCCACTGGCTTGTAATGATGTTTGACTGTCAGTCCAGGCTTTCATCCAACAGGGAAAAGAGCTTGCTATTATAATGGCAACATCAGCCCCATTCTGCCCATATTGGCCCAGCCTTATTCTCCACTCTCGAGTTTGAAGTTGCTGTCATTATGACGACAGTGTAAAGCATCATCGTGCATCTGTCCTGAATTAGCGCTGCACTGACTGGTATTCCTCTCATGCACATTTCAGTGAAACCATTTGCTTTTCAAGCGTTTCCTCCAAACACCAGACAATTTTATTCTTTTATTTGAGCAGAGAACAGAGAGTTGTTCAAATATTTTCTCACTGAAGATCAGTTGCATAAACTGTATAAAGTTTACAGTTGCTTGAGCAGTAGACTCCGAAGCAAGGCGACATTTCTAATAACACAAAAAGGCATGAAATCAAGGGAGAGACATTAGCTGCATACACAGTGAATGAAACAGCTACAGCTACATTTGCATTGCGAATTCTTATTGAGGCATCACATTATGTCTGTCAAAGATAGTGTGCAATATGGATAAGCCTTCGCCTCATTTTTTTCTTTTTTTTTTTCTTGTCAGGTCCGGGCCTGGATTTTATTCTTGATGACACTGCAGGATTCACCCCCCTCTGTGCTTATTTAATTGCTCCATTCTGACTTCATAAAGCATCTGCAGTTTTTTCACGTGTAGAATTAGCCCACAGAGAAACACGCTCACACACACACTTGCATGGTACCACATCTGTACACTCTTTCATAAATAAGCATATATTTATGTGCACAGTGGAAAGAGCATGCAGGGAGATGCACGTAATCCATATGTCAGATAAGTGTGCTCCCACAAGATTGCTCGAGACCGTGAAGATAGGGAATGACAAATCTGGATATGGAAGACACTGTTCTCACTGCTGAGGGAAATCACTCACCGCCTTTCAGAAGTGTGTCTAATATGGTGAATATAGATGGTATCATCGTGAGTTCATGGGATATGAAATGATGATACATATAACAGTCATATTTAAGACTCCGCGCAATAACTTGTGCTTAGTGAGACAGAAGGACGTTTGAGATGCTTACTATAAAATAAGAAGGCCCACACTGTCATTTTGAAAGACTGGCATATAAATGTGCATGTGATTTTATTTATTTCAGTGTGTGCATGTTTCAGCGATGACTGTGGCCAGTGTGTTTGACCGTCATTTAAATTCCACATCCTACAAATTTAACCGGTAATGTGTTAACTATCTAGAATAACACCTTGACTGAGCCATCGATCCTCATCATCTGATGATTCGTTAAATTTGGGCAACGCTGATAACATAAAGTGTAGCATGAGATCTATTTGAGGGAAAAGGTTACTGTATTTTTTCTGCCGGTCAAGCCCATTGGAGAGAGCACTAATGAACCCGAGAATACATTATATGCACACACACACATGCAGACACACATGCAAGCACTCACAGAGGTTAAGCACGACTGATTAGATTAGGAATTATGGGCTAATTAATGTGTATCTTGGGAGACCTGTACAGCATGCTTATTAGAAAACACAGCCGGAGTTGAGCGGAGAACATGACAAGAACATAAGTGTTCATAATCCCCAGCATTAAAGTCACTTAAACAATAGATTATAGCTCTGCTCCTTCCTATTTTATTCACATCAGTGTTATACGAAGCTGAAAGTCAAACCCCTGTCTGATAAGGTCGGTGAAATACCTTTAAAATATTCCCACTAAAATTCTTGACTAAAAGTCAATATTGAAATATTAAATAAGGAAAAAAAATATTTGAGTGACAATATATATGAAACCTCTCAGCTTCCACACAGTGCCCAAAGTCAGTTCAAATCAGTCCTTTGAAATCAATGAGAGAAAGAAAATAGCCAGTCAATAAGTCGATTGTGGAGATGGTGGAGTGACAAATGCAGCTTTAGGCTACTTCACATAATATGCAGGGCCTGTGTGTTATAATCTTCTCTTTTCTGTTCAGCTCACAGTCTGCTGCAGTGAAACAACAAGCGGCCGTTGTTCACACATATGGTCCCAAATGTCAGTGTTTGTGTATATGACAACTTTGTTTTGGGTTGTTTTGAGCGGACAGAACAACGTTTCTGATGTGACCTCCGCTAGACTCTCTGGAGGCTATCGACCAGTTAGATCCATTTGTTTTCCAGGCATTTCAGACGTTGTCCATTTCTATCACATTACTGTGACATAAATTGAATTTTCTCTGATGCATTTTTATGTATCCTAAGTGCTGTTCTGTTCTCCCTGGGAGTATAGCGTTTCCAGTGGTGTGATGAGGCAAAAACACTTTGCGTTTTAACAGAAAAAAGGGAAACATATTTTATTTTAATGTGTGTACTGATTTTAATGCATTTTTCCTACTGAAAATATTAGTCCTTCCAAGTAAGTAGCCTTATTACGCATTTGGTGCCTAAAGGGGTTTTTAAAATTCTTACAAGATCACACAGAGGACAATCTTCATCTGTGTGCTGATACCATGCTGGGCTAGTTGCCTTGTTATTGTCCAAAAGACTGTCATCTTTCTTACTGTAACGGCAGCAAACTGAGGACATGCACCTATTCCTACCAAGCAAACACAAAGAAATAGCACGAGTCTGCAGTTTTCTCCCCCTGTTCCTTTCCTTCTGTCTTTTACAGTTCAAGAGTTTCACAGGCAACGGCATCAACGGAGATATTCTTTTCAGTGGATAAAGTGGCTGGTTGCTGGTTCAGTTTCAGCAATTTGCCACAGAGTTGCAAGCAGCGGCACATCTAGACCATCTTGTTAAACACGCCGTGGGTCCCAGCTGGGATATTGACAGGGACCTCAGCTCTGCCCAGCTCAGTGAAGGTCTTGGCATCCAGAACGAGCAGGAAACTACTTTTCTCCTGGATACAGATAGGGAGGAGATCAAATGCGTTATGTAAAAATAAGGTCACAGAACACCCTTCAAAACATAATGATAGTGAAAGTACCAACGGATTTACCTTCCCCGTGCACAGCAGAAATATATATATGGTGCTCAAGTTGCAGAGAAAGTCTGTTGTTATGTAACTGATTTTTCTTTACGAATCTCACACCGCAAAGATACCATATAACGTCAGCATCACTCAAAGTAAAGTTAATAATGGTTCAAGCTGCTTGTGGGAGAAAAATTCTCCACTGTAGATGGAAATGGCTGAGGCTAAAGTAAAACATAAAATGCGTGCATCCAAAATTCATTATATTACAGTAGATTATATATTAACTGAAGCCATATAATTCTGGTCTATACATGATTTGCCTTAATATGTTGATTTAGTTAAACAATACACGGTCGAGTAGGTTCAGTTTGGTCTGTTTTCTATTTGTTTTGTTGCATTTACAGTCTTGTTATTCTTGGCTGCATGTCTATTTGTGTCACGCATTGATGACTTTAGGTTGTTAGGCCTAGTGGGAGACAGATTGTGTGAGATAGGGATAACAGTCATGTCAACAGGGCATGAAGTTTGAACATCTAGATACCTGAAATTGGGAAAAACAAAGTAGAAAGTGAATCCGATCATGTAACTAAAATCCCCTCCCTGACACCCACATCGGCCAGCTGAGAGATAGAACCGCATAGTCATAATAGAAAGTGTAATGTTTGTGAATAAAACAGAAAATTACTCTCACTCAAAGGTGTCTGAGATAATAATTTTACGGCCTATCGGTGGTCCATCATGTCGTGCCCATTGTTCTACTAGTTGGCAGAAGTTTAATGGACAGATGAAGCTCTCCACTTTGAGAGCAGGTGGGCCTTCTGGTAATAGGATAGGTAATGATCAAATCATCTGAGAAAATTAAAACAGTCTGCTCTCATTACAGCTAAGCTGCAGAGCTGATCAGAAGTTGTCGCAGGAAAGTGTTTCACGTCTCGTTGTCAGTAATTTGCTTCAAGTCACTGAATGGTGGAGGGTTTCTGCGCTCCCTCAAATTTCAGATAAGAATGTTGAATTAGCTGCATCTTTAAATGTCAGCATCGCCACATGCCCTTGTACACATTCGCTGCAAAATTACCTCTCTGGGTGTGATGATGACTGACAAGACCACTCCATCATCTTCTTCAGTAGCTTTGGGCGACGCAACAAAGACAGGCTCAGACGGGTACAAGCCAGGATAACGCCACACCTAGTCAGGGAAAATCACACAAACATACCCTTCACTCTGAACTGTTTCATGTCAGAAAACCAACTCCCAACCCACTGCTGCCCTCTCAGTGATAGATAGAACAGCAGCAGAAATACACTATATTACCAAAAGTATTCGCTCACCTGCCTTTACTCATTCTATGAACTGAAGTGCCATCCCATTCCTAACTCATAGAATTCAATATGATGTCGGTCCACCTTTTGCAGCTATTACAGCTTCAACTCTTCTGGGAAGACTGTCCACAAGGTTGAGGAGAGTGTTTATAGGAATTTTTGACCATTCTTCCAAAAGCGCATTGGTGAGGTCACACACTGATGTTGGTCGAGAAGGCCTGGCTCTCAGTCTCCGCTCTAATTCATCCCAAAGGTGTTCTATCGGGTTCAGGTCAGGACTCTGTGCAGGCCAGTCAAGTTCATCCACACCAGACTCTGTCATCCACGTCTTTATGGACCTTGCTTTGTGCACTGGTGCACAGTCATGTTGGAAGAGGAAGGGGCCCGCTCCAAACTGTTCCCACAAGGTTGGGAGCATGGAATTGTCCAAAATGTTTTGGTATCCTGAAGCATTCAATGTTCCTTTCACTGGAACTAAGGGGCCAAGCCCAGCTCCTGAAAAACAACCCCATACCATAATTCCTCCTCCACCAAATTTCACAGTTGGCACAATGCAATCTGAAATGTACCGTTCTCCTGGCAACCTCCAAACCCAGACTCGTCCATCAGATTGCCAGATGGAAAAGCGTGATTCATCACTCCAGAGAACGCGTCTCCACTGCTCTAGAGGCCAGTGGCGGCGTGCTTTACACCATTGCATCCGACGCCTTGCATTGCACTTGGTGATGTGTGGCTTGGCTGCAGCTGCTCGGCCATGGAAACCCATTCCATGAAGCTCTCTGCGTACTGTACTTGGGCTAATCTGAAGGTCACATGAAGTTTGTAGCTCTGTAGCAATTGACTGTGCAGAAAGTCGGCGACCTCTTTGCACTATGCGCTTCAGCATCCGCTGACCCCTCTCCGTCACTTTACGTGGCCTACCACTTCGTGGCTGAGTTGCTGTTTTTCCCAAACGCTTCCATTTTGTTATAATAGAGCTGACAGTTGACTGTGGAATATTTAGGAGCGAGGAAATTTCACGACTGGATTTGTTGCACAAGTGGCATCCTATGACAGTTCCACGCTGGAATTCACTGAGCTCCTGAGAGCGGCCCATTCTTTCACACATGTCTTGTTTCACAGTCTGCATGCCTGAGTGCTTGAATTTATACACCTGGGGCCAGGCCAAGTGATTAGAACACCTGATTCTGATCATTTGAATGGGTGAGCGAATACTTTTGGTAATATAGTGTAACTTTGATGTGGTAATACCCGACCCAGGTAACAATGAGGTCTCTCTAAGCGCTCTCTGATTGATAGGGAACCTTAAGCTCCTTGGTGTGGACATCCATTTTGAGCAGGGAGTCGCCGAAGACGTGTCCAAAGCCACAGGAGTAGAAGTAGCGGTAAGGTCTGCCGTTGCACTTCTCATAATTGATCTGGGGGAACTCAAGGCCGCCGTACTGCAGCAGCTCATCACTGTGGAGCTCCTCGTGCGTCATGTAAACCTGTAGGTCGAAATTTTGCTGAAATCAGTGCAAGTTAAACATTTCAGTCAGAAGTTGATGCACACCAGTGGACTTGATTTACCTCACGGTGCATCTTTACATTGTTATGCTGTTAGCACAGGAAATCAATACTGCATTATTCTCTCTAACGGGTAAATGGATACCCGAACATTTCATAGTTCAATAATCAATTTCTTTTCATTTCATTATAAAATACATGTATGTACTTTTGATTGCAGCGACCAGCTTATATATTTCTGCCTGTTTTCAGTGACTGCAACAATTGCATTTCACCTATTACGTATAGCGCCATTCTCTCTGAGAACTGAGACTGAGGACAGAGTCACTTAGGTAGTCATGACAACTAAGACATCACCTTTTTTTTCAGATTTGTTCTGCCTTAAGAAAATGGTGGACACTGAGTGCGTGTGTGGGCCACGCATGAGCTGTTAAAAGACAATTGTTCAGCTGCATGGTGGACATAATTTTTATCTCATGAAATTACTGTCTTGCAGACGGTAACGTAACCATCCCATCATGCTGGGTAATAACACGGAGTGTGTGGGAGTGAACTGGCTGCATTGATTATAGGCCTGATTCCTTATCTGATCTCAGTTGAAACAGTAATGTACGGTAAAACATATGCCTTAATAAATGCATAACTGCACTCTGCATGCTGCGTAATCGTACCTCTCCAGGTTGTGTCTTTGTTGCTGTGGCTGTATAGTTATGCAGAGTGACAAGGTTTTGGTTCAAAGGAGTTTGTTCATCCACATTTAGAGGCAGGACGTATCTCCTTGGGAGGTTTCTGCACAATGAGTTGTAAAACTGCCAAAAGACATCAGACAGACATGAAAAACAGTAATTGTGGCTCCTTTGAATAAACAGCGCATTGCAACTTCAGGAACAAATATCAATCCCACACAGATGCAAAGCACTGACACAGTTTTAATGTTTTGATCAGCGTTTGTTTTGATTGAAGCAGTGCACTCTGTATTACTTCAATCACATATGAAATCACAGGGAATTCAGAAGTTCATCGCATCTGTAATGTGGTAAGTAAAATAAAAAATAAGACAATGTCAAATTTAACAATCTACGCCTCAGAGACCGACACGGATGGATGGATGGAGTAATACACTGTATGAAAAACACTTGTGTTGTGGCAAACTGATTGCATTCACCTTGTCTGTTTCCTCTCCAGATTCTCTTCTGAGGTTCTCCAGGGTGAAGTCCCCAATGACCTCACCATCGTCCCCACAGCACAAGTCCATCACCAAGAACCCATTGTCCTCAAAAGCATTGATCTGATGCAGCGTGAACATTGGTGCTGCTTTGTACTTGACTTCACTCTCCTGTCAGACCGGACATAATATACATAAAAACATTGTTGAACAAGCAAGATGAAGCTGCTGTCCTCTTCTTAACATTTGCCGACAAGGCTATTATTGTGTTGCACCTTAACATTTTGAAAGTTTGTTATTGCATGCTTAATGGATATGCTGTGTAATGAGATGAAAAAAATTGAGAACGGCAGTGTATGAAGAAAGGCTGCACCATTAGAGTGTGACTTCATCAAAATAAATAACTGTTCATCAGCTGTATGTTGCCTGCTTCACGTTTTGTTGTAGCTATGTACACGTGAAGTAAATTTATCTTTACAAACCTTGCCGGTGTGTCTGTCCACAAGGTGGAAGATGGTGCCATACTGAGGCTCCCAGGACATGATCTTGTGAAAGCTCTTTCCCATTATTCTGTACGCCATGATCATCATCACGTTCAGCTTGATGGGCTGCTCAATGAACACGATGTAGTTCTCCGACATGACTATAGAGGTAGGGCACACACAGGAGGAAAGGTATATGCAATCAAACACATATGTATTTTCAAGGTTGTATGTTATGGACTTACTGTGTGGATAGTGGACTTATGTTGGGATGGTGAATTTCATTGTGGTTACATATGGTGTGTCATTCATGTATGAAGTAGGAATTTCAGCCCATTATTGGAAGGGCCATGTGACGTGTCAACATATTTCTGTTGTGACTTCCAGTGTGTATCTCTGTAAGGCAGGGGTGAACCGTCAAGACATGCAAACCAAGCAATAGATGGCCCCCCCTTCTATCTAGATTTCATATTTTTGTTAGATTGGACAGGGGACAGGGGACGGTGCACATACTGTATGTCTTTGCCCAGGGCCCTCCAGAACCTAAGATCACCTCTAGGCAATTAGTGTGTGGCCATGCTGTCTAATTGGATTAGCAGTTGATGGTTTGCAAAATGCATAAATGGTGCTGTTTGACACTTCTTCACTTATCAGAAAGTCACATTCAGTTCTAACCTTTCTGTCAATTTGCAGATTTAATCTTTCTTGTCCTGGGACTGACACTGGCTTCAATTCCGGGGGAAAACACGAGACAGAAACATTGTTTTCTCACATAAACACATCAAACTGGCACTAAACATAACCCCCATGTACTGTAACTCTTCTGGGAAAATGTAATATGTGGTATGCCGTGAATAGTTGTACAATACTCCCCTGCTTCTTCTTGGTGCCAGTAAGTCTGGCAGGGCATGGGTGGTTCACTGGCAATAGAGACTGAGATATAATCACGGTATTGGTGCAGTGCAACTAAATAAATAGAGCTATATCTTTGTCAGATAAGGGAAAGAATGAATTCTGACAGGCACCGGTTTAGCGTTCAATCATCAGTGGCCTCTTCATTAACTGTTAGACTGTCAGCTAATTTCCATTCATAGTCTGTGAGAACATTATAACCTGAATTCTGTCTGCTGATACAGTAATTCTCTGCCGCAGTTTCCTCCACCTCCCCAACCTTTAAATAATGCGCTAAGCTTTTGATACTGTTGACTTCACTGAGATCCAGTGTTCATGTGTTTGTTTATTAGGGGGATTAGTTCTCCCAGCAGAAATCTAGTTCCTGGTGGGATTCTTTTGAGAACTCCCTCAAAGAGCAGAGCTGTTTCCACAAAACATAGCTGTCTACAAATGATCCTCAAAAGTTTGAGTGAATCATAGAAAAACAGTAGGCCTATACAAAAAATCTGGATAGCTTGCTGAGTGGCATTGTATATATTGAGTTATAGACAGAGTGAGATAGTGAGAAGATTAACAGAAAGACAAAGGAACTGTGATTGACAAGAAGAAGCAGGACAAGGCCAGAATTCAAACAGTAGTTAATGTTAGCACGAAAAGGGTTCCTGTGAGGCAGCTTCACCTGGTCAGTGCAGGCAATAGGTAAAATATCTCACTCCAAAATCTCTCATAGAATTTAATTTCACTTTGCCTTTGCCATGCAGACAACTGAAGGCGTTTTTATTTTGCTGTTGTGTGTACATCTCACCAAAGCTGTGATAATAGGAAGGTTTTCTGGGTTCGGCTGCAGGGATGGAGCAGATCACTTGGGCTCCAGTCAGGTCTGCTGAGTCCTGCGTCGCTGCATTCTCCTCAGGAGGAGGCACACGGATGATGTTGTAGAAAAAGCCTAGCAATTCCAGAAACACAACATGTTGCTAAAGCTGTGAGGATGTATAACACACAGTTTGTTGAAATGTGGATACAGTTGTGACAGATTTCAGGTCATCTCGTTCAGCAGTGCCAAAGTAGCTGAACGCACGCTCACCAGGTCTGGGTAATATTACAGAAAACTATAAGCTGATAATAATCTGGTTTGAGGTCAGTGAACATGCAGGCATTCATGAGGGAGAGGTAAGGTTACCATTTCTGCCATAGGAATTTCCCATATTGTACGTGGCTCCTTCACGGTCATAGTGTGGGTGAGCCGTGGCTGAGTTGACAGCGACAAACTTACTCCAGTCCACCTGATAATGAAATGAAAAACACATCATCCTCCTCATTGTCCTTCTCATAATTATTGCCTCCATCTTAGTAACTTAAATTCTTCTGATTATTCATCAACACTGAAAGGAGACTTAATATATAGAATCTGTAATATCTGCCTCACCTTCTCCTTTGTCTCCAGACTTTCTGGATCTATTCTCCTCATGTAGTTGGTCTCCGTACTGACGTAATAGTCTCCTTTGTACTTGACAAAGTTCACACCAGCATTATCTGTGGCCTCTGTTCACACATATGGATGTCAGGAACATATTAAATATAGCATTTTCAGAGAAACTCATCTCTCTCACAGATGTAACTGGAAACTTTTTCTTAAATCTGTTCCTTTCCCCTTAATATTTCAGAAGCTGTATGTCATGCTTCAGATTGATCTATATATACACAGCTACACGTACACACAGATATTGACTTGTCTTCCCTTTATCTCAATAAAAAATATGATAAAATGTAACAAAAGCTTTCATTAGTCTGCAAAAACATTTCACAATACACCACTTCAAGGACATGAGCACTGAAGAATATATAGTATATATACAGTTTATGTGTATGGTGCATATAAATATACTATTTCCTCTGTCTATTTGAGTTATGCCTAATATGGTAGAGCTACCTTGCTACTTATATGCATAAATAAATGGTTTAGTAATGCATTTAGGACATTATGCTGCACTGAAGTGAATTACACATACACACAGACACACATACCAGGGATCTGAAAGTATGAAAAGAATCGTGCAAAGATGTTCTTGCAGGGATCGGGCATGGCTAATGTCCCGAACTCTGAAACCACGATGCGGTTCTTCTCCGAGTTCTGGACATATGAGTCACTTCTGAGGAAGCGGCTGCTGTAGGTGACATTGCCCTCACAGATGTGAAAGCGGTGCATCAATGCCATGCCGTCAAACCAGTGGATGTATCTGAGAGAGAAAAAGACAATTCATTTCCCACCAGGGTGTTTGCGTAAGAAAAAAAAAAAATAGAGAGAGGCAAGGATGTGAGCTCTGTGGGACAATGGAGACTGAAAAATATTCATTATTTGAGGAATCAGTCTTTTGTTAATCAAACACTGAGAGGGGAAAACCCTCATTTCTCTCTACAAGGATGTGTTCAAACTATCATCCCAATAAAGCTGAGTGAGTTTATGCACTTCGTAAAATATTCTTTCATAGTATTCCTCAAATACCTGTCGTTTCCAAATTCAAATTTCCCAGGGCCATTTCTCAGGAAGCTCCCATTGATCCAGGTTGGAATAGTTCCCTTGATGGTGGTGGGGATGGGATCAGGGGTTTCTGCCACAGAACTTACCAGAGGCGCCAGGCTCTCCAGCCCACTGGCCTGTGGACACCTCTGCCTACTGGATACTGGGAGAGGAGAGGAGAGGAGAGGAGAGGAGAGGAGGTTACTGAAAGGTTGCGTTTTGACTGAAGTACTATCTTCAAAAATCTCTGAAGATGATACATGAGCAGCGCCTGAACAGCACTTGGCTTGTAACCTCACACTTTTCCAACCAACTTTCTCAGCCTTTCTCATCCTTTCTCATGCACACGCCACAACAATATGCATAATGATGTGTTGTGTAGGATTTACAGCTTTGGAACTTTGAACAAGTGAGAATGGGGAAGTGATATAAGAACAACTTGTGCAAAAAGCAGGTTTTATCATGCATGTGGCTGATTAGCATACAAGGTCTTGATGAACTTTATTTTTATGGAAGAGTTTATTAAAACCTCATTTTTCATTACAAACAGCAGCACATCTATCTTTCTGTTTCCATATGTTTTCATAAAAACAAACAAACTAATCGAACACGTTGCATGTAATTGAAAATGGTCTTGTGACACTTACAGCAACAGCTCTGTAGTAGGTGAGAGTTTCTACTGTAACAGCTCCTGCTAGTGTGAACTCATGACTCTCTGGGGTCATGCACTATAAATGACACCAGCACTGCTGCCTTATCTGTTTTTCAATAATCCATCCCTGTTCATTGCCTCATACCTCCGCACATAATGGAGACAGTAAAATATACATGAGAGTTACGTGATTAGCAAGAGCAAATCACAGAGGTTCAATACGGAACCACATGCTGAGCTCAGGTTTAAACATCAGAGCTTCTCTGACCGCGCGAACAGTTATTGCAACCAATCGGCAGAGAATAGAGTCTTGTTCAGTCCCATGACAAGTACAGCGGACAATAAAAACGAGAATGTGCAATAGAGAGATAACCACTATAGGCTGTAACGATCTCTTACAATGTTGACTTTGTGAGTTTTGAATGTGATTACTGCAGCTTTGCAAACGATGCCTGGGTGTGTGCTTTTTCTTCTGCCACATTCAAAATTGAGTCTCTTGATAACAAAGCAGCAACACTGCTGAGCCCAGAACAGTTGTGGATAATAGCTTCAGGTATACATATATATATAGATATATATTTCTAGATATATATACCTATGTATATTCATTCATTAATTTTCTGTAACCACTGTCATTGGGCGAGAGGCAGGGTACACCCTGGACAGGTCGGCAGTCTATTGCAGGGCTAACACAGAGAGATAGATAACCATTCACACTCACGCCTACGGCCAATTTAGAATCACCAATTAACCTAAGGAGCATGTATGTATATATATATATATATATACTACTGGATATATTTCTGGATAATCACAATTACCACAGTCATTAATTTGTAACAGCTGTTTCTTAATGAATTGTTTTCCTCGTGTTTTCCTTGTGGCACCAACACTATGTCAGCATACAAATAAACGACCTTGTTGGAATTCACTATCATAATCCTGCACATCATTTTATTTTCTGTTCTTTTCATTCTTGCTGCGTAGAAACCTGTCAGCTATTCTTTTAGTCACAGCTGAGAATGACTAAAAGCTTTTAATGAGACATTGTCCATATTCTTTCACTAGCTCTGATTTCAATGGGAGTCCTTGACGCACCAACAGTGGAGAATGCCAACTTATTTTAAGTGCAACAGATTGGCATTGTGACTGGCTGGATAAATGTAAAATGCATACCTTTAAAAAGGTCACACATTGCGCCTTATTACTTATATTTAAGATTTTGATTCCGTTAGATGTGCATTTTCAAAGGTAATAAAAATCAGGATTTGCAGGCTGATCAGGTTTACTCCTTATGCAGAAACAGCACGAGTGTGAAGTCACCAGTCACTTAAAACAAATTATGTATACCTTTTATTATACAATGAAAAGGAATACAAAGGAAAAGGTTCCCTTCTTTTATAGATTAGACCAGCTTCCTTCACAATTGTCTTTAGAAATAATTAAATCAATGACTTGGAAGTAAATATAATATTTGGCCTGGTCCTTTTTCATTCTTAAACTGATGTGCATATGTTGTCATCATATCCGAAAGATTGTTTCTACTCACAGCTCTCTGCCTGGGGCTCTACGGTCTTCGACATGGCTGGTCGTTCTGTGGTTGTAATCAGAGCAACACACAGGGTTTATATAAGCCCTGAGAAAAATAACCTTTGAACCACTGGATCCAAGTTACGGAAGAGATTTCAGGTACTCAGCAACAGTGCAATGTAGACTAAACTAATAAAGCGATCCTTTATTGACATAGTATATTTATTGATCTAGCTGCTTTTTAGTCACCCAAATGTCACCCAATATTGTCTAGACATGTGCAGTTTGCATGTGTTACAGCACATTCAGGTTTCATGTGCGTTTGTAATAAATCAAATTACACCAAATGTCCATAATAATTGTAAACGTTACAGCATGTAGGACTGTGTTGAACTGATTCATTAGCTTCAGCCCTGTGCAGCCCTGAAATACAAGTAGGGAGAACATAGAGTTGCTGTATAAATAAACAAAGATGATGAGGAAGTTTTTAACAAGCCTTAGTGTTTGTTAATTGCGTGTGGAATATTCTGTTCATGTGCCCAATTGTGATATGCATGCATTTTCAAGTTCCATGATATTACATTCTAGCTAAGTAACACTGCAAAGAAAAAAGAAAAAAGAAAAGAAACAGTTCCAACACCAAATTACTGTGAATAACATTGCAGATATGCGTGTACAAGTTTAAGACTTGTTTTAATCCAGACATAATTATGGATTGTAAAAAAAAATGTTGTAAAAATGACTACGTGACACAAAGAGAAGCCAAAAAAAAAAAAAAAAAAAAAAAGATGTGGGTTTCTAAACTTCAAGTGTTCTATAAATGTACAATTAGATAACAGTAAGCAGTTTTATATGTATGTGGTAAGAGCCTTTTCCCCTAGGCCCACTATTCCCATGCTACTTTCTCTCTCTCACTGAACAAGTATGTACAAGACCTGTAAGAGGGCCAGTTGGGTCATGATGTACTCATGAGATTTAATCAAATTTGTAGTTCCCAACCTGGGAATTTTAAGGCATGGGGATTCAAACGCAAGAAGCAAAGACATCAAAATGAACTGCGCTGCCAAGAATCGAAAAGTGAAAGTAAGGAAGGCCTTCTGTTAACATCAGTACGAACAATAAAAGCAAATCAGAGGCAGACAGTCGATGGATTTATTTCAACCCTCTGGCTCAGAAAACACTGCCTGTGGCAAATGAGGCAACCACTGGAAAATACTGCTGTATATTTTTGAAGGCAAGAGACTTAACAGTATGGACATTAGCGGGCTCAGAGTGGGATAAACATTAGACTATTGAAACAGGAGGTATGCACGGGAAATTAGTTTAAAACCACACAGCTGGCTGCAACTGCTAACGCAACCCTGTCACAATAATATTTATACATGATTACAAAATCGTTCTCCCTTGCTCCACATGGAAAATGACCAGTTAAGTGTTTACTGCCCCAGCGGGATATAAACCAACCATAAACCTCACACATGGTGTCATTCTGAGTTTAGCTGTTTTTCTGATCGGGACGACAGTCTGAAGTTACCTGCTACAAAACCCCAGGGGAGAAGATCGGGTGTTCTGCTTTGCTCAGCCATGAAACTGGCAAGCCTCATTCCAGGACGTGTCAGACTGCCTAGGACTGCATATACACATATCTCAGTGGTAAGAAGAAGATGTGGGAGATCAGAGGGTTTTAACTCAATGTGAAGTTTTGGCAGTATTTCAGATCAGGTTAATATATTTTGTTACAAAACCTACATTAACTATCATTTACATAATATTTACATAAAATTTTTTCGTATTCAGAATAGTTATATCAGTTCAGTGCACACCTCACTTAATTATCTTCTGTCATCAGGCCATTATCAAATTAATGAATACAAGATGTTTAATTGGAAAATGGGGAAAGGGAGGCACCTAGTCTGGACACTGGACTATAATAGGTTTAACTATGTTTTATAGATTTGAGGAGCAATTTTAATTAGATTTCAATTACTTGCACATCACAGCTGTAGAGAAGCTCATGCGTGCGTGCACTCTCACAGAGCCACACTTAAACACGTACGCCGAGATAGAGTCTGGGGATGTCTGAGCCGCTTTTGTTGCTGTGGTTGCCTTTCAAGTGTTTTTCATCCCATCGAGAATTTGCTTCACTCTGTAAACGGTAAATGGGCAAATGGGATCAAACTTTAATACAAAACTTTAAAAGCAAAGCTGTTCTGTAGATTCAGCTGTTATGACTTATATCTTCATGGTGGAGGCATTCTCTGTGGAGTGTGAAGGTCTCTTGCTATCATTTTCAGTGTCAGAGTTTTGTCTGATCTCCTTTTCAGAGGCAGCAGTCCAGTTAAATTGAGGATTGATTTTCTAAATGACTTCCTCTGCGAAGCTTGCATGTTGTTCGTTAAAGCAAATACGACCAAATGCGGCACGAATGGGCCTTTTTGCTCCTTTGCAGGAAAATGCAACACAGTTTGGTGGCTAAACAGATAAATTGTCCCATCTAGTGGTGAACTGAGAAAGTAAATGATTCATGACCAAAAAGTCTAGTCTGAGAAATGGAGGAGTCTGATGTTTTTATTTTCCATCTGAAATACGTTTGAGGGCAGCAAAACATTTAGCGCTGCAGAAAACTCAGGAATATTTTGAAGATCATCACATGAACTGCATTTTGTGTTCAAATTCAAAGTGTACCTGTCCAGGGTGTACCCCGCCTCTCGCCTGATGACAGCTGGGATAGGCTCCAGCCCCCCCGCGACCCCCCAGAGGACAAGCGGTTACAGAAAATGAATGAATGAATGTGGAAAGTGTTTCTCACCACCTTGCCTTCTGACTCTACCTGTTTACTGCACAGTAACACCCAAACTTTACTGTGCTCTGTAATATTACCCAAGCAGCCAGTGACAGATTTACAGTGTCTCCATGCTGAGTCACCTCAGGCTTGTACACTCTGACACTTTCATACCTCAGGAGTTGTGTCTGTGTCCTCCAAGTCTCATAATTTATTCAAGTTCATTTCATTCAAGTCATTATAACAACCTCATGACACACAGCGTCGGTGTTTTAGGACTGCGTTTGACTTTACATCAGCAAATATACTGCGTAAAACAAATGAAATATGCTGAGTGCCACGTCTGATCATACGTCTCAGAAATATTTCACGTTCCTGACGCTGCAGAATTTCACTGCAGAACTGGGCACTTTGTAAGATGTCAAGAGGATTGTAAGTAGCTATCAATATTTTCAGCATCATTGACACCATCTGTTCATCATTGTTGTTTATCACAGTAACACCTCTTCATTAGGTTTTTGTTTTATATTTTAGAGTAAACAGGACAGTTAATCCAGATGTTGGCTTCCCGTGCTCTTACGCAAGCATTTAATTCCATGTTTCAGGGAAAATGGCTCTATTGTGGAAAAAAGTTAAGTTGTGATTTAATGCACAATTTGATGTGGAGGGTGTCGGGAATGTCCCTTCAGCTTTTACTAACATACACACTACACACTACATGCATGTATACATGTGAATGCTTTTAAACATGCATGGTTACTGAACATTGTGTTCTCATCATCCATGAAGGTCATGGGAAATGTTCCAGAAAATACACCTGTGTGAACCTTCAGCTACCTGGATGCATTGACCCCGTTTGCCATTGGTCCATCTTCATCCTCTGGAGGCCATGACGAACCAATAGGAGACTGTTTTGTAGCTCTCAGAGCGGGTGTTGCCTGTGGTAGAAAGTTTAAAAGAGTGTGTGTCCCGCTGTCCCTCAGCAGAAGCATCAATCAACATGATCCCCATTGTGCTGGCCTCAGTGCTCATCGCTAGCGGTAAGAACATCTGGCATTTTCTAAATCTGTGTGTAATTGTTTCTGTGCATTTGCAAGATTGTGCGAGCGAGTTTGCCTGTTTGCTTATTACCACACAGGGAGCCAGCCCTCTGCAAATCTTCTGCAAAAAGAAAAATGGTGCAGTTTGTTTCTGATGTGTAAATCCAAAATCCTTTTTGTCATGTCCATCACACTATCTTCGGTCTCCTCCTCTGTCAGCCCTCGGGTGCGGCACCCCACCTATTGAGCCCCTGACTACCCGCGTGGTCAACGGAGAAGATGCCAAGCCCCACAGCTGGCCCTGGCAGGTACGCTAATACTTACACATCTGTCTGTGTTTTTATTTTCACCAGCATCTGGCTATTAGATGTCAAACTCAATGCTTGGTGAAAATCTTGCATTTAAAGAGCTGCTTTTGAATCGAATCAGTAAATTATGCCAACCACCTTTACATCCACAATCTGCTACTTATGGTATCCTTTATGTTGCCGCGTTTTGTCCCCAGATCTCTCTGCAGTACGAGAGGGACGGTGTGTGGAGGCACACTTGTGGAGGATCTCTGATTGCTGCCAACTGGGTCATGACTGCGGCTCACTGCATCAAGTACGAGGAGCAAAACTATATAAAGACACAAACACAGCAACACGGCTGCCACTACACACACATCTACAAATGCTCAAAGGGCTCTTGTTAACACTACTTTTCTTATTATACATCAAACTACATGTCTAATTCTAGCCTGAAACTTTCTCCCAGAAATAAAAAATGGGCAAGTCCCAAACTTCAAAGGTTTAAGAGATCATCCAGACCACTGCGCAGTTTAAATCCTCTGCCGGCGCAGTTAATTATCAATTCAAACACCTCAAATCATTCAACTGTGCAACTAAATCTTCTGTCAAGTTGCTTTGGGCCTCATCAGTCTGTTCTCTCCCACAGCACCGACTTGTCCTACAGGGTGTTTGTGGGCAAACACAACCTGGTTGAGACAGAGATTGGCTCCAAGGCTATCCTGCCCGAGACGATTATTGTCCATGAGAAATGGAACCCTATCTTCGTGGCCTTCGGGTAACGCAACCAATGTGTTTCCTATATATCATGATTTTGTACATTATATGTCAACGTGACTAAGTATACTAACGCTCATATTCCATGCATTAACTTTAGTTTAACTCATACCTGTGACAGAAATCTTCCATCATTCAAGTCTATAATAAAAATAATAATAACTTTTTTAAGCATGCTACTACTATGTTGGTCACCTTCAAATATGCAGCTATACTTTTTCCACTGTGGAATTTAAAGAGATGAGATTAAACATTCAATAGATTAATTACTTGCACACAGAAGGAATGAAATACAGATTGCACTAATTTATTCATTATCTCGCCTCGCTCTCTCTCGCTCTCCTTTCTGGTTTTGGAGGACGATTTTAAATTGCCTGTCAGTGTGACCACCTTCCTCAGTCTCTCTCTTTCTGTCTTTCTTGAAGTAACGACATTGCCCTGATTAAGCTGTCAGAGCCTGTGACTTTGAGCGACCAGGTGCAGTTGGCATGTATCCCTCGTGCTGGCACTGTGCTGAGCAACCTCTACCCGTGCTACATCACTGGATGGGGCAGGCTGTACAGTAAGTCCCTCAAACCTGTGTTTAGGCAATTTGTTGGTGTTTATTATGAGCTTTGCGCCTCTGAAATGTCTTCATGCTACTGTCCTTCAGGGTGTTCAACTGGTGTGCACACATGATGTCTGGATTTATAACCATGTATAAGATTTAACTGAAACGTTTTTTTTCCTTTTTTGGGGGGTAGGGGGATTATTCCTAAATTGAAAATTTGGGTCAGACTGTGAATTTACCGCTTGGGGAAATGCCGTAAAGCAGCTTTGACAGCCTCCTAGTGTATGTGGATGACGGTAATAGACTCTGCCTGTGTGTTTTAGCCGGCGGCCCCATTGCTGATAAGCTGCAGCAGGCTTTGATGCCTGTGGCCGACCATGCCACCTGCTCCCAGCCTGACTGGTGGGGCATTGCTGTCAGGACCTCTATGGTGTGTGCAGGCGGAGATGGGATTGTGGCTGGATGCAACGTAAGTTTGTACTCTACTCTACATCATACTATTGTCAATTATGTGTTTTGTAAGCTTGTTTTCCTAAAAGACTATTACGCTTGAATTTTATGCAAGAAGCTTTTGGACCACATTATGCCACTGCAATGATTGTGTTCAAATAAAAATATATTCATGTAATCAAAGTGTTTTTTTTTTTTTAAATCAAACCCATGTGTTGTCTAGCTGCCAAGAAACATGCAAAAGGTGTTTCTTGTGTCCCCATTATAGTCAATGAAACAATTTTCATACTTTCTTCCTGGCCAGTATGCCAGTATCTCCGTATGAGTAAAACATAACTCATCTTCTTCCTCCTCTCTTGTTTTATTTTTTCCAGGGTGACTCTGGTGGCCCTTTGAACTGTAAGAACACTGAAGGTGTTTGGGAGGTGCACGGCATTGCCAGCTTTGTCTCTGGCCTTGGCTGCAACTATGAGAAGAAACCCACTGTCTTCACCAGAGTCTCTGCTTTCAATGACTGGATCGACATGGTAAAAGAAACACACACTCATCTGTAAAAAAAAACAAAACATCTTCCATCTTCCTCAATGTTCGTTTCTTGTTTGATTTTCAAGTCTTGATTGATTGATCCTCTTCTCTTCTTTGCAGACTATGACGAACAACTAGAAGATCTCATAACATCTCAATAAACAGACCCAGTAAATTTGTCTTGTGTGTGACGTGTGTGTGTTTCAGTATCCACCCAGTTCTAGAAAACTCTATTCTAACAAACTTAAATCTAAATTAAAAATAATAAATCGTGTCCTCAGAGGTTTGCCAGAAATTGAAACAATGTCAACAACTCTCCAGCAGGTGTCCTCAAACCCTCGTGGTAGGGAACTGTACAGAAGAACCAATGTTTCTGTCTGTCTAGCATCAATGATCATATGTGCTGTTTGCTCATAAATTTTCCAAATGTATGTTAAATAATACCAAGTTGCACACTGGACAATAAGAATGAAGGACCCGTGCAATAAAAAAATGTGAATCTAATAACCGTGCATGGAACTGACCTGGTCAGTCTCTGTGTCCTCTCAAGGAGAGCTTTATGAAAACCCTAATACTTCCCTTGGGAGTATATTTGCTCATTATATCTGTTCCCTGAAAAAGACAACGTTGAGATTAACATTTCTGTCAGCTTTTTATTTTTTTTATTTTTCCCACACTGTGATAAGATGAGGATGAAAGAGTAAAGGGGGAAAAATAGGAAGGAAATCAAATTGCCTCTCGCTACTTTCTTTTCCATCTCACTCTTTCTCCTTTCTCTCCGTCACATTTGCAAGACACACACAGTGATGAGTTTTGACAGGGTAATGGAGGTGTGTGAACATCTTCATTGACATAAGATGTAGTGATCAGACATGACACGTCCTGCGAGAGCAAGGAATAATGACTTTGTGTGTGTTTGTGTGCGTTGACATGCATGTGTCTCTGTCCTGAATATTATGAGCAGACAGAGAGTTTCACTGAGTGTCCATGATTCCCTCAGGCTGTATTTGAATCCGTATTTGTGATGTGATGAAACACACATCTGAAGGAGGTTTTTTTTTTTTTTGGAATATCAGCCTGCGATCCAAGATAACTATCTCAGCTAAGCTACAGCACAAAGGGACAGAGTCTGACTTCAAGGAAAAATACTAGGACTTCTTGTTTACTTTTGAAGCAGCTTTAATAACAAACTTCATAAAAGAGCTTCTTTTAGTGAATTAATTTTTGAATTAAATGAATGAATTGTGAATAATGTAATACTCAGAAGTGTAATCAAAACCAAACTTTAATAAAATAACCAGGTTAATCACGTCATTAATTCTATTAATGTGACTGGCCATGTCATGAAATCATCTCGGCTATAGAAAGTAAAACATTTACCTGGTGCTGAAATCATTACAGTGACTAATGATGTAATAACTTGTAGGAATAAGATGAATGCATCAACTGCTTTTAATACAGATTTTACATATAACATTGGAATAGGTAGCTGCTTGGTGTTTAAGGTTTAATTACATTTTAGCCGATTTAGCGCTGTGTTTAATTACATTTATCAGGCTACTACATCATCGGACAGTCGTTACATTGTCAGTCACTGCATTCATTTTTAATTCAAATGATTCAGCCATTGAAATATAGCCAAGATGTGCACCAGTATGTGCCAGTTTGATTAAACTGCTGTGGTCTGGATCTGTTCCCAGTGAGAGTGAGGCCTCAAAAGAGTTCTTTGTCTCTGCCTGAACTCTGGGTCAGGGTACCCCACTCCCATCTCTCTCTCTCTCTCTCTCTCTCTCTCTCACACACACACACACACACACACACACACACACACACACACACACACACACATGCATGTCTTTCAGTCTTGGTATGGACACAAATTCACATAATGCATCCTGTATACCGGAAACCTTTAAACCCAATCTTAACCCTCGAAAGGCAATTTTGAATGTTTCAAAGTGAAGACCAGACAAATTTTCCTCACTTTAGTACATACTCTTCCAAAGAAATTGGTCTCGCAAAGATAGATGTGCAAGTACACACACACACACACACACACACATACAAAGAGAGGCAAACAAAGAGAGGGAGTAGAACAGACTCCCCCCTGAACACCCCGCTGTTGTGCTGAATACCAACGAGGGAAAGAGAGGGCAACAAGTTTGAAGTCTGTGCAGCTTTGTGCAACTTGTTTTAAGTGTAATGAGCAGATAAGAAAGCCTTTGTGATCCAGAGCAACTCTGCACAGTGTAATTATGTGTCTTGTTCCGGACTGAATGCCTACGGTGGCCTGGAGGTGCAAATCAACATTACAAAACATAAAACACTTTTACAAATTCTGAAACAAATTTACATTTCAGAAAACAAAACTACAAGTCTTAAAACAAAATTACATTTCAGAAAACAAATTTACATTTTAGAAAACAAAATTACATCTCAGAAAACACATTTACAAGTTGCAAAACAAAATTACAATTCAGAAAACAAATTTACAAGATGCAAAACAAATTTACATTTCAGAAAACAAAATACAAGTTGTAAAACAAAATTACATTTCAGAAAAAAAATTACAAGTTGTAAAACAAAATTACATTTCAGAAAACAAATTTACAAATTGCAAAACAAATTTACATTTCAGAAAACAAAATGACAAATAACATAACACTTTTACAAAGACCAAAACACTTTTACAATATCTGAAACAAATTTACATTTCAGAAAACAAATTTACAAGACACCAAACACTTTGACAAACTGCAGAAACAAATTTACAAAAAGGCCAACATCAACCGGAAAGGGAATGTACCAACCCCGGGGTTGACCCGGAAGTGAACGAGGAGCGGTCATGACGAGTTCTAGTCGCCAATGGAGAAGCTAATGGAGACCTGAGATGAGCGAAAGAGTAATGTTTTGCCCCTATTGTGGCAAGCACATGAGCCGACTGTCACGTTTTTGTTTTTCGTGTGGGCGATCCCTTGAGTTTTTAAATGGCATGGACCAGTCGGAAGGACCGGGGACGTCATCTACACCAACAACCAGCAACCAACAGCGGCAGCCGGTTGATGCTAAACCAAGTAAGTTAGCCTGAGTGCAGTCAGATATTGTAAAAGTGTTTTGGTCTTTGTAAAAGTGTTATGTTATTTGTCATTTTGTTTTCTGAAATGTAAATTTGTTTTGCAATTTGTAAATTTGTTTTCTGAAATGTAATTTTGTTTTACAACTTGTAATTTTTTTTTCTGAAATGTAATTTTGTTTTACAACTTGTATTTTGTTTTCTGAAATGTAAATTTGTTTTGCATCTTGTAAATTTGTTTTCTGAATTGTAATTTTGTTTTGCAACTTGTAAATGTGTTTTCTGAGATGTAATTTTGTTTTCTAAAATGTAAATTTGTTTTCTGAAATGTAATTTTGTTTTAAGACTTGTAGTTTTGTTTTCTGAAATGTAAATTTGTTTCAGAATTTGTAAAAGTGTTTTATGTTTTGTAATGTTGATTTGCACCTCCAGGCCACCGTAGAATGCGACCTTCTGCATTTAATTTGACAATAATTTTAGCTTTTTGTTCCGAGGGCATAAAATAGTCAACAAAAAGGAAGAGAAGCTCTTTGCAAAGCTGACTCCCAAATATCCCTATAAGGTTCAAAGAAGAATTAGATTATTGATAGGGTGCACTGGTGCATCTTTCATGCTTTTTTTCCCTTTCTTTCGTTTCTTGCTTTCTTCCTCCCGGCCAGATCTGTGCTGTTGCACTGCACGTCTGATTGTTTGGGTTGTTGCTGACCTCTTGCACCGTGCAGACGCGTTGACCGTTGGATCTTACCAGAGGAGGTGAGAGGAAAAGCGCTTGATAGGATGTTCCAAGAGCGTCTTTAAATAGTTAGTAGAGGTGGGCGGATCGATCCAAATATCGATAATATCGATACCAACGTTGGTATCGAGATTGATCGATACCAATGTAATGATATCGATACTTAAGTTTCAGTTTCTCTCGTTTCATTAAAGAAGCGACCTGACTCTGTTTGTCTAGATGCCGCTGCTGTCAGAGCAGATCTGGCTCATTTTGCTCCCCCTCCCCCTCG
The DNA here is from genome assembly GCF_963514085.1 of Chelon labrosus. Lineage (NCBI taxonomy): Eukaryota > Metazoa > Chordata > Actinopteri > Mugiliformes > Mugilidae > Chelon > Chelon labrosus. The sequence continues at coordinate 12,172,301 of NC_140359.1, read as the reverse complement.
CGTGTGTTTGTTGTACTGTCATGTGACTCTGCAGCGCCAGGTGACCGAACACCGCCCACCGCTACCAGCCAGGCTCGGCCAGCAGCAAGGCATTACACACAACGAGAGAAAGAATGGAGCTGTTTGGTTATATTTTCGGGCCGAAAATGAAACGATAGCAAGTTGTGTTATTTGTAAAAAGGTGGTAAGATACAGTGGTAACACAACAAACTTGTAAAAGCATATAGAAATTTTTAAAATTGCCGCCCACTTGGCCCTATACAGATCGATGATAGGCTACGACGAAAAAAAGTGCACGAAAGGGGAGAAATGTTGTCTTATTTTTGTATTGTATTGTACTTCCTAAACACTTCCTTACATTATTTATAATATTTGTTGTGGAGTGATAATTTTCTACACTTTGTTTATTTAAGAAAAAAAAATCCAGAAAGAAGTTAAATGAAGGGAGAGATTTAGTTTTTATTGTAGTTTCTGAACACTGCCTGAAAAATAATTTGTTTTTATTTGTCCTCAAGTGATCATTTTGTGTTGTTTCTGAACAAAAACTTTTATTGTGATAAAGTATTTTCTATTTACTTATAAACCAAATGTACTGAACTTTAATTGATTAATAATCCAAAAGGCAAATCACGAAAACACTTAAAATGTCATGAGAATTAATTCAGATTTAGATTGATTCAGATTGATGGTGCGTCCACCTTAATTTTTAAAAAGTATCGATATCGGTATCGGTATCGGCGATACTGGCCCAGTATTTACTTGGTATCGGATCGATACCAAATCTAGCGGTATCGCACACCTCTAATAGTTAGGCAGTAGTAACAGACTGAGAGAGAGAGAGTAAGAGAGAGAGAGAGACAGACAGAGAGGGAGAGTGTGTGTGTGTGTGTGAGAGAGAGAGAGAGAGAGAGAGAGAGAGAGAGAGAGAGAGAGAGGGAGGGATGGGGGCGGGGGATGATGATCAGCCACACTGACAGTGGCATCTCCGCTCTGTCGCCTTGCGCCTGTCAGCAGTCACTGGAAACCGGCTCGGACATAGCCAGCCCGACTTGATTACAAGTCCGAAAGTCCAGTGTTGACCGTCCGAGCGTGCTGCTGCTGCAGAGTTTGGTGACCTAATTTACCGCAAAAGTTTCCGTTTTACAAACATCGAGGAAAAGTTGCTGAAAAAAAATAATTTATATCAACAATATATCAACCGTGTTGCGTCTGAGAAGAGGAGCGCCACAAAGAGGAGGAGGGGTACAACAAAAGTACAAGCGCATGGACACACGCATGGAATCAGAGACTTGGGTAGGTTGCTCTTCATGTTTATGTGCTTTGAGGTAGTTTAGAAACATGAGATGGAGGCCTCTGGTTCCAGTAGCTCTCTGGCCAGGTTATGCATTATGCACCAGCATCCGCCTGCTTTCCATGTGGTCTCTGCAAACTCTCCCGTGAATGTGCTTGTTTCTTTGCATGAAACGCCCACTTGTCGCCTCCTGTAAAAAACTATGTAGCATTTCCATACATTCAAATTTGATTATTTGCATGTTTGCACAGTGGGCCTTTATTTCGGACAATGGCACCACTCACAAATTCACCCATGCAGAAACTCACTCCAGTTAAAGACCTAAAGCTTAACTCTTTCCTGCTGCAGCCACAGAGCACAGAGTCATTGCACAACTTTGTAGTTATCCTGTTACCCACTTTAGCCCCAGCATGTGTGTTTGTGTGGGGTCACTCATGAGCTTTGAACCTCTGAACCTTTTAATCTACCAAAGATTTTAACATCTGATTCACTTAACTGACCTATTGACACATAAGTAAACCAATGACATGTTGGCTGCATGCCATATTTACTTTACCTGTCAATAGCTGTGAAGCATTGTCATTTTTGTCAGAATTAAAACAAACAACTGCATGGTTCTGTTATATCTGTAATACTGTGACTCAGCTATTTTGGTACCAACATAACAATGCCTCTAAAAACCTTTTATTCTAATCTGATTTGTGTATCTTCCCTTTTACATTGGAAAACACAATGTGTCGATGTTGTTAGTTACTAAAATGCATTTATCTTGCAAATGAGAGCAAATTAAACCTTGTAGTTATAAATATGATTAATTACAATGACCTACTTTGGAAAACATACATTTAGCAAATGTTTTATAATTGGTGACAATGAATAACCGGGCAGCTATATGTGCGCCAAAGATCATTTGAAATCAATATAGGCATGCAAACATTCATCAGCTCTAATAACTGCTCCAACTCATTAGATTTCTAGCTCTCTCTTTCATGCGGACTATTCCCTGTCACATTCTCCCATCTCTTTGGCCTCTTGTGCCTCTGTGCGATAGTTGTTAGTGAGGAGAGACGGGTCTTCTAAAAGCCGACACATTCCTTATTTGTGCTCTAATTGAAGTTGCAAACGGTATGACATCAAGTGTCGCCTGACTTTTGAGAAAAACTCCTCAGGATGTTTTGGAAAATAGTTTGCAGGACTGTGTTTGTATTGACAGTCATCCCAGTTAGTGATTATGAGGGTCACTTTCCCCACAGTAATGCCACCAGCATCCTGAGAGGGACCCATCTGGTACAAACAGAGACCAAGTTTGCTTGCTGGCGAGCAGAACAAATGCATCACTGCCACAAACACTAACTTGTAGCTATCCATCTATATTTGACTTGGTCATAAAATGTCTATAAAGGGAAGGATAACTTTGAAATGAGTTCTCAGCGGCAGCCCTGGAATGTTGTGCTATTGCCCTCGGTTGGAGAGTGGAGGAAATATGTGGTCTCATTAGAAATGCATTAGAGGCGAGGGAGAGAGAGGTATAGAAGTGTAGAGATGAGCTCAAGTTTTTATCTGTTAAACTCTGACAGGGAAAATATTCACACCTTCCATCTCATGCTTGAACCGACTTCTCTCTCTCTCTCTTTGTCAGTCTCTCTCTCACTCTATCACACACACACACACACACACATACACACACACCAGTACACCTCAGTGACCCATTTAATATCAGCTGCAAAACTGGCAGCTATATTCCCACATGTTCCTCCTGAAAACACATTACTGCTAAGCCTCATTCAAAATAATTCAGCAGGAAAAGTGCTTACTGGCCCCTTCTTTATCAGTTTAATAACTCTTTCGCTCGCTGCCTGCATAAATGAAATGAATAAAAAAGGATGTTGTGACACACAACTGCAGCAGAGAGCCACTTTCTGGTCCTGTAATACTCCTCTGTTATCCACAGATTATTAGACGTAGCAGTTGACCTAGAATACATTTTTCTCTGCATTTGTCCGAGGCTATTCTTGTACATCACTAGTCCTGAAATATTAGAGTAGTACTCCGTTTATAGAAACCCTTGTAATGTTCTGTATTTGACACTGAAATAGTACTTATTGTCGCTAAACACACCGATCCGGCATAACATTAAAACCACTGACAGGAGAATTGAATTCAGTTTCTGTTTTGGAGGCACAAGGGAGACCTACGCAATATTAGGAAGGTGGTTTTAATGTTGTGGCTGATCGATGTATACATAGTCTTGAGAATCAAAGCTAGACTTAAAGCGAGCATATGTGGGTTGTTCCATATATAGCATCTGGAGGCTTAAGGCACCTCAGCCGAGTGAGTAACATGTCAGAGACACGATAATCTTTACTGAGGTGACCTCACGAGTGTACTCAGGCTGGCCATATGACAGGCTGGTTAACTGTGGCCAAGTGTGCCACACTGTGCGTGCTCTAGCATGTGCCTGAAAAATAAACTCATTATATTCATGTATTTTTCTTTCATTCAGGGAGAGACTGCTGAGATGGAGTAACCCAGGTGGCACTTGTTGCAGACATCAAACCCCCCTCGGAAATCTGATTTAAGCGCAGAGGTTGCTGTCCAGTCGACATATGGAGCATGATCTAAGGATGGGCCTGTCTGTGTGGGCCATTTTGGCCATTGCTTGTAACTCTGCGGTGGGCATCCTCATCCTCATTCTCTTCGTCATCCTCTACAAGGCCTGCAAGGTGCCTTCGCACCAAGGGAAACTGCCAGTTTTCATAGCGGAGCTGGAACAGAAGACGGATGAGCAGAAGTATATTCTGACTGCAGCCTAATCTTGTAGACAAATTTCAACTTTGGCAAATGTAATGGAGTTCAAAAGTTGAGCTATGGAGTGTAAGGAGACCATCTGGACCGCCTCATTCTCAGACAGTCATTATTTTCACTCACTGTCTCCTTTTGTGTTACACACTGTTAACGCCTCTCCGCCACCGTCACTATTTCATCTATGCCATTCAGTGGAGCCGACTGTAAGCTAACTGCATTAAGAGTTGCGGCAAGACCAGCAACAACAACCAGCAAGCCCAATCCTCTTATCTCTGCTGTGCGTCACTGGGACTGTCCATCTGTCAGTCAGTTTGGTTTGCTCCACACAGACCGACCATGATCTCCTCCTCTGCTTCATCCCTCATATTGAGCGGGTATGGAGGAGAAACGGCAAAATCACAATTATTAGGAATAGAAGAGTCGGAGTGAAGAGGTTAGTTAAGAAACACGATCACATTGTAGAGGTAAAGAGAAAAAATATCTCAGAGGATGTTAGTGTGCTTTCCCCCCCTGTGAAGCACTGACCCTGAAGAATATTAGTGCACTAATATCGGCAGAAAACAAACAGCAGGTCGGCACTAAAAGCCTAAACGAGGCACAAGGAAAAGTGATGTGGCTGGAAGGAAGTTTGCTTGTCAAGACAGACAAAGATAGAGTTTGGTTTATATTTGGTGGGGATGATACAGTGCAAGGGAAGAATTGGAGCAGGGATGCTTTGATGTGTTGTCGACAGAGAAGGAAGCTCGGGGGCTCGGTTTGAAAGTCTCCCCGTTTGACGCACAAGTCTCTACTCCCACAGGATTAAAAGTAACTGTTACTTGTGTCCCGATGTGCCTCTCTGTCGTTCTGTGGGCTCTTCTATAAGATATTTATAGACAGCCATCAGCAGAAATGACGGACTGACAGAACACACACAGCTGTTGACACTGTGTTTATTGCAGCGAATGAACTGGAGCTGCTAACGGTGTGATATCAAGATTATGTTAAAGACTGAACAGACCCCAGACTGATTCATAAAATGATGAGCCAGTCATAATTTCAGCGCCATGCCATCAGAAGAAAAAGTGCTGCATTGATCTGTTTTGTGTAATAGATACTATTTTGATTAATGAAAGGGCTCCGTGTGGATGTTTTTTATTTTTTCTATTCATGAAATAAATGTTGAAATCTAATCCAATTAGATAAAACTATGTTTGGTTTTCTGTGTTAACTTATGTGTTAACTTCTTAACTTATTCAAATGAATGCAGCCTATGTGTGAGGATTTGCAGATTTTTCCATTTCATATCATTATAAACCAAATAATTTTGTTTTTGCTCATGCAAACCTCTGAAGGCATCACTTGGGACTTAAGCAACCTGCACAGATGATTTTTTATTTTTATGGACTAAACGATAAATAAAAATAATCACTTGTTGCAGCCCTACACAGCCATGGTAGCCATTATGCATTTTACTGAGGGGAATTGATTTTTTTACGGACACAATAAACTTATTTATTTCTGTTTATAACTTGTGTGGTCCACAGTTAATGTTTCTATACCATTTAGGTCTGTATTACTATCAGTGGTTTTCCAGTTTCTTTAAACATCAGAGCATGAATTAAAACAGCAACTCAGTTCAGTCTGCTGAAAGTAATCAATGAGGAACATATTGACCTCAACAGTGACCCATATCCTGTTGTTAGTCAGCTGCCATCATTTAATCCTTATCTTTCAACCACAGTGAAGCGTTGTATGGTGAGATAAAAGTGCTGATGTATATTGTGACAATTATCATCATTATACAGAGTGCATTATTTTTCTATCCCTTTCTTCTTCACACAAAATGTGGCGGTGGAGCGTAAGCTAGCACTCAAGATAAGTGCAATATTTAGGTATGTTTTTTTGTCATTTTTAAAGCTACTTCAGTGCATTTCAAGTGGATTTGAGCACTCTCAGATTTTGATATATACAAAACAATTAGTGTGGATGCTATTTAGACACGTACCACCCACCTAGACCAGACTAGGCACCCCCACTCCATAGCAATGGCACCTCTTGATGGCAGCAGCCATCCCCAGCAGGATGCAGCCTGACACAGACACAAACACAAAAACGGTTTAGGAACAACTCAAAAAGCATGAAAATTCCCTAGATCCCAAACTGATCTAGCATCTGTGGGATACACTGGAACAAGCCTGATCCACAGAGGCCCCTCCCCTCAACCCATAGGACCCAAAGGCCCCCACTAACAACATCCTGTTGCCAGACACCACAGGACACCCTCAGAAGGCCCATGTCCATTCTCTGATGAAACTGTTTTGGAGGCGCAAGGGAGACCTACACAATATAAGGAAGGTGTCATAATGTTACGGCTGCTCAGTGTATTATAAATTACAAATGATAAAGTATAAGAATGTATGAAGACACAATAAGGCTAAAAGAGAATTGACATATCTGCAGATATGTACAGCTATGTGCATAAGCAATTATAAACTCTAGTAGTGATTGAATAAACAGGAATTCATTTGAATAAGATGTAACCTTGTAGTGTATTCCACAGTAAGAGTAGAGAACCAAGAAAGGCCTTGTGAGGCAGCCTCTGGGACTAAAAATGAAAAACTGCTCTGGATGTTTTGGGCTCATGGTGCTGAAGCACCAGCTGGAGGCCAGCAGATCAAAGTGGTTGTAGCCTTGGTGTGAGGAATCTGAAAGGATTTTTCCTGTCTTTTTCTTCAATCTGGAAAAGTGGTGGTTGAGCTTGACAGCTGACTCTGAAGTGTACAGAACAAACACAATCGTCTGTACAATATTATGAATACACTTTTAAAATATTTTTTACATATTGTACTGATTATATATACTACATTGTACTTATAACTATACATACAAGTAACATTTTAAACATTTTTTACATAAATATTTAGAATTCATGCAACTTAAATTTCCAAATGAAAGCATGACACTGATTTCGAAGGTACACAGGATTATAAGAGTCACAGATTTATCGCTGATCCTATTAGATGAGATAAAGAGTGTCTCGTGACATATATATATAATGAGTGTGTGTTTGAGAACTAAAGGGGATACACGTATGCATGTGTAAAACAATGGTTTATAGCACGTAGGAGACAGATGGTTAGAGCCTTCGGTGGCCTGTTGATTTGAAACTGCTCATCAGGAAGGCGGCCCCACAGCTGTATCGTGTTTATCTGCTTCACTTCCATTTATCTGCCTGCCAGTTTCTCTCTCTATCTCTGTCTCTTTGGCTGTCTTTGCCTTACTTCTTTTTTCTGTTTCCCTCTAATGAGACCACTGCCAGACTCATGCAAACCGGCCAGCACAGATTCAGCGATCCACTCCACAATGAGCTGTTCAAATGAGAAGGTCAGCACATTCTGACTCACACAGTGTACGAACCACTGCGCTAATCTTCCCCGGTTTTCAAATCAGGTCTTCCATTCAAGACCGCAGGGAGTCCATAAACTGATGCTGCTGTGTATTACCAATGAACACAAACTCACAGTAAGCATCCATGGAGTCTTTCATCTGCTTTTCCAACCATCACACTTCAACTGATCCCGCCTTCTTGGGTTTGATGTTTACTGTGAGTTCCTCCACTTTAGATTAGACATGGCCACTGAACTCTGCAGCAGTCACTCCATCTCTCCACCTTGGGAACGCATTACACAGCAGCGGGGCAATTTTCCCTGTCTTCTAGGGGTAGTTGAGATGGAAGAGGGTCACTGAAGTCAACAAGGTCTTATATAATGATTGGGACAAACATTGCAGACACAGAGATTACTAATAACGATACGAGGGGCCGGTAATCTGCAAGTCCATCTGCACCGCTGGAGGGATTGCATAACCCACATCAGCCCAGACTGAGTCATTGGTAGGGTGAGTGTGTGTGTGTGTGTGTGTTGTTCAGCACAATCACTACAGGATCAAATGTTGATCTGTCTTTGGACACTAAATACCCAAAACTGTGTGGGAATTCGGCATAACTTGAATATTACGCAGTCTATCATTTTAATTTTAAGGCTCCATTTAAAGCCTTTTGAATTTGTGATATCGAGAGAGAGAGTACATGCACTCGAGTCTCATTTTGAGGCTGTGGTTGTAAGTATGAATTTATGCGGAATATTTAATGAACACTGCGCAGGTATCCTTGTGTGCCGCTGTCTTAATGTCCTTGAGTATGAATAATTAATCATCAAATTCTGATCACATCTAATCAGTTCCTCAAAAAAAGGACCCCAGCAGAGATACAAACACTCTTCGCAATTACATGCACACACACACGCAGCCGGTAAATTGATTTTAACAACAGTGGAGCGCTGATATTAAAGCAATTGTAATTCAGCGCAATGTAGTCAGTGGGAATGTGTATTCTGTCAGCAGAGGACTAATTATAGTATGAAACACGCTGAAGCAATGTTTGCAAAAGCATTAGTATGCAAGACATGGCAAGAATAACTGAACATGGTGTAAGTGTGTGTGTGCGCGCGCGTGTGCATGTAAGTGTGTGTGTGTGCAATGAGGGAAAATAAAAGATGATCTTTAATTTGCAAAGTCACATTTTTCATTATTTTTCATTACCAGCACCTCACTCTGAAAAAACTAAAGCCTGACAGATTCACAGATAAAATATTCATATTTAATACGCATGCATTAGTATGGACCTCAAACTGCTTGGGTTTAACAGGCTAAAACGCTATGACCTACTTGACCCTGCACACACCTCATTGTCATTCAACCTCCATGTGGCCAGTGTCCCTGCCCTCGGTAGAGTTAGACTGCCACCTGCTGGTTCAACCTTTAACGTGGGCTGCCTCAAGACGTAACCAGGCTGGCTGCAGCAGCGGCTCAGCGCTGCCAACATCGTTCGCCATTATTGCGCAGCAGAGCATGCTATTGCTGCTCTCTGCTGGTATTTCGAGGTACGGACAATGTGCAGTCGGACGTGTCAGTGGCTTCCATTAAGAGCAAGTCACGTTTTCTTGCAGGTCATCATTAGCCAGGGGTTATTTTCCTCAGAATTTATAATTAATGTGCTCCATGATGGCCATTTGATTGCCTAATTCAGTGTATTAAAAGATGCATGCAAATGCTCGTTCTCCTTGCCAAAATGTATGTTCATCCAGTAATAGTTAGAGGCATGCCAGACATTGTAACTGTAATTTAAAATAGTAGGCTTAATTAGTTTTATAATTAATTTAGAGACCTACAGCAACGAAGGTAATCTGGGGTTGAAACCCTTAAAGGACACACGGGGGATGGACAGAAGGTTGAAATTGTGTTTCTTATCGACACTTCGGAGCCAAGTCTAATCTGTTTTGATTTTGTTGACGGTGTCGTTCAATGGTGGAGGAGATACTGAGACATCGAAGTCTAAGTTACCAAAGTCCTTCTTTCGCAATTTGACATGAGTGCATTAGCAGAAATATTTTCAGTAAAAAGTTCTAAATCTAAATCTCAAAAGTAGTATTCATTATGTAGGAACCCCTGTGAACTCTTCAAATTGCTGTATATACTGCTGAGTAGTTTGTGGTTTGCCTCTTATTTTAAAAGTGGATATAGTATGTGTGTAGCATAAAATGTCAGTGCTCAAGTGAAGCACATTAACCTCAGAAATGTACATGACTAAATGTGTTTGTATTGCCGTATGTTGTCAGCTGTCCCTGGTTATTTGGACGTCACTTTTTTTTTCTTCGGGCTCTGTGCTTTTCATGAGAAGGCATTTTGAAGTAAATGTCTGAAGTCATCAAGGGATGCCTTTAACCTTCCCTGGCAAGGCTTTTCAAGGCTTTCAGTAATGCCATCTTCAGATTTTGCTTGTTCGTTTCTCTGCCTTTAGTGAAGTCTTCACTAAGTGGAATGTAACTCACTCAGATTTAGTTCAGGTGATTAAATATAGTCAATGAGATATTCCACGTCTTAACCTTGAAAACTTGCTCTTTTTTTCTTTTTTGCTCTGGCTGCACGTTTAGGACTGTTATCCTGCTGAATGATGAAATGATGTCCAGTGAGCTTCTCCACACCTGTCTGAGCACACTGAATGTTCCTGTATAAATCTTTTTTTTTTTTTTTTTCATCCTGCAGAGAAATCATCAATAAATACCAGTGTGCCAATTCAACTGGCAGCCAAAGGCTACATATCCAAGTCAAAAGGACGACACCTTGTTTGGCATATGAGGTGAGGGTCTGGGTCGGGTCCCATCACAGTAGAGATTGATTTTTCTTTCATCAGGTTATAGAGCTTTGTACCAGAAGTCCAAAGGTTTATTTTTGTGTGTGTCTTTTTTCAAACAGCAAGCTGTCTTTCTGGTTTGAGGCCTGGCCTGGTTTGCATCTTTTGGCAAATCACAGATGGTTGTAATCATCAAGTATTTTCCTCATATTTGACAAGGAAACGTGCACATCCTGGGGTGAGTTCTCGGCTTGCTGTGCAGTCATAAGCATTAAAAACATCTCAGTCAACTCATTTAGCAAAATCTAAAAGATTAAGAAATAAATGGTTTTCTGGTCATCCATAAGACTAGCTCCTAGCTCATAGTCTATAGGGTTTTGTGTAGTTTTTTTGTTTACCTGTGAGCAGTTGGGTTTTTGTGAACGTGAAACCTTGCAATTTGAGCACTTTGTTACATCCCTCTGCATTCTCATGGACATTCGCAGTGCTTCTGTTTTTGGGGTGGTTCATGGGTTAAATAAAAGACACGGCTCGCTTTCATTGCAAGACCATGCCACATCTCACCCATCGCCTGTTTTAAAGAACCTCTTTACTATTATTACTCCGTCTGTCTCCACTTCGTGTTGCAGCCCTCGAGCTGGTTCTTGGCGATGTTTTAAAATAGCAGTAGCCTATTCCCCACACAAAGCTTGCTGTCACTTTCGTGTGGTGTCATTATTTTATTTTATTTTTAATTAGATGTGCTGAACTACAGAGCCTGAATAACAACAATAATATACAACGATCAGGCATAACATTATGGTATATATCCTATATCCTAATATTGTGTAGGTCTCCCTTGTGCCTCCCAAACAGCTGTGACTCATCAGAGAATGGACATGGGCCTTCTGAGGGTGTCCTGTGGTGTCTGGCAACAGGATGTTGTGTTGGCATTTAGGTCCTATGGGTTGAGGGGCGGGGCCTCTGTGGATCAGACTTGTTCCAGTGCATCCCACAGATACTTGGTCAATTTGGGATCTCGTGAATTTGGAGGCCAGGTCAACAGCTTGTGCTGTTTTTCACGTTTTTATTTATGTGTGTGCCTGTGTCAGGCTGCATCCTGCTGGGGATGGCTGCTGCCATCAAGGAGTGTCATTGCTATGGGTTGGGGGTGTCTGGTCTGGTCTAGGTGGGTGGTACATGTCTAAGTGGCATCCACATGAATGGCAGGTCCAAAAGTTTCCCAGCAGAACATTGTAATGTCACAAGATGGTCAATGTTATTTAGTTCTCCTGTCAATGGTTTAAATGTAGTGGCTGATTGGTGTTTTATTAGCTGATTGAGTGATTTTTTGTGGAAATGTAAATGTATATGTAAATACTACTACTACTAAATAATACTACTATATACTGTATGCCACAGATAATACGTTAATAAAATATCAATTTCTCACTGAAATGCAGTAGAGTAGAGGTGTTAAGGAGCTTTTTAAAGTTTAAATACTAAGTGGACTCACTGTTTACAGGAAGCATGACACCTGAGGTTTCTTTGGGAAAAAAAGCTAAACACAAACTTCCAGTAGAATTACCAACAAATATGTTCACTAATGGTCATGATTTTATAACAGCGAGTCATTCATACAGCATATTAAAATAAAAACACGCCGGTATTAATCTCACTTTGCTGGAGGCCCCCGTAGGGTCCGCGGACCCTACCTTGGGATACCCCACCCGGAAGTGGGTGGTGGAGTCACCGTCACCCAACTGGTCACACCACCGTCGACATAATGCCTGCTGGGATGTAGCTCGCCACCGGGGAACTACAAAGATTGTTACAAGCCAGATATCGCACACAGCATCGGCGATAAGTCGTAAAAGACTCGCTACCGTCTTTTGGTTTGTTGGAGAAGGAGGAAAGAGGCGCGCCGTCAAAATGATGGAAGAAATAGATAGATTTCAAGTGCCGAGTGCGGTGCAGGAGGCGGAGATGCAGGCTGAGATGCAGCCGCTGGTAAGTCAGATTTGTAGGTTTTTATCTGCTGGAGCCGATCTGTCAGTGATGAAGGTCTGTTTTCTTATTTAAATTGTCATTAAAACTGATGGAGACTCCCAGAAAGAGGCCTGCCATCATTTATGTTGTGCTCCGAGATCAGGACAAATCCATCAGCTGCCATGTGTGATATTGGTTGATGCCCGTGGAACATTTTGATTAAGTTTATTTTTTTCGACTTGTGTCAGAGATGTAATCGTTGAAATGTCATTGTGGGACGTCAGGTAATGAACGGTTTGCTCGCAAACAGTCGTTTTTGTGGCTCTGTGTAATACAAGCAGCGTCCGGTCTGCTGCGCAGCATCCGTCATGTCTGGCGAAAACAAGCATCCCATCCCAACACTGCTGCTACATCCTCAGCATCCATGCAGCAAGTTGTCAGTTGCGTGGCTTTATCGAGATTAACGAGCGAGTCCTGACCTCGAATATATTTTTGTATGTGCCATCAAACCTCGCCTTTTTCTTTTTTTAATAAAACAAATAAAATAAATCAATGTAAATGATTTAGCGGTGCGCTTCGTGGCCTGTAGCGGGGCCCTGGGTTACTGCAGCCTGCAGGGCGGCCTCTGCTGCCGCCAGAGAACCCGTCTAGACCCAAAGCTATTTGACCTGCTGTCTCCAGGTGTCCCCACACCTCCATTCATCACCAGGATTCATGTGGCCACTGATTAATTAGGATTTCTCCTCCTCTTTGCTTTGTTAGTAGACCAATTCTCCAGATGATCCCTGAATTACATAAAGACATCAAGTATAATTTAAGTTCAGTATATTTCATTCTCTACCAATGACCACTTTGTTCACACTGTTTGGGCATTGCAGGGTTTATTATGCATTACAAAAAGACATTAATTATTCAGTACTGCCTCTGTAAGGCACATTTCTGCTCATCCTTCTGTTCCACGCTGTTTGTCTCCAGGACCCGGCCTCGTCCACGGCTTCAGAAGCAGACTCAGACACCAGAGAGGGGGAGCCGGTCACCATCAACTACAAGCCCTCACCTCTGCAGATGAAAATAGGTAAGAGCTTCAGTGTTTGTGCGATCAAGCCTCTGTTTTTTAAAAAAAATTTAAAATCCAGTCAAGAGATAGGGTGTAATCTGTAGATATGTCAGAGGCTGTGTACAGACTGTGTCGCTGTGCTGAGATTTAGAGGAGGATGGCATCTGAACAGTGAGTTCAGTTCAGTTTTCAGACAAAAACGCCAAAAATGAACTTTGTATGAAAACTCACAATCTGTGATAACACTGTTTGTTAAGATGATGTGACTTCGAGAAATCCATATGGGAACCTGTCACCTTCATTTCTCAGGGCAACGGTTAGAGCTGCGGGTCTTCCAGTGTTGCCAATAGATATACGAAAAACAGATCATAGATATCCAGACCAAGACTTACTGATTTACAGTCTGACTCGCAACTTGAGACTCTAGAAGAGAATTGGAGTTGAGAGATGACATGTTAAAACCTTGTCAGATGCATTTTTTTAAGGTACGACCTGTTAAGTTGTTTGTCAACATTGTAAGACGTGCATCTTTTTCACTCCATATGGGACTGTTGCACAACCAAGGACTGCCAAAGATAGGTCAATACTACTAGTAAAAAACAATAATACAACTACAAATGAAAACCCAAAGTCTTGTCCCCTGCCTGCACAAACGCTCCATATTAACCCCTTAACGCCTAGTGTTGCAAATTCCCGACGCACTGTTTCTGCTCTGACTGCAGCCGAAATAACGCATGTAATACTCCAACTCCAATTTGTGCACATTCAAAAAATTCCTAGGAACCTTTTGCAAGCACTAGTTTCTCGTAGGACCGGTCGGAGTGGTAAGCAAAAACACAAATAATTAATTTCTTTATATAATTGAAAAATCAATTAAGGCGTTAAGGGGTTAATTTGGGGTCCATAAGTGTGCTACGTCAGTTTCCCCACTCTTCTGTACTTGCTCAGCCAACATGCTAGCTAACCTCTTGATTGATTTAATCTGGCGGTATCTAACAGCTAGCTGGTTGCTTTATTTGATTGGCCAAATGATGTGAAAGCATGACCCATGTATACACTGCTGACGGGTTGAATGTTCACAACCTGAGTGGGAATATTAAATTATTAAACATTATCCTTATTCATTGCGTTTCAGGCAGTGGAAATTGCATGTTAGTTTGTTCAGCGGCGGTGAAAATGCGATTGAATGAGGCTGATTTATTCTTACTGTGTCACAATGTTCACCCATGCAGGCCTGCAGATCCAGATTATTCTCATCGGGATCTGTTGATTATTTTGACAATTGGCCGACTTATTATTTGACCTATAAATTTGTTGTTGTTGATGTTTCAAAGGTGGTGCCAAATTGAAACCTCAAGGCAATAAATAGTAGTCACTCTGGCCTGCTTAATGTATGTGAAATTTAGTCTATTAAAAGCCACACATAGGTTAATTTCAGCACCTTGGACAGAGTACAGTGGTGAGAAGCAGCACTTCTTTTACTCTTACTGTAATATAATACAATAAAAGAAACAATAATAGATTGAGTAAGTGATTACTTTTAGGATATAAACGTCAGCTACTGCAGATGTTGAATTCGGCCATGTAAACCTTATTTGTTTAATTAGGCATGTTTATTAAAGTAATCTCTTTGCCTCTGTGGCCTCTAATCTACATTATACATAATTTTGTCTTTCCTGGATTAAGAGTGTAATGCCATTAACCGGCAGTTCAATACAAATGAGATATAACTCTTTGTGCTGTCACTAATGTATTACATTCTAGTTCACTGCTGGCTCAGACTAGGCCAGCAGCATTAGTGTCTGTCAAGTGGCCGCTGATGAGAATCAAACAGGAGAGAAGAGGAAGGTTACATGGAGAGTTTCTGAATTTATTGCTCTTGCTTTTAGGATTTTATATTGTATTACATAAAGCGAAGCAAAGCCTATCAGTGTGTTAAGTAAGAAAGCAGGCCTTGAAAAGTGGGAACTGACTAATGAATGGAAAATGTGTTCCTGATCATCAGACACCCTGATGAGTCTGTATCCGAAGTATACAGTTTTCTTCTAATCAAATAAAATCAAGTAAATCCGTTAACGTCAGCAGACTTCAGTGTTTACAGCGTTATTTTAAACCTGCCTGTAAAGTCTTACTTATCTTTATCCTAAGTGGATGCTAATGATGTTAGTTGACGTCACTTTTGGCCGTTCCTGTGTATTTGTCATACAGAGAAACAAAGAGAGTTGGCCAGGAAAGGCTCATTGAAGAACAGCAACACTGTAGGTAGTCCAGTCAACCAACAGCCCAAGAAGAACAATGTCATGGCCAGAACACGGTAAGAAGTCAGCACTACGATCTTGGGTTAATTGAGAAAGTGAGAGCTGCTATTTTCTTTCCAAGTGTTCAGTAATAGACTCAAAACCCATGTTAGTGTTTAGTATTTCATTAGCATTACTTTCATTGATTAGCCTCTCACATCCAAACTACATACTGGGTGTTGTACAGTTTTCATAACACTGTACAAAGATTTGTACTTACGGCTAATTATACAATAATCCAATACACAATTATCAGTACTATATTCCACTTAAACCCTACATATTACAAATACAGTGGAGTGAAACAGTCTATTTTATAAATGTGTTTTAATACATCCGCAAAATGTCACATATCAAATTTAAAATACATTTTGTTCATACTAAAGTCGCAAGTTGTGCATGAATTTTGAGGCCATAAAATAGTTTAATTGATTTTGACCTCAGTTGTTACTGTAATTTAGGCTCACCTTTTCTTTTCTTTACATCTTTCTGCCATTTATTTTCCATCACCTGTTTTTCTGCAACATCCCCTTTCATCCCATGATCATTTCTCCTTTGTTTCCACCTTTTTCCTCCATGCAGGTTGGTAGTGCCCAATAAAGGCTATTCCTCTTTAGATCAGAGCCCCGATGAGAAGCCCTTGGTGGCCCTAGACACAGACAGGTAAGCACACACACGCAAACTAATGCACAACTTAATGTCCTTCTTGCCTCGGTTTAATTTCTTGTAGAGAAGCACACAAACACACATACACTAATATGCTGCTAACTTTTGTATTTCTGTTTCAGTGATGATGATTTCGACATGTCTAGATACTCATCGTCAGGATATTCCTCTGCTGAGGTGAGATGTGTGCTAGATTTCAATGCGCTGTGCTTCTTTTCTTGATTCCCCTTACCTTTCTTCCCTCTCCTTCCTTCCTTCCTTCCCTGTCAAGAGGCCAAGAGTCAAGCCTTTATAAGTCAGTCTTGAAGCAAGCTCATTATTATCCATCCTGCCCATCCATGATAATTCTGTAGGCAGCTGCTCTTCCTGCTAGTGTGTGATTGCATTGCAGGTGGAGACACGAAGCAGGATACAAATGAAATGTGATCTCAAGGTGTCTGCTACTGTTTGCCAATATAAGTGTAAATCACAGACGCATTTTCACGTTTGTTCTTCAGTGGAAACCTAATTCCTGCCCTTGACATTAGCCCTCTATTTGTAACAAGTTCAGGCTTGAGGATATATTGTAGGTTATATTTAAAATCCCCCAAGTGTTTGGATCTCAAGCTAGCATGTCATCATAAATAAATAGCTAATCCACAGCAAATGTCATGGCCCAGTTTAGTTGTTGCCTCCTCTTTATTAGTTTTAGGAGCAAGTTGTGAGCAAGAAAGTATGGCTGTTGTGTGCGTTGTTTATAAATCACATGTGGATCTATTGAAGCAAAGACAGCTTATATGTAAACTGAAAAATGATGGGATTTTAAATCAGAACATTGTTTTTACTTTGCATACAAAGGAAGAAATATAACTGAAGAAAGAATCACTCCTGAATAGTTGTCATGTTCATGACAAAGCTCGAAGTGATGATGCTTACAGCCATCTGCGACAGAGCTGACTCCGACTTCGCCATGGTTACCATTATGACTTTTAGCCAGTCACAAATAGACATAGACATAGTTATTTATTGTACGTCGTCTGAATCTAATAAGGTCAGAGGAGAGATGTGTTTGTTCTCATGAAAGACGTCGTGTACAGCTGGTGGATTTCTTTTTCCGTGCAGGGCTTGTTAAATCAGACCTTTCCCATATTTAGCACCAAGTTTATATGAACAGTTTTGTTGCGGTGCTGCCAATGAGGTGGGATGCAGCAAAAACACACAATTGTCCCTTTCCTACCCTACCCTCTCCAGAGAAGCTCTTTAACTAATAGTTCAACATTTCAGCAAGTACTAGCTTGGTTTCCAGGCAACCAGTAGAGACTTCAGGATGTTACTGGTACCAGCCAAGAACTGGTCTTAACACAAAGGAGGGGTTTGTGCCAGCCCTGTTTGTGGCTAAAACAGGGTCAGTTTTCACACTTACGTCATTGCACAAATCAATCAAACGAGGTATAGTCATGTACAACCTGAACATTTCAGATGCTGGTTGGCGGATTTTGTTACATTTTGGACAGATCCTGTTTGTTTCCCTATGTGTCCACTCATTATGATGAGCTTAGCTAAGTGGCTGCTTCCTTCAGCTACATGTTAATCATACAGAAATGGTACTGCTATAGATCTTGTAATGTAATTTACTGTAGCAAAGTGAATAAGTTGATTATTACTATAAGCTCTATTCTGGGGGGGAAAAAAAAGTGTGTTCTGGATATAGCTTGATTTGAATGACACAGACATACACAATCAGCCACAACATTAAAACCGCTGACAGGAGAAGTAAATAACATTGAACATCTTGTGACAATACAATGTTCTACTTAGACATGTACCACCCATCCAGGCCAGACCAGGCACCCCCACCCCATAGCAATGACACTCCTTGATGGCAGCAGCCATCCCCAGCAGGATGCAGCCTGACACAGGCACACACACACAAACAGTTTAGGAACAACTCAAAAAACATGAAGAACAGCACAAGGTGTTGACCTGGCCTCCAAATTCACTAGATCCCAAACTGATCAAGTGGGATGCACTGGAACAAGCCTGATCCACAGAGCCCCCTCCCCTCAACCCATAGGACCCAAAGCCCCCCACTAACAACATTCTGTTGCCAGATGCCACAGGACACCCAAAGAAGGTCCATTCTCTGATGAGTCGCGACAGTTTTCCAAGCTAGTGGGTAACAAACTACCAGAGTAGTCGTGGTCACCATTTTGACTAGATATAGTTGGTACTGTTAAATGTGACATCCATTTGGACCCAAGAGCTAAAGATATATTTTTTGTCACATCCCATTTATTATTGGCTGTTAGCTCACCAAACTGTGCTAATGCAGCACATTTGCTATAGTATCTACTACTTGCATCCCATGACTTTCATTTAATAAGCTCTTGTGGGAGTCATGGGGAGGGAAAGGTCTTCTACTCTGTAAATACTCCGTAGCCCGGTGCTCTAACAATCAATCTCCTCTGTCAATCCTCTCTTCTTCAGCAAATCAATCAGGATCTGAACATTCAGCTGCTAAAAGATGGCTACCGCCTAGACGAAATCCCAGACGACGAGGACCTGGATCTGATCCCGCCTAAATCAGTCAACCCTACCTGCATGTGCTGCCAGGCAACCTCCTCCACTACCTGTCAAATACAGTAACCCAGCCCCCCCACCCCATTCCACTCGACATAACCCCCCGTCTTCATCCGCTCTGAGTTTCCTTCGCCAACAGAGTGGCGACAGTGAGGCATTGGTAGAATATTGTAATGACAGTTAAGTGCAATGATAATGACAATGACAAATAATCTAATTAACGTATAGAAGCTTTGGTTCAAAATCTAGGAGAAGGGACACACGTGAAAATAATATGTATTTAAAATATTAGTAAAGTGGTGGTTTCCTCCTATGGCAGGACGTACACTTGTGTTTGAGAGCTCTTCTCCTGTGAACATGATGTAACATAACACATTAATATTAGCTGACACAGAGACGGAAAGCGCAGTTGATGCTGTAAAGTGATTTCAATTTCCCGAAAGTATAAGAAACCTTATCATAACTGCTGAATCAACTGTTCTGCTTACCTGAAATCTGGGTTGCATTTTTGCATTTTTCTAGTTTTGTTTTTGTTTAAATGCTTACTTTTCTTAACCTGAAGGATCAGTGTGGTTGTATGCATTGGTGTTCAGATATGTACAGATAAGTGTGAACTGCGGTCTTGGAACACAAAATAACGGACTACTGTATTAATTGTACTGTACAGGGTTGATGTAGCACAGGCCAGTTCATTGCACTCATTCACACCACCTTCACTTTTAGCTTTCTTTGCCATTCTCGCTTGAGATGTTTGATCACAGAGTTTAGGGATGAATGTAAGAATAGATGAGGATCAAATTGCGTGAAGACCGAATAGCTGAACGGAAACTTAGCAAGTACCACATTCAATTTTCACCCCATTTCTATTCTGTACAATCTGTTGTCGTGGCACAAGCTTGATTTGCATTGTTTTGAATTTGCACATGTTGTTGTACTTTTTTTTCTTTGGGCCCATATCTGTGCACTCTTTCCTGCGCACTAGTGACAGTGGCTTATCTGAAATGAACTGTGTCAAAAGGGAAGATTACATGTCGTTGCACAGACCCTCTAACACGATCCCCATGTTATCAAGGCCAAAGGAACTGGAGGGGGGGGACCTCAGATAGATATTTGAGCACAGTCTGTTGTGTTACGCCCTCACTTTTATCACGATCACTGGACAGGACACTCCCTCCTTCCCATTTCTATCATGACACCACAGAAAGAGTTTCCCTCTTTCGCTCTCTCACACACACACGTGTGCACATGCATGCATACAGACATACAATGCCAAAAGAATGAGTGATATGGCATCTCTTTCTCTTTTGACTAATAGGATGGGAATAGTTTTGTAATTGCAACATCAAGGATCGTTGACTTGGAGCACTAATATCCATTTACGACCCTGTCTCTCCTCTAAATCAGTTGTTTATTTGCAATTAGAGTATGCCTTAAGTACAGAGAAATTTGAAAGATGTGTGTATTTATTGTCAGTATTATTTCTATTCATTTAGTTTATTTGAAGGACACTTGCTGTCTGTTACATTATGCTTTTTTAGACACAGGTGATTGTTTTTTTAATTTCCCTTTCTTTCTTTCTTTCTTTCTTTCTATTTTTTTAGATTTTCTTGTATTGTAAGCATTTCCATTACAGTATTTAACAATGTTATTGTTATGTGCAGTGTATGAAGACAATAAATAAACACAAAGCAAATGGATCACTCCATGTTCTGACTCACTGGTTCATATTAAAGTGGCAATCTTCAGGATGTGAGTCCCGGTTGATTGATGGTGACGGCCAACAAGGTTTAATGATACAGGTCGTAGAATTTTGAGGACCGACAATTGACTCTTTTGGTCTTTTTCCATCATTCTGTGCGTCACCATGATCTGATTTTATTGTGCACAAGGCATGAGTCTGTGAACAGCTGGGCACAGTGAACAGAGTTGGTTATCTTTCTGAGAAGTCGGAGGTGTGCAGCCTATCGCCCGGACATTAAAACCACTGACAGGTGAAGCGAATAACATTGACCATCTTGTGACAATACAGTGTTCTGCTGGAAGACCTTTGGCCCTAGCATTCATGTGGATGTTACTTAAGCATGTACCACCCACCTAAACACTCCCACCACATAGCAATGAGACTCCCCAGCAGCAGCAGGCATCCCTAGACCTGACACACCAAAAAAAGATGTCCCAGCCTCCAAACTCCACAGATTCCAAACTGACCTGAGTATGGGTGGCTGTGGCTCAGTAGGTAGAGCGGGTTGTCCACGAACCAGAGGGTTAGCGGTTCGATCCCCGGAATGTGCCACATGCCGAAGTGTCCTTGAGCAAGACACTGAACCCCCAGTTGCTCCCAGTGCGTGGCACTGGTGTGTGAATGTGTGTGAGCGAATGGGTAGATGTGTCTATGACTGTAAAGCGCTTTGAGTACCAATAGGTAGAAAAGCGCTATATAAAAGCAAGGCCATCTGCGGGATGCACTGGAGCATGCCTGATCTACTAGGCCCCTTGCCTCCACCTATAGGACCCTCCACTCTGAGTCAGGACTGTTCTGGAGGCACAATACTTGCAGTACTTTCATCAGTGTGTCATTGGCTTAGACACTATTGTTTAATAGTAACTTAAAAGACATTTGTTTAAATGAAGATCTTTGAGATTGTCTCATTAATCACATATAGTCAGATATAAGTGAGCAATGTGCGAAATAAGTGAAGAACAACTCTTTAGAAAGAAAAGAAAGTTTTTTAATGTTAAAACTTTTAAGCAGTAATTATTATTACAGTTGTGTGTATTGCAATAATATGGGATTTGAATTGACAGTCCCTGATTACAGTACAGTAGCATCAGAAATAAGGGATCCAACCTGAAAGGCACCAGCATCTAATCACAGTTCTCTTAATGCCAGAAAAGAAACAAAAAAAAAAAAACCCAAAAACAAGCATTTAGCACGTAGTTTCTGCCCTGCAAGGCTAACTACACCCAACTTTAGATTCCATCTGGACATTTTAATGCATTATATTTCAAGTATAAAAAAAACAATGACATCAACAATGTATCTGGCTCCTGTAGTAGTGGATTAATATGATCTAACAGCCCATTAGTAATATTATAAAAGATTACCAGACCAATAAAACATACATTGTACCAAAGAAATATATATATATATAACATGCTACATGATGGAATTCATTCATTCACAAACTAATCAGACAAATAAGAAATGGTTTCTGTTGTGAGGGATGTTGTGCTTCCATGTCACCACCAGGGGGTGTGTGTGTTTGACTGGCATGGCAAAACATTACATTATTCCCTGAAAAAGAATGCAGTCCAGATACAAACAAAAGCTAGTTTCAGCACACAGCAACTGGCACTGATGGTATAAGAGATAGTCACTGAAGTATTAGCAAATACATAACATAAAGAATCTGACGATGTTCATTCAGGTAGTATTAGTAGTAACCCATTAAAAGGCACAGACTTTTACTGAAACATAAACCATTGTTGTCTTAACACAAAACATGTTTCAGCTGCTTTACCCTGTTATGTTTCCCTGCACTACTGGTGCATCGGAAGCCTGAAATAAAACCAGACATTGTAATGTAAAGTGTAATTTCCCATGAGATTTGCTCACATACTATGGCCTTTATTGAGTATTGTGGTGCATTTGTTTGCATATGAAACATCCATTATGTTTCAACACTGGAAACACACTGCTTATACCTATAGGCTCATTGCACACCTGATTACAACAGAAGTCCATGGTCAGAGAAATGAAATTAAATAGCTTTAGATTTTTCTATATTACAGTTCATCTTATTACTCTCCAATAACACTAAACTACACTATAGTGAGTATATCATCCAACTGAACGGAAGTCTGTTTAATCTATTTACATGGTAATACTGCTATGCTGTACATTCACCTTGTCCTGGACTGAAAAGCAACTGTACAAATGTCTGAAAGTCTATGTGTGCAATATTCACTAAAAGACTATTTCCTAAACACAACTAAGCATGTATCAGTCGTAGGAGTTTGTTGACATGTTTTCTTGTCATTTTCTTCATCTGCAAATGACTTCTGCGATGCAAAGTTGTGTAGTGTTAATGAATGAATACTATATATGTACATGAATACCACTTGGATGGTAGATTCTTTCAAAAAAACAAAACAAAAAAAGCAAACAGCACAAAGTAAAATGATTACAAAACAACTAGACATTCCTGACAGACCCAGAAAAACTCTTAATAAATACCAATCACCGCAGGGAATGGGGAGGGTCTCTTTGATTACAGTCAGGTTCAGTACGTTTCTGTATGTTTCTATTGCACAATGTTACATGTGTAGTATAAACACTTTCTGACTAGTGGTCTGGCTGGTTGAGTTCTCTGACTTGACGGGACTTGTGTAAATATACACACAATACACTGCTCGCGTGGGCGGGTTTACAGTATGTTTACCTCTGTATCCACTGCATGTACCTTTATGTGTGTATGCGGATGATGCGGGCGTGTCTCACACCCCAGCAGGGCTTTGGTCTCCCGAATCAGAGGAGGACATGGACACGGAGCAGCGGCGTCTCTTGGCCAAGCTCGAGCCCTGCAGCATGCTGGGATGGAAGCCCGCGTGTCGCCGGGCGTGTTTGGTCAGGTGGTCGCTCCTCATGAAGCACTTGTCACACATTGGGCAGTTGAAGCGCTTCTCGCCCGTGTGCGTGCGATAGTGACGCGTCAGCTCGTCTGACCGGGAGAACTTCTTGCCACAGTCTTGCCAGGTACACTCAAAGGGGCGTTCACCTGAGGAGACACACAAATTTTTTGTATTTGTCAATTATAGTGCATCTTAAGTATTGTGTTTTGTTATTAACTTTTCTTCATAAATGCAAAATCAACCATTTCATTCCTTTGTTTCCTGACTCATTAAAAATAACCAAAGCACTGTCTCTTTACATTCCATGTGTTACAACTATGTCTGTATGAGCTACTACCGAGGGGGGGCGCCAAAGATCACAGTGGGGGCACAAAGGGTTCTCTGCTTTAAGAGATGCGCACATAAATATAAACTATGGTTTAAAAAAGATATTTTCTGGTTCTCACTGAAAACTCACAGGCCACACACCCCTGGGACCCCTTAACTTTTGTGACATGGTTCTCAGTCAGTTTAATCAGGTTGGACAGTAGCTAGCCAGTGACAGTTATGGATCAAAATAATAAGGATCCATAAAAGCTAGGCTGCTATTAACACCAATCACAGATACAGAGCAGATGGAAGTCCATTAATAATCAAGTAATAAGAACAAATATAAACAGAGAAAGAGGAGGAGGAGGAGAAAAGGTGTGGGTACATGAGTTGTTTCGAAGAGAAGTGTGACAAATCCAGGTCACACCTGTGTGAACTGTTTTTCCAAAGAACAATAACACAACATATTGATTGAGAAACGGAGGGTGGAGATACCAGTCCTGTGAATAATAATAATAAAAAAAAAGAGTGGCCACCCCTGCTCCTCCTCCACGTGTTCCTCTGAACCACATGTCTGCTCTTGTTTACAACCCGATATGAGGGGAGGGGAGGAGGGAGATGACGTATGAGGAAATGAAGGCGCAAGGAGGGTTACCTCCGGACAAGAACATGTGGGGACAACAATGTCGCAGTGACCTGCATGAGAATCATGTCTACCTAATCTGGGCCGTCCCTCGCTGCCCTTAAAACGCAGGTTTATCTCCGAGATTAAATGTTAAATTCATCCTTTGAGGCGCTCGGATAACATGGCGTGTCACGGTCATGGGTGAATTATTATACCACCAGGCATCACAAATATGAGAGGCTGCACGTGATGTTCCCACAGGAGCTCGCGGTGTGGCTGCGTGTCCGTAACACATTAAGATACAACTTTATCGCGCACACACGCCTCCCCTCTCCTCTCAGCCAGTCTCCGGCCCAATGTGGCCAGGACAGTCACACCCCCACCCACCCACCCTCCCAGCAGGCCACTTCATGGGACGACCTTTCCTATAATCTGTTACTCATTTGCAGGAACATGTGGTCACTGACACTCCTCAACACACTCCTCACACAACACGAACTGGATGCCCTCCAAATACCAGCTGGTTCAATTATGACTTGGTAGCAATCGCGTTATATTTGTGTTTTCTCTCTTGTCGTCATAATTATGTGTTCACATTTACTGGCAGGTATAACCAGTATTGACGCAAACACATAATGATAGCATTGGTGACGCAGAGCAGTTTTGCTGTCGTCAACAGAACCGAGCCGGTGAGTTTCGTAGGCGTGTCACCCAAGCACCCAGAGGAGCCTCCACTTACCGGTATGGACCCTCAGATGGGCTTTGAGGTGGGACGACTTGCCGTACATCTTCCCGCAGCCAGTGAAGGGGCAGCAGTGCCTCTTCTCGGGGGACTCTTGCCTCGCCGCCGTCGCCTTCTTGCTCCTGGGCTGTTTGGGTGCCGTCGAGCCCCGGCTGTCCCCGGCGTTCAACCGGCAACTCCCCCTGTCCACCTTCTCCTGCGCGCCGGCTTCGCCGCCGCCGAGACACACGCTGCTCCCGGCGCCGATGGCGTTGGGATTGCATTTGTTCAAGTCCAGTAGAATCATAGCCACCATCAGTAAAGTCCTGTTCTCCTGGCTCTCTTTCAATATGTCCTCTGTCCGCCCCGGTGGTCGGCTGGGGACGCAGTCTGCAGAGACATCAACCTCCGACATCACTACAGCAGCAGATCCGGCTGGGGCGAGGAAAACAATGTATCAAAAGTGTCTATATCCTCCTAAAAACAACACGGATACAGTAATCAGGTCGCAGTCCTCAAATGAGACATGTGGCAAATCATCCACACGTGTCGTCTTCAATGTGACTATTCCGCAAAGACTGCGTTTTCTTCTTGAGGTTGCAGGGCGGATAAATAAACACCCCCCTCAGGAAAGCTAGCAGTTTGAATCGTCCCCCGGTTCTTCCTCTTTTTCCTTCTCCCTCTAGACTTCCTTTCTCCTAAATGCCGGCTCAATAAAACACGGCACTTGCGACTGAGCTATTGTGTTTATTCCGCCTTTCTGTGCGCTCCCACACATGCGTCAACTTGTCCTATTTTACTGCGAACCGCACTTCTTCCAACTCCAAGAAACAATTTCGCGGAATCCCACGGTGTCATAATAAAGCGGCGCTGTGATTGGCCGAGAGAAAACGTGACTAGTTTTTTTGGAATTGCCGATTCAGCTGAGTGAGTGAAGAGACAGCGAACCAATCACAAGGCAGGGACACCGGGGGGGAAAAGAGGGCGGGACCAGACTGATGCTACCTTCAAGTACCTAATACATGACTTGGAAATATGGGCGTCAGTTTAAAATAGACGTTTCAGCTAGAAAGTCCAGTGCAGTTACTTATCTAGTTATTTAATTATGTAAGGACATTTTGTTGGAAAAAAACACATTTAGAATTATTGATTCAAAGGTCAAACACTTAATATTGATGATTTATATATAAACAGCATGTATGATAGAATACAAATATGTGTGTCTTTGATCAGAAATTATAGCAACAATCTAAAAAGTGACAGAAACAGTTTAATTCTCTTAGATTGTCGGAATATGGAGTCAATTCAAACTTTGACATTGCTCTTCCTTTCTAAAGTTTGACACATTTGCCCCACTGACTTTCATAATTTGGGGACTTTACTAAAGACGCACACTTATATGACCAAACTGCTAAAACATTGCATTGTTATTGTGCATTGTGGGAAAAAACATAGCTTAATATCATATGAGTATTTACATTTTGTCCTCATAATTCTACAAGGGCAAATAACTTGTTTATTGGCCTCTTAAATACTCTTGTCACTGTGCCCATCTTCTGTCGTACACAATGGTGTTTACAGCCATCAGATCAGTGATGATGACACAGAAATCTGCATCATGTAGAGGGAGGCCCATTATTCTTCAGCTGTGGACAGGTCTAACTTTGTGTCCCAGTTTCACAACCATGGTCTGCTCCTAAATTAGCCCAGCCCTCAGTCGTCCTCACCGCTCCTCTTGAACTCCTCAGAGCAAATATGAACTCTTTTGTACAATATTTGCAACAGTTCTTGCACATTCAACAAGTAAAACCAGACGAATGCACAACTTGCTGTTTTTATTTACATTGAAAGTATATGGTGACACATATGTTCAGGATCCCCATCAATTTACAGGACTGAGGACTTCTGCAGTAGCTCACACTGTACTTTGCCTGCCAAGCTATTATTACCACTTATTTAATTGTAAAGGCTGTAGTTCTCTTTCTTCCGTCTAAAATGTTTCCTGTAGCCTATGCATTCACCAAATTTCTGGTGCCAAGCAGCAAGTTCACTTGAAAGTGTAACAGGACCCTGGCAGTTTAAAAAAAAAAAAAAAGGAAAAAAAGCAAGGTTTCCAGTGCAGTGGGTGGTTCGTCCAAAGTTCCTAGAAAATCCTACTCAGCTTTGGGGGTGCTGGGATTGAGCAATGCTGCTTCTGGACAGTTTTCCTCCACATCTTTAAAATTTATTGGATGCATGCCCTTCCCTAGGGTTGTTTATGAGAGAATTAGCCACACAGAGTCTTTCCTGGATTTTTGTAGCACATGGCCCTTGGAAAGTAAGGTCTTTAAATGACCTACATTTGTGAATCGTGATGAATGCTGATGTGGCAATGATACAGTGCACACATTTTAAACTACAAGACTATCGTGTTTCTGGCCAGCAGAGAATGCCACGCCTCTGCAAAAATATCCTCTTTAGCCGAGGCTCTCTGCACTGCAGGAATGAGTCACTACATTTAAGCAGATTTTTCTACACCCCTCTATGTGCATGTCCTGTATTCACACGATATGAGAGAGGGAAGGTTCAGGAGGGCTGCAGAAGTAATGACACAATGTTCCTATTTGTGCAACACAGACGCACAAACACCGCTGGAACTTTTCGTCCCTTCCCAGTCTCGCCCCATGTTGGAACTCCGCCTCCCAGTTTGCTCGAGCCCCCCAAATTTCCAAGAAAAAAAAAGTGGTTGAATCTAGGGTCTTGGCCGGGGCCACCCTCCCGCTCCCCCCCTTTTGGATGAGCTGTAAACATTTCAGTGGAAGAGGAGGCGCTTCCGCGGCTGCTGCAGTCGCTGCTCCCGCTTCCCTTTCTCACCGAAGTGCAAGAGTTCACGGGTGCACGGCGCATCTGGGTCATGTTGTTGTGCTGCTGACACGGTACGCTGGCTGTTGCATAGGCGAAGCTGAAG
Source organism: Chelon labrosus (assembly GCF_963514085.1). Taxonomy (NCBI): domain Eukaryota; kingdom Metazoa; phylum Chordata; class Actinopteri; order Mugiliformes; family Mugilidae; genus Chelon; species Chelon labrosus. The sequence goes on along the minus strand of NC_140359.1, from coordinate 12,144,252 downwards.
TGTGGAGCGCGTGGGCGCGTGCGTGCGACGTAAAAGAGGGAAGGAGGCGGGCACGTGCGCAAACCTCGATCGGTACAAAATGTTCCTTAACCACGTGCGGAGTACGAGCTGACACACCACTAGCTCTCCACGCACGCACGCACGCACCCACCCACCCACACACACACACACACACATACACATAGACAGCCGGACAGACTGGAAGACCCAGTCCAAAAGAGGCCTTCCGTCAGCTCAGTCCTGCACAGACAGGACAGATGCAACAGAGCAAGGTGGAGCCTGTGCTGAATTATAAAGTTAGTAATTAAAGTGCTCAAGTGTTTAAATATTTTACGCCAACATTTCTATCACAGAAGAAGTTTTCCATCCAGAGAGCAGCAACTCAAGGTTGAGTTTCTGCCTCATGGTCTCAGGTCTTAAAAACGTCCACGCAGGAGCACCTGTCCCACTCATTTCACCAGCAACCAGGGGAGGAAGGGGGAGGAAGGGTGAGGAAGGGCGAGTCTAACTGCAGAACAGGATGTGCCTCATTACTTAATGGTTTATACTGCAAGTCTTTGTTTTTTTATGTGTTCTAGCAGCTCTTGGCACATTTGCGGCTTGCATCATAAAGGGAGTCGTAGAAAACATGTTCCTGGTGTTTAGCTCCAGCAAAGTGAAAGTGAAGCAAAGTGAACAAACAATTCTCTTCGCCTCTGCTTGGTGCTTTTTTCATGGTGCCTGCCAGAACAGGCGTACACAACACACACATTATTTCTCTGTCTTCTGTCATCGACTGCCTTAAAGATCTAGGAGAGGTAAAAACAGACAAGACATACCAATCTATTTAATTGTTTATTTAACAATGCATGCCAGACATGAGCCTATTCACATTGAAGAATACAGATTTGTATTTGCATCCAAATACTCACTACTTTGATTTCGTATAATAATCTCTCTCTATCTTTCTCTCAGTCATCATTACAGGTCATCTCTGTACAGTCTGAGTGGAAGAACTGCATGCATTTAAAGGACAATAAATAAAGTGTGACCAGTAGAGACATAAAGCCCCCTTTAGTTAAACAACATCAGCAATTATTGCAGAAAAAAAAAACATGTGCGTGAAACTCTCTGTAGCTGACGAGTCACAGGTTTATAGGAGCCGAGCAGATCAGTTGATTATCATCTCATGAGTCCCCAAAAACTGTAAGATATAGTGTAGGAAAATATTTTAAAAATACTGTACACTGAGATTGGGTTGAGTTGTTTGTGTTGGCGTGCCTCCCTGTATTTCTTAGTGTCATCTACATGTCTGGGTTGACATGCAGTTGATTTATACACGCATACGCACGCATACACACCTCTAATCAATAGCTTCCACAACAGCCATGTCAACATTTAAATGTACAGAGTTTATACAACCCATGGATACTATCTTATATTCCTTACTATAAGGATAAAGAAATTCTAAAAGAATATGTTCACTTTCTTTGATAGTGGTTCAAATTGGAGGGCCTGCACTTTCAGTCCCACACAGTCATCTGTTTTCACACTTTGTCATGTAAAACTGAGCTTTGCTTGGCTAACCCTGTGTGCCACAGCTGTGTAGACAACTGGTCAGTAGAGCACGACTCAGCTTGTTGCCATTTGGTTTGACAAAGTTTTGTTTGGTTCCAAACACACTTCTTCACACACCAAACACAGTCTTTAGTTGGTTCTGTTGGAATTTGAAACCTCTGTGGGTGAACAAATCGACCAAGACATTCATTCATACTACTATTGCCATTTCTGAGGACATCAAATATATAGGTTTCCTATGATCACAAAGATTCTGGGTTAGACTCATAAAGCACAGTGATAATATTGGATGCCTTCTGCTCAAGACAAACTTATATCTTTCTTTCTTTCTCTCTTTCCGTGCCTCCATGATATACTCCTTGCATCACTGGGGTAATATTGTCCCTGAGCACTGACCTGGGGTCAACCTTTCATATCTTAACCACACTAACCCACAAATTAGGTAACAGGTTTTAGTAGGTCATGTAGCGGAAATACCAAATCTGATCTTTTGTATGTGTCGCCTGACCACAACATGCCACTGAGGTGTTTTATAGTCATCTATCTGTCCAACCTTCCCGATCCTTACCAGGTTGAATGAACAGCCCATGGATTTTACAAAGAAGAGTTGTTAAATATCTTTTTTTTCTTTTTTTTTTAGCTCTAAATAAATTAAGCAATATCAACTGGGGCCATTTAACAGTCTAGATGTTGGGATCATCAGATTGGGTTGTGACACACATAAGTCAGATCTTTCAGTTCAAAAAAGAAAGAAGATTTACTGCAACAGCACCATGTATGGAGACGCTATATCCTTATGTCTCAATTTCTCGTGCAAACAGATTATTATTTTCCTAATCTATTAAAGTATTATTCTCAGTGAGATGTTTTTTTTTTGTTTTTTTTTGGTGAATTCAAATAAATGCCCATACAAGCAATGATACAGTCAACTAGTAACAACATTTCATCCACTCTGTACATCAGATGAAAACAACGAATGTCTATAAGAAAATAAATCACTGATATTTTGGCCTCTATGAAAAGAGAAGAAAAGACAAAGATGAGAAATTTCACAGATTTTTGAATCACTTCAGTCCCCACATACTCCATCCATGCCCAAAAGGCACCCTAAGTTTGGTATACTGGCAACTAGCGTATTGCCATGTCAACATTAGAAAATTCTCATAAGCTGCTTGATAAAACATACGATAAAAACTACTTTAAATACTTTAAATATGATTGAAATGTACAGTATATCAGACAATTCTATATTCAATAAATAATATAATACATCATCATTTAGTGCATGTAGATGATCATCTTTTATTAATTTTAAAAGGTTAATTAGAAAATACTTAAAATTTGACAAAAATATCACTGAGAAGATATAAATATTAATTTTGTAATTCAAACAGGCATTTTACCGTAATTATCGATAGTGAGCAAGAAAAAAAATGTCAATAAATAGAATCAATCAATCTCAAAAGAAATGCAACATGATTAAACTGAGTTGTAATAGTGAGAAAATATAAAACAAACATTAAAAATCAGTAAGAATGCTATTAATTTCACCTTATCTTATTTGTTTTTACAAAGCTATCAGAGAAAGACATCTTTTCCTCCAGACTTCTTTCGTTACAATAAAAAAGAGAAAATTTAAAACACTGATCTGGCTTTCGTCTTTTAATAATAATTATAATTATACTAACCCCATGTTTCCTCCTCCACGTCACTTAAAACCTTTCTTAAATCACTTTTCTTAAATCTCAACTAGAATGCATATACTTGACAGCTTTTCCCCAAGCTTTTGTTAAGTAAATCCATAAATTTGCTCTTTCTCTTCATTACCTATGTATGATTAAAAACCACCTTAACCACTGGACAGTTGCTTTCTTTTTAAGTCTCCCTTTGCACTGGTTTGGTTTGAATGCAATAAAATAAAGTAAAGGTGAAAAACAAATGCGTGACAGGTATGGAACAGATGAAGGACGGATCCGTTAGATGTAGTTGGATGTAAAACCATTGCAAAATAATGCCACCGCCGAAACCTGAAGGGCTACAAGAGAGCTACGATTCAGTGTGGAGAGATTTTTGGTGTCAGGTGCAGGCAAAGAAGGTTCACATCAGTTTCGCCCAGCAAGCATTGCTTCTGACATGGGCTCATGGCGCCCTCTTGTCCTCATCTTTTGCAATTGCACTTGTTAAAGCTCTCTGGGAACGGGTGTGAACATGTCTCCTAGTGATATGTAGGATTTCCCTGACCACGTATGTGTGATAGTAGATAATATGCATGCGAATGTCACCGTACCACAACATTTTCATTGGCCTTCAAAGCAGAGACTGTACTCCTTACTTGAGAAGCGTGAGCTGACTGGAGACACATGACAGAGAAATTACTTTTTGACTAGAGTGAGTTCACGAGCTGCTTTCTGTTTCTAGCTGAACTGACAAAAGACAGTTCTGTAGGCGTTATTTTAGCCCACAGACCAAAATGAGTGCCATCTCCTCTCTGATGCTACAAAATATGAGTCAAAGACAAATTTCATATTCGCTTGAAAAATGAACTTAATATTGATCAGTTGAAAAGTGTATTTGTGTATCCAGAGGTAAGTCGTTGCCATGTTACGGGTATGTGGAAGTGCTGTTAAATCCAAAACCTTAATGATTCATGAAGCAGCCAGAAATGTTGGCTTGTTTCTGCATTTTAGTGGGATGGTCTTGTTGGAGTTAGGCTATATAAAGAGAGGACAGTGGGGTAATGACTCTATGCTTAGACAGAATGACAAGATGAGGTGGCTATCTTTTCGTTCTTCCTCCTCTCTCACTCTGAAGACTTGACAGTGTCTACCATATAATGCAGCTATAGGAGTAACGGTACACTTTGACTAGCCTGACTGATATGTGATGTAACACAGTGACAGATGTCTACTTGATGTAAAGGTGGCAGGTGGAAGACATACAGTACAAATACACCTTCCATTTTCATATCACTTCACTGAGAGTTACTTAGCTACAAGAGGTAAAAACTAGTCTAGATTCATAGCTCTTTGTTTTGACTGGTGTACAGAAGGACCCCTATATCTTCCTTCCTGTTCCCCATTGATTTTTTGATTCAGGGTAAAGCTGCCCTTCAGTACTGTCTATGAATAAACCTTTCTAACCTAAAACGTTAAGTGAAAAAAACTCTAGATCTGGACCAGACCAGCATCTAAGGGCAACTTCACCCTGCTCTCACTTTTGCCCTGGGCCCTTTCAGTTTTCCTCTCTGGTCCTAACAGTGTGTAAGTGCACTGACGTGTCCTTGTCACGTGTAGTTTTGTCTATCAAAGCTGCGGAACGCTGACGGAGTAGCCAGCTTCCTCATGGAGAGGCTGTCAGTCTTAGCTGTTTCAGGCCTTGCTCCTGACTTGCTCCTGAGGAAGGGGTTTCTGGTTCCTGCCAGACCCCGCCCCCCAGGCCCAGGCCCCCTATCTGCCCCCAGACTCGACCCCCTCTCCATCCTCTCACTCACCGACAGGCTCTTCCGGTGCGGAGGGGCCAGCGTGAGGGAAGGATGGGAGTCATCTGAAGAGCAGCTGTTTGCTCGCTCCAGCTTGGAGAAGGGGGAGCAGAGAGGGGCCCCACTGGGCCCACCAAGACCCCCTAGGCGAGGGGTATCAGGGGCTGGAATCAGGTCCTCAGGGTCTTCTGGATCAGACTCTGTGTGACTAAGCTCTGCCTCTCTTTCTGGGTGAGAGGAACCAATGTCTGACGGCTTATCAAAGGGGAATGAAGTAGAACCTCCAGGTGATTGTGAGCGTTCTGCAGGGGTGTATGGAGCTGAGACGCAGCGTGTATCGATGCAGTCAGTAATGCTGGTGTACTCTGCAGCCTTAACCTGGACACCTGCCCCAAGTCCACCATAGCAGCCTCTCGGTGTGAACATGAGGCTGTGGGACTTGACCAGGGGAGGCTCATCCAGGAATGCTGTGCCTGCTGCGGAGAGGTAGCGGCTGCTCTTAGAGCGTTCAAGCAGACCTGCTGAGGGTGGCGGGGATGGTTCCATATCCCAAGGAGGTAAGGTGGTGTCTGGTAAGAGGTGTGCTGAGCACAATGACAAATCAGCAGCTGCACTGTCATCAAACATTGCTCCAGCTGTCCCACTACTGCCCACACCGCCCTCCGAGTGCCTGTCGCCCAAACCGCTGGTGGCAGCGCTGCTGAACTCCCGGCCTCCAGGCAGCATCGTCTCCATGATATCTGACTGCAGCGAGGAGTCTCTCAGGAGTGGTGGGACCACACGGAGAGGATCTAGAAAGACCTCCGCTGGGCCCACCTCCTCAGAAGTTGAGACATAGATATCAATGCATGATGAAGGACGGTGCTGCTGGGAGACCGACAGCGTCGCCAGAGGGAGGGGCTTAGACTCCTTGGTGGCGGCAGCTGAGGACACAGACTGTGAGCTGTTGGCTCGGTGGAGACTGAGTGAGCGCTCTTTGAAGAAGCTTTCAGCTCGCTCAGCCCCACTTGAACGTTCACTAACACGACCACCCCCAACATAAAATGAGTGACTCCTTGTCCGTGTAGCCATGCCAGTGGGTGAGGGAGGGGACATGGAGCCCTCAGCTGTTCCCTCAAGTGCTTCCTGTAGGCGGTAGGCATTCCCCTCTGTGCTATTAAAGCTGCTCTGACGGAGGATGTATGCTGCTTCTGGGCACTCAGCCTGGCGGAGAATGTATGCAGAGTCTGTGCAATCAGATGAAGTCCGTGAACGTACTTTGTTGACCTCCCCACGCTCGACACCTGTCACGCGCTCCAACGCCACGGCGATTCGTCCAATCAGCTCCTCCATTTGGGCCAGTCGAATATCAACAGTTTGCAGTGACGCCTTCATGAAATGTTCCCTCTCATTGACTTCCTCCAAACGCATTGCCATGTTCTCCACCCTAAGAGAGTGTAGGGAAAAAAAAGATAGAAGAAGAGAAAGGATAATAAAATCATTCGAGAAGAATGAGAAGGGTGGTGGTGAGATGTTGAAATGTGCACAAAAAAGAAGAAAAGGAGGCACAGTGGAATCTGATGTTAAAGACAGAAATCAGTATCAGTCGTACAAAAAATAACATCTTTAGTTTAATTTCTGGAGCAGAAGTTCAGTAACTGATTTTCCTAGAACCATTTATATTGGTTTTGTTTTGGCATCACCTACACGACCGCAGCATTTCTTTGGTCATGTTTCCTGTATTTGCAACGAATGAATTGTCTGTTTTTTCCATTTCTAGTGGCAGTGTATTGGACTCTTAGTCATAATTCACAAAAGGAGAAATAAAAAAATACGATTAATGATATGGATTAAATACAGTATGTACAGTTTATTTTTGTATCAAGATTAGAAGAGAGACATAATATTGCACGGTAGCCAGGTCTGACCTTTCAGAGGTGACTCTGATTCTCTCGTCATTAGAGGAGTGGAACCTGTCATCTTTCTCTCTGAAGTACTCCTCTATACATTGCTCCTCAAAATCATGGACTTTCTTCAGCTCATCCTCTGTGATGAAAAGCTCTGTGGATCAAAGAGTTCGACAGCGTTAGTGCTACTGCACCACATTTAACTGACAGTGTAATGACAGGACATTTTCCAAATTACAAAATCTATGGTAACTGTATCACATTCTCCTGTATCATTATTGCTAATGTGATGCCACTCACTCAGTCCGTAGTCCCTCTCGTCATCATCATGCTTGCGCCAGCGACAGCACAGATGCTTGAGGACCATAGTTATGTGGCTGAAGATGATGAGGGGCGGAGGGAGGACTGGGCGTTCATGGAAGGTCATAATGAGCTGGTAGCGCTGGAACTTCCACACCTGGTTGGAGATGGACTTCACCTCGAAGAATGTATTACTATGGACAGTCAAAGACAGATATGCCTCACCACCAATATCACATCCACTGAAAACTAAGCTAAAGTGAAAGTCATCAGTGGCCCAACAAAAGATTTGAACAACTTGTGATAGTATACAGACGACTGACTCCTTTACTTTGCATGCTGCTGTGCCGCTGAGCCAAGTTCAGACACTGAGAATAATGTGCAGATATTGTAGAGACATTAATGCAAAAACCTACTGCAAACCAACTGCTTTAATGTATAATTTAATTCAACCTTAATTCAAAACATTGTTTTTTCCATCGTGCACTTTTTCTGTAATTACACAGGCAAATGTGAAAAAGGGGAAAACTGCCCTTTCTACATGGATTATAGAGGCACACTCACAGATCATTAGTAAGGAAGAAAAAAACATCAGATTGTCTTAATACAATTTGCTCATAGCCTCTAATTAGAATGTGGCTTAACAGCACTCCAAACAGAAAATAATACCATTTCTAACAGGAAAAGCCTGGAAGACAGTTAGGCTTAATTTGCTGTAAACAGTATAAATCTGCTATTTAGAGACTGTTTTTGTTTTGCAGTACAAAGAAAAATGATTCCCATTAGCATTCTACCAAAATACATTAGTTTCATGTCCTGTGGTGCTGGTTAGGCATCTTTAGTTTGTTGCAAGAGGGAAATCTGAAATTATTTACGTACTTGAACACAGCAATGAGCAGGTTGACCAGCAGGATGTTGGCCACGAGCAAATAGCAAGCCATGATCGCTGGGACAATCCAAGCACCTGTCTTGCAGGGAGGCAGGGTCACCACCACCCCATCCTCTGTGATGTTCTGCCCACATGGAGCTGCACGACGCCACAAAACGAACACACATACAAGTTAATACAAGGTAAAATACTGTATGTCTTTAGATGCAGGGACTTCCATCCATCATTGATGATAGTTTAGTGGAAAATGTGGATGCACAACTGATTAGAAACACATGCAAACATGTAACATCAGAAAGAAATAAAGAAATAAAATGTAGAATAAAATAAAATCTAAGCATATAAATGACAACATAAAAACATTCAGACGTACTGAGTACAAGACCACAGCAACAAACAAAATGACAAGCAGACCTCAAAATGCCAAACAAATGCATAATTAATACTTTGCAAACAAACAAGAAGCATAATTATTTTTATGCTTCTTTTCTTAAAGGAGGGAAAGAGTGGACACTCTAATGGCAGTGGCTAATGTGCATCTGAAAACATAACACAAAAAATACACATTTATTATGTGTCAGCACAATTTGTGTTCACAATATATTTAAACATGTAGTCCGTGTTTAAAATATATTGTCACTTATGTGAGCCATAGCTTCATTCAGCAATGGTTGATTGCTCGGAATCATTTGAAATGTGTTTAGCATACACATGTTTTTTCCATCTGTGATGGTTCAGTTGCTGTGGCTTATCTGGGGAACATTCAGCATTTTTTTTTTCTTGGTTTGTTTGCCTTTGAGATTCATTCTAGTCATGCTCATCATTGCTTGGTTTTCAATTGTTTCACACAATGCAGCCCAAAGACAGAGAACTGAAGTAATTTTTCCTATTATTTTTTTTTTTTACCTTGAAAAAAATTTGGATTTAAAAAACTCTGACAACTGAACCACGTGAAAAAACAGATTACAGATGATGAAAGGCGGTTAATAAATATGTTCTGGTGAGGAATATTTGTATGCTTGTGTTTCTTCCTGCGTGATGTGATATTGCCGTTTAAAGTTCAGTGGCCTGTCATGTTAAATGTTGGCTATGCTGGTTGAAATATTTTGGCAATATTGCAATTGCTCTAGCGAGAAGGGAGGGTGACATGGTTCATGTGACGGACTGTGTTGCCATGGCAGGGTTGCCTCTTCAAATGAAACTAAGTTAATGTCAAGTAACATGATGAGGAGAAGAAACATCAAGGGAACATCAAGTTTTAAAACTCTGATAGTTCCTCTTGATGTGACAACTGACCAAAAACAAAGACCATAGAAATATTAAAACGCATTTGAAAAGTGCAACTGCCATGAAACAGCGTCATTTGCCAGCCAGTACCAAAATTAGTCAGGGTAAAGTTGCTTATAGGATATAACTATAGGTCAAGCTACTAGTTGTCTCAGTCAAAAATTTGGAGGCGATAGATAATGATAGTAACAGATGATAATACTAGATACTGACATCTAGTAACTGACCCAAGATACCAAAACATGAGGGCAACTTTAGCCTTAGAGCAAGGAGCCGCATGCACGCTTTTGTCTCAAGTGGCCTCTAGAGGTAGGAGTGGGCATGACATGGTGGTAACGTGAGGATGATGAAGGAGAGGTGGGATAGGTTGATGTGGTTATATTGATCTATATCTATTGATTTACTGGGATTTTGACTGCACTGGGCAATGTGGAATGGACCATTATTACGCCAGGTTCCGTGAGTTCGAAAGTAATTTTCGACCAGCCAGAGTTTTTCATTCAGCCTGTGCTGTAACTTCCTACTATGCATATCTGAAACAAAGAATGAAAACATTATTTCAGATCTCTTCTCTTTGGGCCACTCCCCACACTCTGTACACACCAACACATATACAGTGCGATCATACGAACAGACAGAACAGCACAGTCACAAACAGACTCATACTCTCAGGACATTTTCTCCCAGACACAGCTCACACTTTTGATTTATTGAGTCAATATGTCTGCATGGTATAAAATAATCTAGAGACACAAAATATAAAGGCAAACTGACTGTACATATTAATGTTGTTACGTATGAGAGACATTCTTTGTCGAGAATTTTGCAAATTTATATTCAAGGTGACTGTAAGTGCAATTTGTCTTGCCAAACAGTGTTTTTAATGAAAGGATATGTTCAGGTTACAAAAGCATATTTTCAAGTTATATTTCAAGTTGTAGACTTGGCTGAATGCGCATTCTGTCAGAGTCAGGGACTATCCTCCCCTGAGTTAACAAAAACGTATTTTATTCAGTAGCTTACGCCCTAGCCCTGAACTTACGGTCAATCTGGTCGGCAAACACCTCTCCGTAGATCATCCAGTAAGGCATGAAGAAGATGTTCCTAGCTAGCATCCAGGATGGATCCTCATTAGGGTGGAGGATGGCCTGACGCGCCACCCCAAAGCTCATCAGCACCACCAACATGATGATTACAAAGTACATCATGTCGATCATCTGACAGTGGGAGGGAGGTGTAGGGGGGTTGTTGGAGAGAGAAGGGAAGGGGTGAGTGGTTTCAGAAGAGAAAAAAAAAAAAAACGGGGAGCAGTTGATAAGAATATTTGTAGGAAATGTGTTTAAAAAATCTCATTCATACAGTCTTCATTTACATTTTTTTTGATTACTTTTCCTCCCAGCCTCACAGTTGGTCAATTAAACTTTAATTTAATTTGTTGTGGTATGAAATAATAATTAAAATGCACTTAATATAGGTTAATCTCAGGTTGATTACAGAAGTTAGAGCAAGGGAACGTTCTCCCCTCAGGTAATTTATAATCCATTAGCCTCTAAAACACAATATTTCAGTCATGCTTTCTAGAATGATGAAACACATAGTATTTAGATATAGTCACATTTTTACCTATATTACTTGGCAAACAACGTAAGGTGCAGAAACAATAAGAAGCGTTTCAGATTTTTCCAGAAAAACAGGTCAAAAGCTGGCATTTTTTAAAGAATGACGAATGCAGCTATTTGTTATATTTACAACTACCATTTGTTTTTGAACTAGCTCATGGTGAAGCAACGTCACATTTTCCAATTAACTGACTAAATCACTTAATGCCAATCCAAGACTCTCTCCCTCTAACTAACTGCTGATTTTCATATCAAAGAGTTCGTGTCCAGTGGTACCACAGCCCACGTCAAAGACAGATTTGGGTCTTTGATCCCCTCTGTAGTTTTTGTACAGTATCAGAGGCTCCCATCTTGAGCTCTAGGAGATCAAACAACAAAGTTAGGAGGCACAGAAGCTGTGTTACAACTATGCTTCGATGCCATTTATAGATTACATCTTTGTGCGGCTTCACGCGACTCACCTACAATCAGTATAGATCACGTTGAAAAAAGTCAAAATGTAAAATATGAGCCATACAGCACAAAGAAAAGAAAGACGGGCAGACATACACGCACACAGATGACAACCCCTGCCTCCTCTCACCATCTTGCCAATCATCATCACATAGGGACCCAGGTACTTGTTGACTCCAAAGATGTCGAGCAGCCGGATGTACCAATAGATGATGTTGACGCAGTAGATGACCCGGCCGTAGTTCATGAGCGGCGGATCCTGGAGACGCAGAACCATGCCAACAGAGAATATGAGGATGGCCATGAGGTCTGTGATGTTCCAGTACTCCTGGAGCCACACCTTCACCTTCTGTAACAACTTTCCTGGCTCTGACATCAGGATCTAGAAGATGATTAGATGGAAAGTAACACAGCAAGGAAGATGAGGATGCTTAAAGTGGTGATCATTAATATAGACACTGAGGGAGGGAAATTGAGAGGTGATTTGGAAAAGAGCCTGAAATAGAGGAATAGAAAAGAAGTGCATTCTATAATTGTGGCCATAAGAGGGCAGTATGAGTTCACCAATCAGACCAGCCACTTAGTGCAGCTGCGAATGACATGACACAATGATTAATGCTTTTCATACACTTACAGTACGAACAAAGGCACACAGTGGGGCTAAATGTATTTTATGGGCACATACCTGTATTTTCTATTTACTTTGCTATTTACTTTTTCCTTTCTTTGTTTTCCCATTTTCTACGTCCCACTTTCATTTCCACCACCTTCCCTTCACCTTTCTCTTCCTCTTTGACATGCTCTTTTGCTTCACCTACACTGAACTGTCAGTGCTTGCTCTATTTGTTTTGAGCTGTTTGACGACATGGACATAATGCTCACTGAGTCAAACTGGAGGTGACATTACGGCGACACACTTTGTGCCTTCAGTTCACTGGGCAGTGGCGAAGAATTACTTAATGGGTCGTACAGTGCTGCGTTAACGGTGCACATTCGCATGCAGGATCTATCGCACCTCTCTCATCTTCTCAATGCCGTTGGTGAAGATGTAAGCGATGACAATCCACTCTTGGGGAGAAGGCCACAGGTCCATCTTGACCAGGACGATGTAGTTAAACAACATCAGGTAGCCCACGTATGCCATCTGCGTTAAAATACAACATCAGAACAAAATCAGCCTGGCCATCTCTTGTATTTTTCACACATTAGCAAACTGTACATAAATATTTGTTTTCAATATGCTGACTTTCCACTTACATTTTTTCATATCTAAGCGTGCACTAATTGGAAAGGCTATGCAGTATCATTAACTGCAGCTTCATGTTTAGAACAGTAACAAATGCTTCATCATATTTAAACTCCAAATTAAAGCAGGAACAAACAAACAAGTTTCTTTTTCAACTGCAAATCAAGCATTCCAGCAAGTAAAGCAATTTTAATAATGGTTAACCAGGACTGTTCTCATTCAATCCCACATGTGGTTCGTATGATAGATTTGGGTAATATTATAAAAAATATTGCAGCACTACAGCGGATGACAGGTATGAATACAAATTGGGTAATGAGTTGAAAACCCATGTTGTGAAACCCTGGCATCTGTCCTACAAGCGCAATCATTTAAATGGATAGTTCTTTCTTTAACCTGAAGGGCAGAAAGGAGACGTGGGGAGAGAGGAGGAGGAGGAGTAAACAGCCAAAGACAAAAATGGGTGAAACAAAGGGAAGTCAAAATAATTTCTCAGTGAAATCCCTGCTGGTGCTAAAGAGATGTTTTCACTGGGCAAGCAAACTGAAGGACTCCAAGATGCTCACAGGCTGATACAAGCCCAAACACAAGCTACGCACAGACTTCAAAAGATATCTGGTTTTAAATGAATGTAGACGTTTAAAACACTCACTTTCCCACAAATGTAAATCAATTTGCTTATTGTAATCCAGAGGCAGAATGTAATGACTCAGAGATTTCACTGTATATTTATACTGTCGATACAAAACCTCCCTGCGTGATTCGATGCTTCTCCTGCTGCCACTCCGTAGTACTTTTCTCACCATGTTGCTTCCATTCGTCTATCTAGTTCTTTCACACTTAACTTTCCCACCCCAGTAAAGCTGGGTAATGACGGGGTGGAACAGGAGGTTAATGACAATGGAGGCAGTGTGAAAGTAGGAGCTAACGGGAAGGAACCAGCAATTGATGCTGTTGTAGAAATACATTAAGCAATGGCAGTGCCAGCTGGAAGACTGAACATGTAGGTGGTGTTGCTGAAGCCGACACTGACCGTATGGAACCAGAACTTGACAATTGGAGCGTTGTAGAACTCGTATATCTTGCGTCCCATGGGGATAAGACGGTGGCGGTTCTGAACCTCCTCAACATCCTTCTTTCTGGATGTCTCTGTGGTTACCTTACCCAGCATAGCCTGGGCGAATGCAAACCCAACATGGAGCGAGGGAGGAAGGAGCCAAAGGCGTGAGGGATTACGGGATGGAGAGTGTGGGAAGAGGGAAGTGTGATGGATTGGAAAGGTGTGGGAGGAGGAAGAGATACAGAGGAGTTGAAGAAGCATTTGGAGGGAAGGAGGTGGGATGGGAGGAGTCAAATAAAGAAATAAGGAGAAAAAAAAAGAGAAGGGGGAGAGGGTTATAGTATGGGCTACAGCACAGTTTTAATACCACAATCAAAGAAGCAAGCACAGGCAATGTTGTCATTCCAAAATGTGAAATGTGTGTTTGAGGTGGAGTTTGGGTGAAGGCTGGTAACACAATATGACGCAGACACTGACACTCATGGATTGTGTCTCAGACAACAATTAAGAGGCAGAGCAGAGACAAGATAGTGACAGGAAGGAGACAGAAAAAGAACAGGAAGAAGAAAAGACATAGATATCAAGTTTCAATCTGTGACACATTTCCTCATCCATGAGAGAGGGTTCGGAGCCCACTGTTTTTATGGGTCATGGTCTTAATGTCAAAGCAACACCTGACCTCTGAGGGAGCTCAGTGACGGAATTGTATTGCAAGTCAAGAAATATCACAGACCTGGGCAATGCTAAATGTTTGAAAGCTGGTCCAAATATATTAACTGTGTCTATGTCCCCAGGCCTTTGAATAGGTACAATAGTAATAAAACCATTGCTTAGAAATCTTCAAAAAAAATCAAAGAAGAAGTCACTACTCGTAAGGAATTAATCTATTTTTCCTCAAATATGTGAAACATATATATAAAACCGAAGTTTTACCCAAGGTACACACAGACAGGGCCTTCACGAAGAACATTTTCAGATGCCAGTGTGTAAATCACACCATGCCTTTACTGCACTGAACATGCACGTTGTCCAAAAAGCAAGTGGACACAAGCTATCACACGAGCTATTACATTCATTATAGTGTGGTTTATCTAAAGGATCTGAGGATACAACAATACAATCTCCCTCTGTGGTGTAGCAGTGTGTGTAATATCTGTATGAATCTTTGTGTGATTCATAAGTATCTGAAGGTGCATTTGTACAGCCAGAAGCCAGGGCAATAGGAAGGGGCTCATTGCAGACGCACCTTCAGGCAGTGGTGTTCCTTATTTAACACCACGGAGCCTGTGGTGGACTGCAAGTGTAAAACAGCCCCTTCTGTGAATGTTTGCGCTGGCTTGCTTGCTGCGTTCAATGCAGATGGAGAGTATGTACAGTCGTGCTGAAAGGTGTTCAACTTCAGTTCAATCACTTCATGGGACAGCCGCAGATCCAATTTATGTATTCAAATTCCTTTTCAAACTTTGGTCTTCATTTAAACACACAAACTGGATCTTGACATGATCTCCAGAGCTGATTGGATTGAAATGATATGAGGCCTAATCCTGCTGTACATCCATGTCTATGCAGATGGACCAACTCTTCCACTGTGAGCTGGGAGAAGGTGCTCAGACTCTGCATGAATTAGGCTCTGCAGCAGCAGGCGAACATGGTTATATAATGCAAAAGCCTGGGCCTCCCATGCTCAGCAGCCGACATGCTGAGTGGTATGCTGCAGCAAGCCATCACTGATGGGATAGAGTGAGGGGCAGCAATCAGCTAGCATACAGTACTGTACCTCAATCAGACCTGAGCTTGGAAAGGAGAAAGGAAGGAAAAGAGAAAGAACTAGAGAGCGGGGGAGATTTGCAGAACAAGAGATAGAGAGCGAGAGAAATAAAGAAAAGAGAAGCAAAGAGAGAACAAGAGGGAAAGAGAGGGGAAGGCAGAGAGAGAAAAAGAATAGGAGATAGATGGAGGGAGAAACATACACGAGGGAACCCACAAGCGGCGACAGACTGAGACGCTACAACTCCACAACTATGTCTTTGCTGAGACAACGAGAAACAGGGAAGGCCGATTTGGCTGGAGTGGTCCAATTGGCCAGAATAGAGAAATGAGTGTGTGTGTGTGTATATGTGTGTGCATATCATCATCTCATTGTGGGCAGAAACATTGAACTGGCCCATGAGAGATATTTACAAGCGACACAGAATCTGAGCTATGTATTCAGTAATCAGCTATAGAGTCAAACAAAGAGTGTGTGTATTGTCTTGTTTGATGTTGAATATGTGTGTGTATATATTCTGCGATGCGGGGCTGAGGTGGGTTCTCTCACCACGGAGTTGTACTGCGTCTCACAGTAAGATCTTACTGTGAACTCCATGTCTTCTTCCTCCTTCTCCTTTACTGGTTTCTCAGGCTCCTCTTCCTCCTTCTCTTGCAGATAGGTATCCTGATCCTGGGGCATGTAGGACATCTCATCCTTGTTTTTGAATTCCAGACTCAGGATGGATGGTGGCAGAAGCAGCCCCAAGATTACCTAGGTGTTTAGGGAGAGAGGAAGTGGAGTTTTAAAGAGTTTGGGAGAAGAGATGGAAGCGGCGAATCACACATGTGACATGCAGTAGATGTACAGTTTCATGAGCCGCACTGCGGAAATGAGTACTTTCCTAACATGCCCCCGGCCTGAATGCAGCTGAACGACAAAGCTTTGGTATTTACAACAGCTCAGACAAGCGCTCTCCTTGCGGATGTCAGTTATAAAAGCATTACTCTAGACAGTCAGCAAGCATACCGTGCTGCTATGATGGATGAGAAGGACACACTCACAGCAGCTAAAGGAAGCAGGCAAGCTGTAAACACTTCAGATGCGTAACAGTCAACAAGAAAAGTAAGCAGTTAGGGAGAGACACTGTAACCAGGGCGGGGAGGTGAAGAACAATGGAAAGAAAAGAAGATGGAGAGCAGCGTAATCATCGTTGTTATCTCTGGAAGCAGCTGTCTTTGGCCAAATTAAGAGTGAAATTTCCACTGCTCATCATTACACTGATGACTGCCTCATAAGTGATGTGAAATTGGATTCTTCATTTCTGATCAGTAATCATAATATAATGTAAGGTCCCCATAAAACAGCTGGCAGGGTGTTGCATATTTTTGTGATTCCTGTAAAAACAGAGCAAGCTGAAAATTTGAAAAGGCGTTTCATTAGTATGTGCCCCTGAGTCCAAGATGAGATCAACTTTAAAAAAAAAATTGATTTCCAGGAAAAGACAAACTCTAAAATGTGAAAAAAAGACCTATTGAAAGGGCAGACCTCAAATGTGATTTGATGGGAATGTCACAACAAATGCTTCAGTGACGTCTATATGAATAGTTTTGATGACTGAATACACAAAAGGGACAGTGCATGAAAGTGATGTCTCTGATTTTCTTGTCATCCGTTATATTAACATATTAATATTATGTGTGGAGAAAGCAGTATACTCATATTTGCACTTCCATGGCCCTTAGTAGCCTCCAGTAACCACATGAGTGTTGAGGTTCAAAGCTGACTTCCCTTACAACTACATCAAAACGTACACACATATTATTTTGACAACCTCTTGACAATGTTATTTTCTGTGTATCATGAACTCCTGTGGGCACTGAATCTTGTTTGTTCCACTTGTGGTTTCCTTTCTGTCTTTCTACTTCAATGAGTTTGCCTTAGCAGCTCCCCCCTCTCTCTCTCCGTCCTGCAAAGGCCAAACCGTACTTAAAGCACTTGCAGTGTGCCCTGCTCCGAGAGGCTAGCCAGCCAGACCCATCACCCTGTCTCACTAGGTGTATGTATGAGTGTGAGCCCAGCCTTCGGCTAATCCCAGGGCAGCTCTTCATTATAAATAACTCTAACCTCTCTGATCTGAGCAGATGCCTCCTATCACCCTACCACCACACGTCTGGGAGCCCTGCATGAGCAAACATTGCTAAAAAACCCGACCACCAGTCTTAACTGAAACCTCTCCCATTGACCCAATGGGATGTTCACCATATGAGTGTCAATGCAGAATATATGGGACATGATTTCAAGTTTTTTTTTTTTTTTTAGTAATTAAGGTCAGTTCTTCCGTCCCCTCTGTCTTAAGAGAACATTTTATAGGCTGAGACTAATTAAATTTTGACAGAAGTTCAACCATAAGACTTCCTTGCCCAGACACTCATCAGTCTTATTTGTCTAATAAACCTCTTTCCTCTGGCTGACTGTCCTCCCCCACCTTCACAGTATCTTTAATTACATAATTACACCTACATAAACCCACCTGAATAACTAATCTGTTATCAATAAATGGTCTATTTAATTTTATTGAGCTGTTTATACAGTATATGAACAATCTCTGTTCTGTTATGAACCAAACCGGAGGTTTTAAATGAGCTCATCAGGAGGCGGGTGCGGGTAGTGGCAGTGTTCTACTGTCAGCTGTGACATGTCTTCTTTTCACAGTGCAGTGCACATTCTCTAAATCTCTGAGAGTGATTCATCATGGCCACGCTCCATTTTTAACCTCGCTGATTCCTTATCAGCAAAACTTTCTGGATTAAGTTGCTCTTTTTTTCACCAGGACAGGACTATACACGGTATACCTATATACCTTTGAGTTGCTCTGGATTTGAAACTGACTGACAGTTGAGTTGATTATGTCTATACAATAGTTTAAATAATGTATTTGATGAGATTTTACATTTACATTTTACGGCAGAAAAATACTTCGGTGGTGCTCTCTAGTGGGCAAAATACATCACGGCAAGACTCTTTCTAAAATACGGACACCTATCAGGCACAGCATTATGACCACTGACAGATGAAGTGAATGACATTGACCATCTTATAATATAATATAATATAATATAATACAATGCTCTGCTGGGATACTTTGGACCTGTCATTCATGTGGATGTTACTCAGACATGTACCACCCACCTAGACCAGACCAGGCACCCCCACCCCATAGCAATGACACGCCTCGATGGCAGCACTCATCCCCAGCAGGATGCAGCTTGTCACAGGCACACACAAGACAATGGTTTAGGAACAACTCAAAAAACATGAAGAACAGCACAAGCTGTTGACCTGGCCTCCAGATTCCCTAGATCCCAAACTGATCAAGTATCTGTGGGATGCACTGGATGGGTCAGAACTGTTTTGGAGGAACAAGGGAGACCTACACAATATTAGGAAGGTGGTCATAATGTTATGCCTGATCAGTGTATCTGGCATTTCTGTGCTGCATTGTCTTATTACTTACCTGCCAGCACACACGTCAATACCAACAGTATATCTATAATACGCTAATATTGGACAGGTTTCACTTCTAATATTGGAAGATGTGATGTCCAAAGCATCTTCTCTCTGCTTCACGTCCTCGCATCTCCACACAACACAACTGATTGCTGTCATTGCTGTCAACAATTCATGCGCACATTTTCTCAGGCAGCCGATGCAAGCACTGATAAAAAGCATCTGCCCCACTTGTACTACCTTCAGGCCTGAGTTCTTGCGCATGCGCAGGCGCCCCATCCACATGTCGGTCAGCAGCATCTGACTGCAGGTGTGAGCGATGAAATCTCGGTGCTTCGCTGCTACCGCCAGCTGCAGGCAGGTGGCGTTGCTCCAGTTCTTCAGCTCGTATGTCAGCAGCTTCATGGCCATCTGCTCGTCTTGTTTATAGGACTGATCCAGGAGCTCCACTGCCAGTTGGGCAAACTCCCTGGGAAAATATATGCAGGACATATACAGACACAGCGAGTCATGAACAGAGACACTGATATACTTTCTAAATGTGAAAATGTAATTAAACTGGTCAGGACATCAATGACCATCTGGCCAAAATTCGGAAAGAGATTATACTGGCAGGCACAAATGCTTCTTCGTCATTATTATTTATTAAAACTAACACTAACACTAACTAGAACACTGATTATGTTGAGAGTTCAAAGTCATGATTAGAGGCCAATACTTCCTTAATACTTCCTTGAGAACCGAAACCAGAATGTGAGAAAAATGAGGATGCATGAGAATGTAATATGGGGCACAATGAAACATTCATAGCAGCAGTCGATCTTAAACCACCAACCCTTGCACTGGCATTTTAACAAGTCCCCTTCCAGGCAATAAAAACTTAAATCAATACTCCTCGCTCTAATTTCAGCCTCCGAACGGATATTTTCTAAACATGCACAGCACACGGCACAGTTCAGCAGTGTTGTACAAATAGATGAATGAGTTTCTTTGACTTTTAGAGCGCTTTTCACATAACTTTTATCATATTCTGTCTTACATAAAAAGCAACGATTGTAGTATTTCCAAAGCTTGTTTGAAAGTGCCAGGGAAATCAAAAGCTCCCTACAGATTGTAGACATTACTGTACACACACACACACACACATATGTATCATAAATAACATAAGCGCACACTATTATCCCCTGAGTTTATACAAACATTCACAGAGCCACACGCCCACACGCACAGAGACATTCACAAACACCACAGCCACACGTTATGTACATGGAGATATAACAATGTATGTAGTTAAATGAGCTCTTCGAAGGAAGCCAGCCAAATTCTCTGTGGAAAGAGAACTCAGAATACATCAGCTTTAAGGCTATCCTTTGAAACTTTGCTGTGAGAGTTTGTGAGTGTGCTGGGGGAGTTTGGGTTGGTGTGGCTGTGCTTCATTTGTGTTTTCTCCAAAGTAATATTTATTTCTGTAGCAGCATTTTCATTTCAAGTATTACCTTAATCTGAAATACGTACATAACAATGATGGATGTTATTAGACTTCTGTATGTATATGTTTACTTCCCATGAGAGCGTAGACTAGTCTAAAATACACCAGTTTGCAGGGAATAAGGCATGTTAGTGTCTTTGTGCGAGTGCCTACATACATTACACACAGCATACAAGAGTGTAGAGGCAAATGTTCCCATCTAGACTCTAAAGAGAGAGCATGTGTGAGTGTGCACATAATCACATAATCCCCGTCTCCCACCTGGAGTTGTGGTTCAGTTCTTGGGAGATGTCGTCCACCATGTCGTTCTCGGATGCTTCGTGGGCCATGGCCTTACAGAGCTTACACGCCACCAAGGCCTTGGCCATGGCCTCCTCGCCGTGCTGCCAAAAGAACAGCGCCATTTTCTGCCGTTTCATAAGCACAGCCCACACCATCAGCTCATGGAAGGGGAAAGGGAAGTGATTGATTTCCGGGTCGTCCAAGTCGATGTCCACCTCCTCTTCTCGTTTACGCGTCGTCTTCTGGCGGCCTCTGCGGATCGGCATGTCATCCTAATGGAGATCCATAACACGTGAGACGTCTATATAGACACTTTATTCATGAATACTCATTGCCCTACTATCAGTACAGCAGAGAAACATGAGAGTATTTAGGGTTGATCCTGAGCTAGTTGTTGTCTGTAAGGTCAGTGTTTGGAGTCTGAAGCTGTGTTCACACAACTGGTGAAAAAGCAACATGCTACAAGTCATTTTTCAGTGGAAGCAGACCTGATAAGATATAAATCAAATCTGAGCTGGCTTCAACTTATTCTCAACACTTCAATGGCAGTGATACACCAGCCAATCATGTTTGTTTCACCAGTTCACTTTTAAATGGAAAACAACACTTGAACAACACTTTTCGACAATGTTGCCTGCCTCGCTTGGCCAGTTTGTAAGTTTTGTTGCTCTTAGTGTGAACATCGCACTTCAGCCCCACCTGGGTTTGACCACATCAGACACATGTCTAAACTCATCCTGACCTGGTTTAGGCTTTCAGACTATATTCATAAAGGGTGTTCCATGTGCAGTGGGAAAGTCAGATTTTGGTAGAGACAGGTGGGGGTACACAGTTCTCCACACAAAGCAATTCAGAGGAAACATAGAGGGTCTCATACGTTTTCATTGCATCTTTTCTGAGGATTTTGCTGTCTCTGGAGATATAGGCACTGTCAGTTATTCTCTAAATGGCATGTCAGCAGGGCTGCATTGATCTCCAATAATTTCACATTTTAACCGTTGAGGACTACTGACAGTTGGTCAATAACAAATGTTTGAAAAATGACTTTCAGTGCAACCTTGCTTTAAGGGGATTTTCACAAGAGAAGACAAAAAAAATAGCACAGCAGCAGACTATTCTGGATTGTGACACTTGATAAATATTTTATTTCTGGATGTTTGGAAATGATTGCAGTGTCATAGACGTAAATCTCCAGTAATCACAGTTGTCAGTAGTAAATTTAATATACACGGCCTGGCCAAAAAAAAGGTCACACACTCTAATATTTTGTTGGACCACCTTTAGCTTTGATTACAGCAGCATTCACTGTTGCATTGTTTCCATAAGCTTCCTCAATGTCACAAGATTTATTTCCATCCAGTGTTGCATTCATTTTTCACCAAGATCCTGTATTGATGATGGGAGAGTCTGACCACTGCACAAAGCCTTCTCCAGCACATCCCATGGATTCTCAGTAAGGTTAAGGTCTGGACTCTGTGGTGGCCAATCCATCCTCATGCTCCCTGAACCACTCTTTCACAATTTGAGCCTGATGAATCCTGGGATTGTCATCTTGAAATATGCCAGTGCCATCAGGGAAGAAAAAATTCATTGATGGAATAACCTGGTTATTCAGTATATTCATGTAGTCAGCTGACCTCATTCTTTGGACACATAATGTTGCTGAACCTAGACCTGAGCAACTGCAGCAACCCCAGATCATAGCACTGCCCCCACAGGCTTATACAGTAGGCACTAGGCATGATGGGTGCATCACTTCATCTGCCTCTCTTCTTACCCTGATGCCCCCATCACTCTGGAACAGGGTAAATCTGGACTCATCAGACCATATGACCTTCTTCCATTGCTCCAGAATCCAATCTTTATGCTCTGAATAAAGAAACTGAAGCCTTTTTTTTCTGGTTAGCCTCACTGATTAGTGGTTTTCTTAAGGCTACACATCTGTTCAGTCCCACTCCCTTGAGTTCCCTTCACATTGTACGTGTGGAAATGCTCTTACTTTCACTATTAAACATAGCCCTGAGCTCTGCGGCTGTTTTTCTTTGATTTGATTTCACCAAACGTTTAAGTGATCGCCGATCACGATCAATCGGGATTTTTTTCCGACCACATTTCTTCCTCACAGAAGATGGTCCCCCACTATGCTTCCAGTTTTTAATAATGTGTTGGACAGTTCTTAACCTAATTTTAGTTAGTTTAGTTTCTACAATCTCCTTAGATGTTTTCTCTGCTTGATGCATGCCAGTGATTTGACCCTTCTCAAACAGACTAACATCTTTTCCACGACCACGGGATGTGTCTTGGTTGTTTAAGAAATGAGAAGTTACTCATTGTATCAGTTAAATAACTTATTTCCAGCTGAAAGATAATCACCCATGCAGTAATTATCCAATAGGAGGCTCATACCTATTTGCTCAGTTAAATCCAGGTGGCGACTTTTTTTTTTGGCCAGGCAGTGTATATTGTTTCACAGATCGGCTACCACACTGATTTAATTATAAACTGTCTAACAAAGTGGGAGTAAAGCATTAAAAGAAATAATTCGATTGTAACAGGCGAAAACAAGACAGAACACACACTGGCAAACAGGGGGATGGATTTCAAACGGGCAGAAACACAAAGGAACGGACAGCCATGCATGTTAGATATAAATATCTCCGAGATACATGCTGTGATAAAAGCTTTATGATGTGGATCCTGCGCGGTGCGTACACCATGGATACATGTGAGCACATATACCATTTTTTACATAACCATGTTACTGTAGTTGAGTCATTTCCAATTTACTTAAATATTACTGGACTGCTCAGAAGATAAATGACATACTTGTGGACAAAAGCTTCATTTCATAAATTATTTCATAAAGGAGAAAAACATAAGCTGAAAATATCTTTTTCATTTTGTTAACTGTTAATTTGACAACTAGCCTTACGCTGACTAAGAAGTGCACTAAGAATGTCAGTATACCTCAAGGTTGTCTTTCAAAGACTGCGAGACGCACTTAAGAGCTAGCTTGCCGAACGGATCGCAGGTTGACTCAAACTCAACACACGTTACAAGTGAGAGGACTTGAGGGATGAGGGAGAGGAACAGCGAAGGAGTGACTGAACAAGAACGGTGATGAAATCAAGACTCACCTCCATCCCCAGCAGTTTCAGGGCTTTGGGCTAGAAAAGCAAAACAAACAAACAAATAGAACAAGACCATGTCGAATGCATTTCATGGTGCAGCTTAGTCTATAAGCACAACACAGCTCAGACTTAAAGACAGACACACTCACTCACACGGGGACAGAAGTATTATTTAATAAAGTAAGTCACTTGGCTTCAGTTTTGTGCATTTCCTGCTTACAAAATAGAAATAGATAGAGTAGCATTGTGTGTTGGTGTGATAGACAGTACACTATACATTACGGCAATAATCTCTTGCAAGTTGCACGTTTGCACGTATTAAAGTTGAATGTAATTGTGCATTTGGTACAGTACTCTGTATCTGTGTAAAAGCAGGGCGTCTATGAATTATACATTCATGAGCCATCATCTGAGCTGGTAAAAATAACCCAGGTCTCCTGTGGGGATTTTGATATCTACATCTATTTCAAGGCTTTGTTCTGACTTAACATGTGTTTGTGTGTGCATGCACATGACTATGCAACGGCGCATTCAGTTGATCTAGAAAATCACAGCTAAACTGGAACTGACTCCCCCTCCTTCTCTTCCTCTCATTCATCACGTCTCTCTGCTCAGTCTCTGTCCCGTTTCTTTACTCGCGCATTATCTGCGCCTTTCCAGTTGCTTTGTTGCTGCCATGCCATCTCATACAATGAGATAAACAGGCAAACAAAGACACACTTACACACACACACACACACACCCTAACACACAAACACTGTAGTGCAGCATTAAGCAGAAATATGCAGTTTCAGACACAGCTGTGTATATTTCTATTTTCATCACACCTGTGGCGGTGTGTGAGTTGTTGAAGCAGAGAGAGGGAAATATCACAACAACAGAACATGAACATTTACCATGTGATGTGCAGTATGTGTGGGGTAAAACACACAACAACCAAACACTATCGCATGATTTCAGTAATCACTTCCCCCACTTTGGTTGAGTGTGCTAATCAGTGACATTAGTTGTTGCAATATGTATTCTTGAGATCATAATAGTACATGATGAAGAGCCAGTGCTTTGGACGGATGATTGGATGCATAGAGTTTATAATATAGCCTGTGCTATGCTGGCACTCCACTTTATATGTAAATGATTATATGGGATACAAGACTCTTGTGTTTGACCTGTGCTGATGAACGGTGCTATAATCACATGAAATTAGAGTTTTTATGTGAATTTAACAAGCTTGCTGCAGTTTAAACATTACAGTAAGTTCCTTAACCAGCCAGACTTCTGACGAAAACCAGGCTCTCTTCTGACATATCTCTAGTTTTAGCCTCATCGCACCGGTTCCCCTCTCCTCATAGAATACATTTTAAAACTCTACTCATGGCATGCGAGACTTCACAGTGACAGGTGCCAGAGTACACTGGCGAACTCTTGAATCAGCATTGTTATAAAAGGCCTCTTGGGTCTTCTGTGTTTGACTTGTTAGCTAAACCAGAGTCCAGGTTAAGGTCAAAGGTCAACTCACACCTAACCGTTGAACAGTCTTCTAGTTAGGATTCAATCTGCCGGCACTTTTTAAGACACATTTTGACAAACTTGCTTTCTTGCCTGACAATTGGTGTTTTTTTTGTTTGTTTTTTTTACATACAGTTATACAGCTATGTTGTGCAACTGTTTAATTTGTTTATTAATCATGCTCTTGTAATTTTATTCTTTTGTGCTCTTCGTTTCTTAACAAATACAATGATGCTGATGATAATTTGCTATTACTACTATTACTATTTAACAGTTTTATTTACATGTTCTATTTATTTCTAGACAAAATATTTATGTGTATCAATTTCAGTCAAATATTCATCATCTGAGGAAATTAAAGATCATAATCCTCATATAAATTTCTTGCTCATTGTCACATCACGGACCTCAACATTTATATGTACTTGTGAATAAAGTACTTGTATTAGCAAGGTGGAATTTACCCTTAAGCGCACAATTCCTGATTATTTTATCATTAAAGTATATTTTGCTTGTATTAATCATCTTACGCCTTGTGTAAATTTGATCAGGAGGCTCATTTAACTCACTCTGTCCATTTGCTTAATGACATTAGTGTTGAAATAGATTCAGTGGTACTGTTGGATGCTAATGAAGGTGAGGATCATTCACTCACCCTCTTGGGTCCAAAGAGGTTATGGTATAGTGTCCTGAATCTCTTCCTGGTGTAGTTACACCGATATGCACCGCCCATAAGGTATTCAATGACCAGTCCAATATCGATGAGGCTGATGCGGTAGTCCGGGGGCAGGTTTCCCTAAAAAATATAAAAAGAAAAACAGACGGTGTTAAAAGGCAACAACCCACACCAGCTGCTTAATAAAGGAAGGGACACAAGAGTACAAAACAAAATCACACAGTCATACACACTCACGTCACAAACTCCATATCAAACTGTTTTTGGCTACGAAAGGAAACGTGATTATCGGATTCACCTTGAAGTAGATCCAACTGAACCCTGGATATTCTTGCTTGGAAAGAACACACAGTGTCAGTGAGTAAACCGCACGATAAGCAAGAGCAGGGGAAATGAGGTACACAGAAACTCTCAGGAAAGATCTCTCATCCAGTCCCTTTATCAAATTTGATCACAGACTTTAGTTCATTTAATCTCTTTATATTTTAGGGAGCTATTCCCCCGGTGTTGTCAACAAAATGACTCTTTAAAAACTCAGCTTGCGACTTCTTCTTCTTCTAGGGTCAATGAAGGAGCTAAAACGAAGTGACAATGTACAAAGGATGAAAAATCTTAACTATTTATCATAATTTGCTTTCGGGGGAATAATGAGATCTTCACTATGAGATTCAATGCAGTCTTGAAGAGAGGGGAAAGAGAAAGAAAGTGGAAATGACTCATTAGCCTGGAAGAGAGCGGCAATAGCACGGAAAGATAGACAGATAGCTATTAAAGCTGGAGGGGAGACGCATTATTGAAACACAAGTTCTTTCATGTGAGGAATATAACCATGTCAACACTCGTTCCTCCTCATGCCCTCAACATAAACCCCAGACCCTGCAGTCATTATGCTGGCCCTCACTGTTCCTTTGAAATGCAGCAGTTACCTGACATATCGATACACAATTACGTCATCCACTCTTCTGCAATCAGATGTGGGAGCCGAGAAATCCTCTCCTACTCATCGCTATTTGATGCTTGATGCCCTACATGCCATTCAAATCTAAAATCTACCTTTATTATACATGTTGTGTACATATTTTTGAAAAGAAAAACATTTGATTCTCAATATTAAAAGGTGTAATATCGACCTTGACTTTGACCTTGACCTCACAAGCTAGTATTGCAACTTTGTCGAAATTTTTGACCACTCTCCCATGCAAAATTCCTTCAGTAGCAAGATTTTTGATGGTTTTCTTGCACGTACTGCCCACTATAACATGTTAGTGGTATTCAAATCTGGGCTTTGTCTAGGCCTTTCCATAACCCTAAATTTTATCGTTTGGAGACATTTCCTGCAGGATTTCCTAGAGTTTGACTTCGCATTATCTTCAAGCACTCCTTAATATGATGTAAAATTTAACAATCGATGACTGCAAGCTGTCCAGTCCATGAGTCAGCGCAGCAACAACAAACCGTGACATTTCTGCAGACAGGTAATACGACAGGTTTCTCCGGTCATTCCCCACGGAGGTCCCAATCACTGACACCAATTTTGGAACCCCTAAATCTATTTTTATGGATTAGCATGTGTGATAAATGTAGGGGTAAACACACATTTTTATTTATTTATTTATCTAAATTGTGAAATTGACCTCTTAATTGTATTTGTCTGTTCTTTGAGTAAATCAAATAGGCATTGTTTCAAGAGGATAAAACATCTGCTTGTCCAAGTATGTTGATTATTTTTCTCCAACAGCTTTTATTTCTATGGTGCTGATTTTGCACACACATACACAGTACGTAGTCCGTGGTAAGCCAAGCCCTATTTTTATTAGCTGTGGCCTTGAAGCTCTTTGTTACTAATGGGGAAGTTGTTCTACTGAAAAACTTGTTTCCTGTCTTCATACATCACAGACCAGGAATTAACAACTGTTTCAGACCAACTGTTCTGTTTAGGTGTTTTCCCTAAACCACGAAAAATGAATCTACACTTGTTCCAATATTTCTCAACCCAGTACTCATGTTAGCTGATGATCTACAAACTAATCTACAAACATATTCTAGCTGCTTTCCGTATTTTCTATTAACAGAGCAAGCTCAGAAGTAAAACCTCACAGTCCCATCTGGATTTCTTCCTCGTATGTAACACTCAATGCACAAGGTGTATTGCTCCAAAAACCTTTGGTGGCAAACCTGCATTGTTCATTAACTCTGCAGGAAAACCAATTTCTGCTCTGGCAGCTGTATTCCACAAGGCATTGTCTGTGATTCTCCTGTTTCTTGATTCAACTTTGATACAATGAATAGACCAGATTAAACCTGAAAGCAACCTACATTGGGCCTCACCACTGATATTAACACAACTAATGCCATTTGAATCAAAAATAACAAGTGCCACCTGCTGACAGCATGGCACACAGAGAATAATGAGAAAGAAAGACAACAGCGATGACATGGAGGCTCAACCAGAGGGATAGCAGTTAAATGTAATTAGCATCGTACTAGGATACAACAATGACGCACAAACACTCTACGCTACACTACTGCAATTACACACAGCTCTGCAAAAAGAAGATGATAAAATTATGCCATGCACTACAGTGTGTGTTTTGCACATCAGTGAAATTGCCAAGTGAGAAGTCAGGTATTGCTGACAGTGTATTTGTTCGACATCAGCATGAGATCAGAGTTGTGTTTAAAGACGAGGAGAAGGTAAAAGACGGGTGTCTCCAGTGTAGAGCTCCTACAGCTACTTTCGGGAGGAGCATGCAGCATCACTATAATCAGTAACACGTTAATTAATGAATGCCTCTCAATGCTAATGGTGAAGCTGCTGACCCCTTCATCATCTCCTAATTGGTATGCTCATCATCAAAGTGTTATATACAGTCATAGGCGCCGAAACTGTGGGTGCTCCGGTGCTCGAGCACCCACGGAAAATACTGAGCACCCACGTGTGCCAGACAAGTGGCATTGATTCTTAATTTCCCACGAAGCTGATCGCGTTTAGTTCAACCTTTCATCTCCAATCCTATCTGTATTTTTGAAGAGTGGGCTGTCCTGAAAAATAGCCTACTTTACGGCTTTAGTATCGAGTCTATGCATGTGTGTTCATGTCGGCCGCTGTCCATTTGCTAAGGTTCTGAAATGCGAAACGGCTGTTTTTTTTTTGTGTTTTTTTTAAAGGGCGTGCGCTCATGAGCACCCACGGAAGAAAACAGAAATCGGCGCCTATGTATACAGTATATATAGATATATATATATCTATATATTTATAGATATATAGAGAGAGAAGATTAGACTATTTCTTCATCTAAACACATAAATAACACACCCCTGGTGCAGAAATGATTGTGCAATAACAGTATTTGAGGAGTCAGCTGACAGTCAATTTAAAAAAGACCAGAATAAAAACTAGTGTTAGTAATAATGATCAAAACTATAAGAGAAATAATTTGGGGGTCTACTGTGTTTGTCTTCACTAACTTCACAGCAGTTCCACTGCGGCCTCACTTTTCTCAAATTCAAGTTCTGCGGATAAAGCTAAAGTTATAACATGTGGTTTCGTTTGTTTACCATGGTGGTGCGTGCCATAGAGAAAGAACAGAGTAAATTGCGCAACAGTCATGAGAGGGATGAGAGTCGTGCATACTAGCTCTACACAGCCACTGCAGCCCGCAACTCCAGCTGAAAGAGAAAAGCCGGCCTCTATTTGCATTTAACAGCAACTAGGGCTACCAGAATGTAGATACACAAACTGATGCAAACAGAGTAACAACACAAGGCGCAAAAAAAAAAAGCAACTTAAACTCTAAGTAGTCAACCATGTCTTCTTTAATACATAACATTCCCACACAGTGTGCTCGAACAGCCACAGAGCTAAAAGGACGGCAGTGATGTTCATACCTTTTTGACATCTCTGACAAGGTGGTACAGCGTGTTTGATGGTCCATGTCGCTGTTGAAAAATGGGGGAGGGGAGGAAATAATACGGCATGTAATATATGTTTTTAAAGAATGCCATGCTGTCACCACCGTGAGTGTGCTCGTTAGTACCGTGTTGTAGAGCTCCTCAAGTCTGGAAAGCGTGAGGAAACGGTGCATGCTGACTCCATTTTCAATCAGCAGCTTGACAAAGTCCACTCTGTCCAGGACTAAGGCATCCAGCATCGCCTGCTCCAGAGAACCAACCTAAGGCATGTAGAGGAGAGAAGACATTTAATATATACTATACATACTCTTTAGTATATTCGAGTTCAAGTGCTGGATAAAAACAAAAATGAGAGACAGTGCTGCAGCATGTACATGGTGGTTTTAACTGTATGTGCTCCTTACAGGCCACTGCTGTCCATAGATGAAGATCTGGCTGCGTGCGATGTCCACTCTGTTCCATGCTAGAGCCAAACTCAACTGGTCCGGGGCCGAAGCATTGGCACCTAGTGTGGGTATATGATAGATATGATTAAGTTTTAACTGAGAGACAACTACAGAAAATTATATTTAGGGTTGATTGTGATGTGATGTTCACGTGTGTTGTCACTGGTAAGGAACAGTATATACATGGGAATGAGATGTGTTCTTTGTACATAATTTCAAGTCAAAATTGTTTTGCTTTCGTCAATACACAGGACTAGATGTTACAATTCCTTGTGCCAATTTAATGAATTTTCTGTTATTTTAAACGACTAATTGCTAAACTGGAAATGCCCAGTTTGTTAATGACGGTTTCTTTTGCTGATGCACTGGGGTGGGTGGGAAAATTGTATGATATGCATCCGTTCCATCCAACTTCAGACTTTGGAGGTTCTGCTCTGTTCCTGCCTTTGGCTGTTCCTGTTACATGTGCGCATAGACAAGAAAACATCTTTGCACTGGAGATGATGGCAAGTCCTTTTTTCTTTGATGTGCAAACTTAATTTAATACTCAGCCTCATCCCTGCATAGAATGTGTTTGATTTTCTGAGCCCATGAAAACCATTTACAGTACTCAAGTCTTCTAGTAACATCAACACACCTGTAATGTAGTCAGAAGAAGAGGAATAAGACAGCACAAAGAAATAGAAGATGAAAAACGGGTGTTCTGTGTTCTGATCAGATCGAATTAGCGAAATGTAATACTGGAGGAAAGACATCTTGTTAACAAGATTCAAGGGCAGACTGACAATAAGGGTAACAGAGAAGTATTAGATAGAAAGAAAAGTAATTTCTCTCATCACTGTCACAGCTTTGCTTTGTCGCGTTGTTGCTTGTTAAATGGCAGGCTGGAAAATGTAAATGTGGAGAGATCTTAACTTCAAAATGTAAACAGCAATGTCTGTGATTCAAATCTATCCAGGGACACTTGCTACCTACAGTGTGAGCCTTTCTCTATCTCACTCTTTCCTCTTTTGGAAGATAAGATAAAGAAGATGAATAAAACTTTAACCCTTAACCCTATCAAAATATGTTGTTAATTAAATTGTTACTTGGGAAACACCCTACAAATGAGATTGTATAATAATTTATAACAATCTGAATCTTAGTCTGACTCAAAATATCAAATAAACCTCACTACCTTTAACTGACCTGCACAATACAATGTGCTGCAGCTTCAATATAATATGTTACAAAAAACATTAGCTTCATTTAAATGTTCACAGTTAACCTGAGAGATGTTATTTGTAGCTGTTCACTTTTGTACTGGCATACCTAGTTAACGTTTTATTAGTGAGGAGATCCAACACAAAGTCACAAGTCTGATATTCACATTAATCATTCACCTGCATACTGGGAGAAGACATAAGATAGAGAAGGAACCAATTCATCTGTGACTTATTTTTTAATCTGCAGTAAAGTAGGCTATAGTAGTAAGCCCCAGAGTGTAGACAAGATAGTAGTAATTTTTAATAAGCAGTAATATCATCATTTTATGCAGCGCTCTATCTGACTCAAAGGCCTGTACAGCAGCTTAATGGTGTGAGTTCAGACGGACTCCCACTAATAGGAGCTTTAGTGGAGATATGTGTATATTAAAAGGTAATGCTTTGTCAAAGGCCTGTGACGGTATTCTGTCTGCCTGCAGGGAGGTTGAACTGCAGCCAGCCAAGTTTATATATACCCAATCTTCAGGATATTGACTACCTCAGACAGCAGACCATCAATTACACCCAACTCCCCTCACTTACACCATGTGACATTAGCCACTGTTTCCTTCCGGCTCTGTCTCTTCCCTCCTCTCTTAATCCCTCTCTTTCCCTCACACTGACTCCTTCTATTCTTTCTACCTATTCTTGCTCTGTTCTCTCTGCACCACGTATTCCTGACTGTGCTGTATTTTGTTGGGCTCCAGGCAGTAGCTTAGTTCTTTGGGAAAGGAGTCTAATCCAGTGTTTTTTTTAAAAAAAGAGCTCTCAGGCACGATGTGAGTGATTTCATTTTACACTAAAAGCCTTAACACATCTCATTCACTCAGCCGCAGAATGAGACTGGTACACAAAATGACCCTCATGCTGTTGACCATAAATCATTTCTTGCCAGGTTTCTTGGTGTTCCTGTCTTACTTTCTACCTTTTTTTTCTCATTTCAAATCATTTCTTCACTCAACAGAATACATGCGTGAGGCATGCATATATAAGAA
This sequence comes from Chelon labrosus, assembly GCF_963514085.1. Lineage (NCBI taxonomy): Eukaryota > Metazoa > Chordata > Actinopteri > Mugiliformes > Mugilidae > Chelon > Chelon labrosus. The sequence continues at coordinate 12,111,536 of NC_140359.1, read as the reverse complement.
AAATAACAGAGCATAAGCCCAGATGAAGGTAAAGATCAGGGAGTGATGCATGGGCCAAAGACATGCATCATAAATTATTGGAAACACGTTTCTCTTTCGCTCTCTCCCTCTCCAAACCCTAGTTTTGTCTCTTCCGCCATCTCTGAGGACCGAAATGTTTCTCTGAAGAACAATTCCTGAGATAGTCAATCATATGCTCTGAATTGTTAAGCAGTCCCACAGGACTCTGTACACATGCATGAGTGTGTGCCGCCTGTGTTCACATGCAGAGGTGTTTGTTTGAGAGAGAGAATGAGACTCTAAAGTCCAGTGGGTCATATTACTGGAAGAGGCAAGAGCCCCTGTAATCAATACAAGCTACTGACCAACCAATCGATAGCATGGATCCATGAGTATGTGTGTAGAGGAGTAGTATGGGAAACAGTAAACATGGTAGGATGGAGAACAATACAGGCTTTAATTTATAAGTCTACACTTGACAGATTTTCAATATGGTAACCCAGTTTAATCTAATTCATTGTCCCTATTGGTGAATACATAACAGTTTGTTACAACATGTGGACATGAAGCTTCTGCTAAATATATGTAGCTTCCTGTGCCATGCCTCAAGCCTGTGTGACACAGTTGCAATGCTGACTATTTTGTGTTGCAGGGTCATATGTGGAGGAAGCCAACCACAAAGATATGAGCCTTCAAATTACTGTTTGCTTGCCTGCACCTATTGCCCCTGAATGTAACATTACCTGTAAACCTGTGCCAACATCTAAAGGTACTTTTAGTGTGAACTGGACAATACAACCCACAATGCAGGTGCTTAGTTAGTTCAGTGAAATTAAAACCTAATGTGACATCCCTTTTACAAAGTATCTATTGACCTCATAAATTTCTAATTTATAAATACAAGACAAATAAAAAAAAACATACTTTAAAAGAGGTGGTATAAAAGAGATGGCACTTTTCATAATTTATTAGCTGTCTTCCTGTAATTATTGGCTACAGAGCTAATGAGCAGCTGTGTTCATACTAATTCATGATTGTACAGGTGTTATTTTTACTGCAGGTTTTTATTAGCATGCCAAGTTTGAAACATTAACTCACTGTAAGCTAAAGGGACTTTAAAGCTTTAGCTGTTTGGAAACTGGAGCCTGCTTTTATTTAAAGGAACAAATGGACATGTTTCACGTCTGTACAATAAATATACTGTAGCGGCATTCAACTTACATAGCACGAAGAGTGAAAACTGTTAGTGTGGTTGTGTCCAAGGGTAATAAAAGAACCTGTAAGGCTTACAAATTAAAATGAATATATAGTTTGTTCAACTTGTACAAATGGGAATTGGATATGTGTTTGTTTTTTGGGTGGTCATGTGATGGACAAGAAGTTACTGAGCCACACCAGTGAACAATGGACTTAAACTAGACATGCAGAGGACTCCACCATATATCCACAACTTTCTTTTCTATGTAAGCAAAAGCAAATTTGCTGTAGAGTGTATATTTTGTTCTTGAGCTATGAACCGTAACAATAAAAAGCTTTGAACATACACCTAAACTGGGACAGCAAGGGGGATGCTCATCCTTTTATGTATGTCCAAACAACTATATTTTCCCCGAGGTGGTAGTGAAATGGAAGCCGCTTACTGTACTGTACACTCATGCTCCAGCCCGCCCACACACACACACACACAAATGCCCACACCCACCTTTGAGCAATGCAGTGAGGATGGCAAGGTCAATGTCCTGATGACCCTCCGAACCCATCCGGAAAACTGTTATCTGAGAGAGAGTGAGAGGCAGACACAGAGAGAGAGAAACAGACAGACAGACAAGGAGATACACAAGTGAGTGTGTCTGTGAAATGGGGTGTTTTTTTGTTTTTTTTTCTAAGCAAGCAAAACTGTGGCTTTACTCTTGAATCCCATTGTTGTCTGAGTGTGTATCAAGGCTAGTAGCATAAATAAATTCAGTCACATCTCGAGAAGAAGTGCTCTCATATGCTGATGTAAAATGCCTCTCTCCCATCTGAGGAGCTCAGAGGATGGGAGACAGGAGAAAAGATGAATTGCTCTGCTCTGTAGTGTATCCCCGCTCCCTTCTCTTTGGAGCAGGGAACACCACAAAACCCACATACAGCTTGTTCACTGGAAGGAGGGAAATGAAGAGATTTGCTGAGGAGGGAACTGAGGAGGACCGCAGTAGAAGCATGACAAAAGGGGAAGATCGAATGAATATGAACTACTGATGATCTCCATTACTGTAGACCGCCCTCTTCTTTTTCTTCTGCCATGTCCTCCATTTTTTATTTTTTTTTTTTGATTAGACTTTTAAGGAAATATTTTACTCTGCAACCAGTTTAGATCTTCATCTGTGTATTTAGATGCATCTTCTAACTGCATATTTTATATATTGTGTGAGATAAACTAATGGTGCAATGATGAAAGCTGGAGTCAGCTAAGAGGAAAGTCAAAGAAATTTGTCGGATTTTCTGCATTTTTTTTAATTCTTACACAGTGAGCACGCCTGCACATACTGTACATGTGTGCGGGGCACACACGCTCAAATGTGTGCATGCGTGAAGGGCACCTTGTGGGAGCTGTTTATGGGGGAACGCGTGTTCTGAATGCCTGATGAGCTGTTCCTCTAATCCTTACAACCACCCATCCATCTCCTCCCACCTCCCTCCCAGCAGCCCATCTCCTTTCCCATCTCCCCCCTCTAAATGGCTTCATTTCGTGGAGCTCCAGGAATCTGCAGGCTTTGGTGCTGCTGCTGCTGCTGCTGCCGCTGCCGCTGCTGTTGCTTCCCTTTGGCAATGCTGCAGTGTTGTGGGCTAGCCCTCCTCTTTTTCACTCTGTCTTTCTCCCTTTACACACTAATATAAACGCGCAAAAGTAATTCAATTCACAAAGATGATTTACAGTATCTGTTGGGCTGACTCATTCATCATGTGCACACCGTGATGTCTCCTCCCTGACTAAGATATAAACAGTGAGGCATTATGTAACCCGTGTCAAGTATTGTAAAAGCAATCGCTAATAAGGGCAGCTTTTAAGTGTGTGTGCTTATGTGTATGTGGTGGTCACATGGCTGTCTAATCAAAGGTCCCTTCTCCAGGTTAAATAGGAGTGCGCTGAGACGTGAACGTATCGACTGAGACTGTCTTCAGCAGAGACACAAATGAGTCGCTGGGGCAGTGCGTAATTTGATTTGCTTCTCCAAGTTGTGTTGTGTTACAGTGTTGGTAACTGGCTTGAAAATGATTTGCTAGAATGCATCTTTGCCTTAAGCCTAATGCATTTAGGAAGGCAGCTGTTAAACGCACAACACTATGATCTCACAAAGAGCCTGTGAGCAGTCTTGCGCGCTCTCAAGTAGTGACGAGATGAGGTCAGAATATATGTATGCAAAGCTGTGATCTCCTAACAAGATCAGTTCAGTATCACTCCACATAAAGAAGGAGAAGGAGAGACAAAGAGGGAGGGCTATCGACAGTCTTAAAACGTGTGGTCATACGCCTGCTTAATTTAATCCAATCAGTGCAGATTTCTGTTGTGGCCACTTTTCCGTCTTACCCTGCAGTTATCATTATAGGGGAATGGAGGGTTACTCTACACACACGCACACACACACACAATTCTCCATTTCCATCAGGACTTAGATGGATTATGGCGTGATAGATGAAAGATGATGATAGAAGGTGGTCCCCATTTTTTGTATTGCTTCTCTACCTTTACCTCAGCCCCCTTTTTTTTTAACATGTCATCTTTTCCAACCACCAATCTTCCAAGCTGCCTCCCACTAGCATGCCATTAGCCACCATCTTTTGCCTACAAACTTTCTACTTCTTCTTCCCTCCTCACGTCCTCCAATTACACACCCCAAGGTGACCCCTCGGCTATGCACTACCTGTTATCAGAGAGCCTCTACAGCTCGGAGGGCGACCAACATGTCCTCTGCGACATTGCAAGGTTGCTAGTTTAATGTCAGCAAACCCACAGAGAGTCTTCAATAAGTGTGGGCGAAGGTAAACAGACAGCATCTCCCTCATCTGTTTTCTTCATAGAGTACAAGCAAAGGTGCTCTTGAGTACTTACTGTGAGCAAACAAGTTTAGCACAGTGGAAGGGGTTTTTACTCACGGTATAATTTCGCCCATCTGTTCTACACTCCAGCTGTCTTTTTACAATAACACAAGAGTAAGGAAGGAACGGGATGTGAATGATAAGAAGAGGGAGATGAGAGGAGGTAGGGGTGGGAGAACATACATGAGCCAGCAGGAAGGAGGAAGTGTGTGTAAACCACATGGAAGATTCGCTGTTGACAAATTGAAGATGGAAAAGCAGCGTTACGTTTCACAGTGCGACCGAGTTCTGTCGAAGGCATCCAGCATCTTCAGAGGCGCTGAGCTACGCGCTCAAAGGAACAGAAAACTGCTCTTCACACTCCGGCGAGCCAAATGGATTGCAAAACATTCATCTTCATTTAACAGACAAAGACCTTGCTGATGCTGGTACGTGTCCATAGAAGACACGTGGCAGCCACCGCCCATGTGCAATACATACACACAAACAGTCCAGAGAGGTTTTAAAGCATCTTGCGTAGCCCACACATTAACAATGGTGGAAGCTGATGGTTTCATTTCATCTGTGTGAATTTAAGCATAAAATATTTAGATGTGAATCTATTTATTTCTGGCACAAACCATAAACTAACGGTCTCCAGCTCAGCCAGAACAAAGGAAAGAGGGAACTATGTCATGAAATTTTAAACTCATAAACTGCCCTGCTGATTATCAGCAGAGGAATTTTATCTTTCTGTCTATGTTTGTAGCTCAGACTTTTAGCTCTACCTCATTGTTCCATTTAAAAGCCACCCAAACCATCTCCCACATTTCTTTCCCCCCTCGCTCTCTCTCTCTCTGCCTATTTAAGTCCCTCTTCCATTCGCTGTCCTCATCTTCCTCCTACTCGTTCTACTACTCATTCTTAGTTTCTCTTGTCAGGAAAGCGGAGGACCACTGTGGGCTGGTGGTACCTCTTCAATATTTGATCTAAATTAAACATATAAGGACGGATCCACATTAAATTTTTTATACCAACCTCAGAGATACCAGCACCCCACCCTCACACACACACACAGACACAACGAAGAAGAATGAGAGGTGGAAAGACATAGCACAATTAGACATAACGCTGGAATAAGACATTTTTAGCTAAGTGTCATCAGGCTGTGACAATATTTAAAGACATGCAGCCTTTCTGTGAACTTGTTTGACATTCATATGAAAGTGTCTACAAGAGATAGAAGAAACAGGATGTGTATAAATTAGTCCAATAATTACTTTTATTAGCCTGAACATGCGCCATATGCGTTCTTCTCAAAACTTCTTTCATAGCACAACTCAAGAGCTTACACATTAGACGTTGATTAGATTCAGCAATTATTTCCCCTCTGTTTCCTTTTGCCATAGACTGTAGTAATCTATCATCAGAACAGATTTTATTTTACTGCGAAATGAGGCAGCACACTCGAAACTAAAGGATAACGCAGATCATTTGGACTATTGTTTGTTGCGGCAAGGAGCGACTCTCAGTTTTATCTTTTTCTGCCTTACAGAAATCATAGTAATGTTATCATTATTAATTATAACTCTGTATTCAGACTGTGGCAGAAAATGGTTACAAGGTTTGAATACGTGTGTGTTCCGCTTCTGGTAAAATAAAGACATAAAACACAGATGCTTCCTACGTACGTGTTTCAGTGTGCACACACTGAAGATTACATGTTTACTGAATCTTTATATACAAAGCAGAGGCACCGAGAAAATAGGTGAAGCACAAAATGTCCACATGAATAAAGACACCGACAGACAGACTTTCTTAAATCTTCTTCCTATTCTGCACTTGAGTGGAGACACACACTCTGTTTCCCTCTCTCATACATGATCCCATCCAGTGTCCTTCACTCACTTTTCTTTCCACTCTTGCCTTTCCTGCCATGGAGCCAAAAAAAGAAAAGAAAAGGAAAGCACATGCATACTGGAAAAGATACAATGAGAAACACACCCTCATAGTCTCTCTCACACATGTACCCCTTGCACAAGGATGCACTGACTCAGGATAAACTTGCATTTGCTGCCAGTGTAAAGGAGTCGACACATTATGTAACCTGGCCTTGTGACCTGGCTCCTGACCAGAATGTTAACATGGGATGTCAGTACAAACAGGCCGTGATCTGTTAGCAACACAGAAGACGAGGCACAGAGTAGCTAGGTGACTGGGGGACATGCTGAACAATTTGTTCAAATTTGGTCTTTGCTGTTTTTGTTTTAGTCAAAATTTTCAGGTCTTTGTTGGACAGATCCGTAGAGGTCTCAAACCTGAACAACTGCACTGAGGACTGGAGCCTCAGTTTGTTCAGCTCCCACTCAGCCAGGTGAGCTAGATTTTGTTTTTTAATATAGAAAAGCCTTTCATTCACACCTTCACGGGTGTGGCTCACCAAAGTAATCAAACCCATGCATCACCAAACGACACTTGGCACTACCACTGAAAAGGCCAGTGGGGCTTCAGAGGGGTGTAGCACTCACTGTGCAGTTTCATCTGGCAATTGAATATTTAAACTGATCATAAATCGACTGAATCTGAGTGACTTCATTACTGCAAGACATCTGCAGATTTACTAAAACCTTATAAAACAGGTTAACTGAACTCATAGGATAATGGAAACTCTTTCACACAGAATCTCCTTTCCAGTCTCACAAACTATTGTAAATTGCAGGGCAGTTCTCAGTGCACAATAAATCCTTATAGCTACATGTGTAAAACGAAGGACTTGAAGAGCAAAAAGGCATTTGGGGCAATGTTTACAGCAAGAAAAGCGGGAGCTATTATCCATGTGTGCAGACAGCTGGACTCATTAAAACAGGCTCTGTTTTGTGAGCCAGACAGCTGAAAAAGGAGAAGAGCTCTATCTCTACATTCAGGGTGTGAGTGCGAGCTGGAGGGGATTGCCCATGTGATGCCTATCAGGCTGATACGTAGGAGAGTGGTAAAATCACCTCAGCTAGGAAGGTGCTAGACAGCACAGAGACGCTGCCTCTACTTCTCTATTTCCCAGAAACCACAATTAACACATAACTTCGGCTTTTAGCGACTCACAGCACGGTGCATGGATACTAATGACTGCAGTGTGTGTCCTTAGAGAAAAGTCTGACTTTTTATGGAAGACACACAAAAAAGAGGATTTGCTGCTTCTGAATACATTATTAGAGTTTTCTGTTGATGTCACTGGTAAACATTTTATGACACTGTAAAGGTTATAAGTCAAATATGACTCTTTATTTGATACAAAGGTGAGTCCTGTATGACTTAACTGTTGGTTTAACCGTATGCAATGTTTATACTCAATCCCTGCCAGCCACATCAAAAGATACCTAACTGGTCTTCATAATGCACATATGTTAATGCAAAAGTGAAGCATGGTTGTGGACTGATAATTTTTCGGAGACACACTTTTTGGTGCTCAGCTCAGAGGAGAGGCAGCATGCGATTATCTGAACTTTACAGCTGCTCCATGTTGAATGATTCACACCACATTGTTCTGGTCTGGTGTATTCTGTTCAGAAGGTCAATAAATGTGACCATCAGTCGGCCATTATAACCCCACTGAGGGTCTAATCAATCCACTTACATGCTGTGCAGCCATGACTACGGCTGGTCTGCCCTTACAATACTCATGCTATGTAGTATATTGTAGTACATAAAAAAAATGTAACCAGCAATACATACTATTTCTGTGAACATATTATAGTGTGCAAGCACCATATACTGGCACAAATATCCCACAATGCAATGCAGCAGTGACCACTGCAAGAAAACAATGGCAGCAACTAATGCAGCTTTGGCATATTATCAGTAACTCATTTAAAGTCAATTTAATTCGCCAAAGAAGTGATCTCAGTAACAGACTTGGGTAGATATTACTTACTAAGGAGGGTTAGGTAAGTCTACCTGTCTACACTGTGGTGATAATCAACACTCTCAAGAGTTTAAAGGCCAGCTGCTGCAGACGCTCACAAACAGACTGCTAAACGTGTGACGTCACTGTGCATGCCTGCCTGTATTTGTTGTTTGGTGTGTGGTCGTGTCTCTTTCGTTTCATACTAGGCCCAGTCAGTGCTCATAATCATCAGCAGCAGCAGAGTGCAGCTGCTACATGCAGAGGAGAAACACTGATTATCTATAATGACTGCTGGCCCAAGCTTTACCCCTAACTGTAAATGTAACCTCCTCATTATTAATCTTAAACCACTGCTTCCCCCATTAACTTTAATGATGAACTGTACATTTTGAGGATACAGACACACAGAGGAACACACACACACACACATGCACATACATTTAAGAGCATTTCTAATGGTTTCATTAGACCGGCTGTGCTCTGAATGGACAGGGACTCCTCCCCAGGAGAGAGGGAGGGTGTGTGTGTGTGTGTGTCACTGCCGTGCTTGACGTGACGTGTTCTTGACTTAAAACACTGCCAAAGGGGTAAGACTCTCAAGGTGGAGGCCGTTTGGTCCCCAAGGTAATCTGAATATATTTACATCTACTTAACATTACATGTCATACATAAAAGATCGAGTAATAATTGCTTCAATAAAAGTTTCATGATGAGAAAGCTCCATTTGACAAATCCATTTTGTTCCACCCACTACATATATTTTTCATTTTCATAAACCGGAGACATCAAGGCTTAAGTAAATGGTGACATTTTGGCATTGTTAGGGGTTTAATAGCATGTCTGAGTTTTAACGTTTCATGTACTGCTCATCAACTTCATTTTTCTGCATCTGCACACCTACAATGCATATCCAAATACATTATAAATGTGTATGTTATGCATGTGTACGTGTGTCGGTTAAAGAGAATGACTCACCAGCTCCTTCTTCTTCATGCACTCCATGAGGATGATGAACAGATGTTGGGCTTGTGTGCGGCTGTAGGTAAAAGTCTTCTGGATGGTCACCAGCAACTGGTCTCTTAGAGACTCATTAATTATTCTGCAGAGGCAGAGAGGTGTGGAGAAAGAAAAAAGAGAGTCAGGAAGGGGGTCAGGTAGAGGTAAAGAGAAGCAAACGGTGACAGGAAAACAGGCAAATTAGATTTGTTTGTCAGTAAGTGAAACCAAGGTTGACTGGGACTGTTTGTCTGTCTGAGTCCTTGGTGGGATGTGGATTTGCAAGATGCCTTCTTTTGCCACTGGACAAATGAAGGTGCAACATTTCTGAATTTATTTGAGAATAGCGACAAATTGTTTAGTTCTGTGATATTAAAGGGGAACTACTGTTTTTTACAACCTGGACCTGGAATAAAATACAGTTGTTTACTTACCCATATAACTTTTGTGTAATTGGTATTCCTTCGGGAGATAATTAGATCTGCATGAGAGTGACTGGGGCACCGAAACGCAGGCTCTAAATAACACATTATCTGCCGCGAAACTCGTTCATTTCACCAATATTTTGTTATCGTACGCTAGTGCTATTCCCCTTTGAGTCTGGAGTTACGAGTTATCATCATCCAGGGTCTTTAGGTCAATCTACAGACAATCTACAGATGATGATAACAGACCTTCTGACCCGGATGATGTCGTCTCTGAGCGTCGTGCGCACCTGGTCAGAAGACATCATCCGTGGTCGGTAGGTCAATCTACTGACCTCGGATGATGATAACAGGTAACTCCGGACTCAACGGGGAACAGCACTAGCGTACAATAATAAAATATTGGTGAAATGAACGAGTTTCGCGGCAGCAGAGGCTGCGTTTCGGTGCCCCAGTCACTCCCACTACATGGATATACGCTGATCTAAATAGCTCCCGAAGGAATACCAATTACACAAAAGTTATATGGGTGAGTAAACAACCGTATTTTATGCCAGAAATAAGGTCCAGGTTGTAAAAAACAGTACTTCTCCTTTAAAGTAGTAGATCAAAACTGTTTCTTCAAGTCACTTTATTCCAATGCCATGTCTTAGCTGTCATAGCTGCTGAATTATATTGTACTTATTATACAGTAACAAGTACAGAAGGACACATTAATAATGAACACACATAAATATTGTTGGATATTGTGATCCCATAAAACTACTGAATTAGATTTTAAATAATGTATGTGTATTGTCTTGCATTAAAGCATAACATGCACATATGAGTGCATACCCTCCCTCCTCAGAGTATTTGTGTCCAAAGGCCAAGATGTCTGAGGCTCTGCCACTGCCATCACACACCACCACAGGGACTGGAGGAGTGTCCCTGAGGTACTCCAGCACTATGGAGATGACATTAGGGCCTCCCTCTACGATGAGAGCCACCACCGGCACACCCTGGCCAATACCTGCACATGACAACAAGTGGAAGCAGGAGGAACAGGAAGCCAAGAGTGATTGCAAAGAGGAAAAGGAGGGGAGGAACGTTGCAGAAAAAAAGGGACAGAAATGTAAAGAGGGAAGAAAGAAGGGAGTTAAGGTGAGAAAAAACAGAAGTGATAAACACACATCACTACACCAGAAATACGGGAGCCATAAATAGAAAACTGTTCTAAATTTGTTAAAAACAAGGTGTAAGTTTGACACTTGTGGTGTCACATGAGTCTATTGTCACAACACTTTCTAATTATGGGTGACACGTTTTCAAAAACCATTGGTTCCAAAAATATCCAGCTCTCTTTTGGCTTTGTGCTGACTTCCATGGAGATATGTGCATGTGTGTCTGAGCGTGTGTCAGAGAGAAAGAGGGTTTCACTGATTCATGTTCCACACAAAACGACTCCTTGCCTGCTAATCACAGGCTAATCAGTGTCATTACGCATGATTAGAGGGTGAGTTATCTGTACACGGTGAAACTATAGAAGAACATAGTAAAATTTCATTTGTCAGTTTTTAAAGTTTTTTTTGGCAAACTCTCAAAGAAAGTATTTTTCGTTCTGTTTTTGCTTATTTTTGCTTCTCTATTTCGAGTTTCTGTTTTCCTCTCTGTATTCTATTTCCCATTATACCACTGAACATCGGCTTATAAACCAGTAAACCCCAGAGTCCCATTCTCTCTTACTCCCTTTTAGTGATCTCTGCCCAGTCCATTTTCTAAACCATTCTTCCCTCGTGCTGTCTCACATCCTGTCTTCCTCTCTAAAGTCTTTCTGCCCATAGTCACTCCAGTCTCATCCTTTCCCTCCCACTCTGTTTAATGTGGTTACGTTTTATACAGAGTGTTTTGGCTCTTCTAATTCAAAAGCTGTGTAACTGCCTGATCTTCCCCGTCCTGTACCCCCGCCCTGGTCTGCATAATTCACAGAGGAGAGAGCATGGTATGTCTCTCAAACACGCAGACAAATGGGCACATACAAACGCATACTCTATGCACACACTCACACAAGCGCACTCAACGGTTTGGTAGCATCCCCACCATTACGCGTTTCCTCACACAGCCTTGTGCGGCCTCGCAACAGGGACAGTTACATAAGGAGAATATTTTCGGGGCCTTGCCTACTTCAAAGAGGTAGAACGTCACTGTGACACAAGACATCACACGACCATACAAAACCAGAGCAGAATGTGAGAGCGAGGCGGACTAGTGACTTAGTTTTTGTATCTTGATTCTTCCGTTTCTATTTCTGTCGCTATCTACATGTGTGTGTGTGTGTGTGTGTGTGTGTGAGCTCGCCATTGCGTCAGATCAAGCATTGATATTGATGATGAGGCGTTGCCGCAGTATCTAAAGCAGATTATCGTTCAACTGAAACCCACCGCAGAGCAGATGAGGAGGGGAAAGCACAGCTGCGTCATGACTAATTGGCAGAAGGAAATTCTGCCTGTGCGCTCACACACAGACATTCACACAATTACACCAACACAGATAGAGGCACACACACACAGACACAGACACGGACACATAGACTAACCACGAATCAAATAAAATTCTCTTGACTAACCTAAACCAGCGCACACATTTTAGGATGACTTTTGACCTCTCATTCATGGTTATATATTTTTTAATTAGCTAATTAACTACTGCATTTATTCCTATGGGAACATGGATGTGTTTTGGTAACAGACATTTCTGAATACTTAATTTGCAAAAGTATGTATGTAAAACTCTATTTATCACCTGACAATTCTGCAATTTGCTGCATTGTGCGTAATGTGCATCATGCAGGGTGTTTTGTAGTTGTACAGTGATTAACAGTGTATCCCTTTGGGATCAGCTTTCCTTCTGTCTTGTTCTCCATTGCCTTAATCCCACAGATAAATTATTTTCTCATGGGGGTGCAAAGTTTGTGACAAACAACTAGATGATCAGATATAAATACTGTAAGCAATAAGTGCAGGATGCCTGGACTGCCAGATTGCAGGAGGACTGCCAAGGATGGATTAGATAGAAATAAAGGTTTCTCAGGTGTGTTGCGACAACACACTCTAAGATGTAATGTCAGTGAGAACAAGAGGGGCTAGCACGTTTTCTTCTTTTCCATATCTGAAGGTACGACATACTCTACATGAATGTAAAATATAAGTAGTTTTATATTAAGACACTGCAATTAAGACAAAGCACTTAAATGAAAGGTGACTTGCTGACAGTGGAGCTTGCCATGCTTGACTGTTTTCTATCTTTGGCTTATACTGACAACATAGCATAATAGTTCATCCTGAAACGTGTATAAAGAAAAGAAAAACATGTTTTCTTTTTGAAAAGTTCAGTATTAAGAACTAACTGTAAAATAGGGGTGAGAAATCAAAACCTGGTGGCTCTGATTCTAATTAAAATCTGTCCACAGTGCACACAGTGAAACAGTTTCTCCTGCTTGCTGCTGTGAGTCCACATGACGCATATGAAAACATGTTATTAGTACAGTTTTATTGTCTTTGCATTTTATTACCCTTGATTGCTATAATTGTGATCATCCAATTAGTAATCTCTCTCTATCTGATGCTAGGAACTTAGTTTTTAAGACATCTGGGTGGAAGGTTTTTCCAAGGACTTACCTGAATTTTTGTTGTGTGCTGAAAAAGAAGTCTTAAACATAGCACTGTTAATGGTCAGCCAACTTCTACAGTACTTGTTTTGTACTCTTGTACTAGAAAATTAAATCGTGCCATTGCTAGAAAGTTGAGAGTTCTTTGAATTATTTTAGAGGCAGATTTTGAGGTCTAATCTATCCATTTATATCCAATAAAACACCAATAAAGTATGAGAAAACTGTTTTGTGTCCTTCTATGTCTGTGTTTTCTGTTTCTCTTTTCTTTTTAAACTTTCTGTGTTCATGTCTGTTGGACTCAGCCATCTATTATTGAACAATGCACAGTATGTAATTTCTGCTGCTTCTAATTCCCAATCATAAACATAGCAAACAAAATAGTTTGATGATGTTGTGAAGTAGCATAGGAACATATGTAGGATCTTCACCATCACTGCTTATGAAAGTCTGTCTGAAGTGATGTTTGGTCATGCGTCTTTTCAAGTCATGTCACTATGGTATGACTATCTGTATAGCTCTATAGCTAAAGTCATTTGGAAAACTCAATGGGTAGACCAGCTGTGTAATCCCAACTGTCCAACTAAAAACGGACAAAGGGGATATGATGCCGTTGGCAGGTGACCACAACAAAATACACCCTTAACTCTGAACAAAACTGTATATTGCGCTGTGTTCGGACAATGTTGGAAACATTTGTGATAATATAAACAGACAAGTCAACAAAATATATAACATGATGTAGAGTTACACACAGATATTTGTAATACATAAACAATGTCTCTGAAACCGTTCTTTCTTCTGCTCTCCACTCAAATAAGCAATCGATGAATGGCGAGAAAATGCGAGGGAGCTGCTAATTATGATTCCTTCTAAGTAACTAAAAATCAATAAAGAAGAGTAAAGGGCGTCTGAGCTGTAAATGCCACTTTTAAATCCGATCTTTACATCTGCGTTAGAGACGAATCTATATTCATCTCTTGTGTGATGATGAAAAAAAATAATTTATACCTAAACTTGACATAACTATATGTATTATATAATGATACATTTACAAAATATATTCATAGAAAACATCTCAACAGTACATTCTGCACCCTTTGTATTGTCTGTTTCAATGTATTCAACCCTTACAACCACTTTCCCTGCACTGAGTGTATGCTAAATTCACACACTCACACATCACATCCAATAACATAATCGTCTATTCCCTACATAGTTTAAACCCAGTGCCCGCACCTTATTTCTAGATTTAAAAAAAAAAGTAGAGAAAAAAAGGAGGGGGCTGAAGGCCACAATTTTCTATATTTATCCAGCCTGGGAGCCGAGGAAGTAACGAGGAACAGAAGGAATTAGGGAGGGAAAGAGTAGCGTGTAAGCGAGACACACATAACATGCTTAAATGGTCCTAATTAAGGATCCAGCAGTGACTCATGCTCTGCGTGTGCGTGTGTCTGTGTGTGCGTAGGTGTGTGCCAATGTCTGTGAATTTGTCCTCGTATGTGTCAAATTAGTATCAGCTTGACTGGAGGAGGTGTGGTACGGCATGTGGGTCCTTGCATTTGCACCCCTAACCCCACAACAAATAAAACATAAAAAGTCACACTCACTCCCTCACACACACACACACACACACACACACACACATACATAAACACCAATATCCCAGCAACCGCTAAAGCAGACAGGAAACATCAGATCTGTGAAGCCAACAGGACTCGACAGGCTACAGAACAAAGGGTTAGGAGGTAGGGAACATAAAAAGGGCAAAGCCTCTCTCAAACACTACTTTTTCAGTCATGTTGTGGCATCACATCAAAATATCCTGTTTTTTTTTTTTTTTTTGACAACCTACTCGATGAATTCAGATTAAATCAGATGGTCTGTGCCACCTTAGTAACAGTGAGTTGAGTCAGGTTTTTGTTGAGTCAGGTTTCTGAACATTCAGGCAGAGTGAGCCTGAGACCATCAATCATGAATGGTGTCACTTACTGAGAGAAGACCTTTAAAGCTTTGGGTTAAAGGAATTTTACCCTATTAATTTGTGTGGTGATTTGCATATGTGCCTATAAAAGAGCTCTATCTGCTATAAAGACAAGCACATTTAGTCATGCTGAAAGTTATTTCTATTCTATTCACAGATCAGGCACAACATTATTAAACATTGACCATCTTGTTACAATGTTCTGCTGGGAAACTTTTGGACCTGCTATTCATGCGGATGCTTAGACATGTACCACCCACCTAGACCAGACACCCACACCCCATAGCAATGACACTCCTTGATAGCAGCAGCCATCCCCAGCAGGATGCAGCCTGACACACAAAAACGATCTTGTCATTGACCTGGCCTCCAAATTCCCTCAATCCCAATCTGATCAAGTATCTGTGAGATGCACTGGAACAAGCCTGATCCACAGAGGCCCATCCACTCAACCCATTGGACCCAAAGACTCCCACTAACAATATTCTATTGCCAGACACCACAGGACACCCTCAGAAGGCCCATGTCCATTCTCTGATGAGTCACAACTCCTACACCTCCTACTCCTACAGAGACTTATACAATATTACAATATTATATACATATTGTACACATATACAATATTAGGTCATAATGTTATGCCTGATCGATGTATATTATTGTGTACTCATGAATTGATAACCTTTATATACTGAAGAAACTGGATTATACTTTTAAGTAAAACTTTTGCAAGTAAAAATGTATTTAGTGCCATAGGAGGAGTGGGGCTTTAAGTGTACATAGAAGTGCAGATTTAACTATAAATAACATCTGTTATTCTAATAACAATTATAAATGAGTTTTTAGTTTGCGACCTTATACCTCAATCTCTACCTACCCACTCCACCTAGTGGGTGACTGTGACTCAGTAGGTGTAGTGAGTTGTACCACATGAAAATGTGTCCTTGAGCAAGATGTGTGTGAATATGTGTGCACTTGTGTGAACAAGTAGGTGAATTTGACACTTTGACAAGTACGCTTGACTTTTCTTTGCCAGATGTTTTGGATTCAGCCTGGCTGGCTTTCTTTAAGTAATGGAATACAACGTAACTCTACTCTTCACTGGCATTAAATGACTTATAAGCAAAAAACATCACTATCAACATAATGCTACAGTCCCCTTTGTCAGATGCCGAAGCACCACAAAGTACTGCCTGCTTCCTTTCAGTATCAATGTAAATCAACGGTGCTTTCCCCTCCTATGTACACCCAGCAACGCTCCAGCTGGTCACCGAAAATAGCTAGCTACATTGACCAGCACAAAGTTATTACAGCGTCCATTATAGTCCATTGTTTTTCACTGAATATGTGTGTCATTTCAGAGAGAAAGACTACACTATTTATACATGAGCAATCTACTAGGATGTTTCTGACCCTTTAACCACTTCTACAGTTACATAAGACATTTATCACATTTCACACTACTGATGCAGCACTCACTTTCTTTCCACACCACATAACATGTTGTCATCCATGCACATCCCTAACCTGGAACCATACCTGCAGCAAGTCTGGTATCAAACCCACTAGTGACTCTGTTATCTCTGCACCACAGGGCTGAACACTCTGGTGGCTCAGCTTTATTATTTTGACTTTTTTATTTTTTTTTTTTTTTTTAAATATCCATTCATGCATAAACACACCTCACCCCAAATGACTTCAACTGTCCCCAGACACTGTAAATACCTGCGCACATATATCCACACCAAAAACGTTGGTTTTAGATAGAGGACTGTAAAAAATGAATATTAGTTGCTTTATTTGACCAGTCACGTTCAGTAAGGGTGTCATTCATAAACTGACTTTGTCCAGGCATGTGCAGCCCTCGGGAGAAGTACAATCTCCTTGACTTCCCATGTACCATAGCTATAACTATAATTTCTTCTATGTGCGCCGGTGGAGGTCACAGAGTCATGGCTAATCTGCAACGCAAGGCCTTATGGCTTCTGGATTCAATTACCTCAGCTACTTCTTTTACGTATGCTGTGATTAATGAAACCACAGTCACAGGAGGGTCAGTGAAGGTTACGCAGTTGCGCACACACGCCTGCGTGCACGCACTCAACATACAGTACTTATGCACCCATGTCAATATCTCGAGTAATTTAGGAGAGGGGGACATACTCAAGGTGAACTGTTTATTCTGGCCGACTTTATCTAAACTCGCACAAATTCGTATATTTTATTTCTGTTTGGGTGGGGCCTACGCATTCAATTTAAAATGTCTATGTAGACAAGAGCTACAGCGAATATGATGCAGGGTTTTATTAATTTACTCAGTGGTCACTTGAATTTATAGATGAAGCCTATTCAATTACTTTCTCTCACAGCCTCTCAAGTGAAGACAGGTCCAGGTAATGTCTTGATTCACTGTCTCCTCCTCTGCTACTTCTCACTTTATGATTTATAATTTCCCTTGCTTCTCGCCTTCAGTCCCTTTTCTCTGTCTTCAGAGTGACAAAAACTCTGCCCTCCATCTCTCTCAGTTCTCCTCTCTCTGAGGCAGGCGTGTGATTAAATGGCATTGTAGACACTTGTGACTTGAGACATGTCAAAAGAGCTGGGCAGTGGTTGAGTCAACAGTGTCGAACGGCGCCAATCCTTTCATTGATTTACTCCGTCTTTGAGTCTGACAGTAGGTTCAGGAAAAGGTGAGGAGGAGAAAGAAATGCCCTTGTGTCTGTTTTTAAATTGAAAATTATATTTGTATTTAATTATGCAATGAGCATGCACCGTTACTTGGTAAGTCAAGTCAAGTGTCATGCTGCTTGAGCTGATCCCTTGTCACGGTAATCCAGGGACATTTGTATCTACATCTTTGTCCATGCCCTATCAAGTTAGACTACATCTGGCTGGCGAACTCATGACAGGGTCGTGAATATACACCAGCTCACAGCACTGAGCATTAGCGCTAGCGTGTCCAGAAGTGACCCGCGTTTCTTGTCTTAGGACTTTTTTTCCACGCGGTCCCTTTCCTATCCAGTGCTCTTTCCACTGAAGAGGATACAAAACCGCAGGAGGCGACCACTTTCACAACATCAAATATACATACAGTAACGACTGGAGGAAAAAGTAAGCAGAGGGAAAACACAGGTTCTGTCCCCAAATGTGGTGTTAAGACGTTTAAGACCTTTAAAGCCCCAGTGATGGGTTTTGACAGATGCCAATGGTAAGTACATTCAGAGTGGAATGTGCCATGTGCAAAATTACTATAATTATCTTCTGGTAACAGAATATCAAAATATAGCAGGATTTTGGTAAAATGAGCGGCACAGCGATACAACAATTTTCTGTGAGCACATTTTTTTCTGTGCGGAGTCTTCTGCCTGTGCCTGTGCCTGTGTGCGGGTTCTCCAGGTGCAGGTTCTCCCGCAGTTCAAAGACACGAGTGTTAGGTTCATTTCATGGTTCTAAAGTGGTCGTATTTGTGCATGTGATGTGAGTATTGTTTGTTTGCTCTTTATGTTACATAGGATTGATTTCCACTTTTAAAAACTGTGTCATAATATTGTTAAGCCAATTTGATTGCCACAGCATTTCTGGCAGTTGCATGGTGATAGCCGTTGCATGGAAATTCACACACAGGCACAGTAGGATTAGCTACAGGATTGCCCAGACATCACAAAAATACCACAGGGGGAGATTACGCATATCTATCCACCACACGTCTTTCTTCTTGTGTTTATGTGCAGTATGTGGGACTGTGTGAAAAATAAGAGCTGGTGGTTACGTGTGGTCTACAACCCACATGTAGGGCCATTCACGCTGAACTGCGTTTTCCTCTCTTCACTGTCTTTAGTCTCCTTTTCATGACAGCACCTCAGGACACACTTAGATCCCACGAGAGCGCCGCTGTGAAGAAAATTGATGCAGTCCTCGATTGACCATGGACAGGTAATCAAATTAAGAAATTGCTCTTGACTGCAAACCCCACAGCAGTGAATCAGGAAGTAAAAGGTACACACCCAGCAATAAGATGCAGTACATCATACAGACACAGACACAAACGGTGTGTGTTGTTCAAAAGCTGTGTAATATACCTCACGGCTACAACAGAATTGATTCTCGACACTTTAAGAAGCTTAAAACTGTTCACAATTTACTCACTTTCTTTATTTGTTTTCAGAATTACATTGTGTGAGTGTGCTTTGTATGAATCATTTCAAATGTTCTTCCAACTTTAAAACAAATTCCTGACCTTTTTTATGGGTAGTCAGTGGCATTACACATGGTCATTGTTCACCTTGCTTTATTAGTAGATCCCCACAAATATTAGTGCTCACCTTGGATCTAAATATAAGATAAAGATAATCGCAGGATGGATTTGAATTAGAGATGGTGCATTAGATGCTGGCATGACAACTGGGCGTCCCTTTGCCTTCCCAGCCCCTTTTGTATCAGTCCAGGCATAGGATGACAAAGGGAAGTCCATAAGTCACATGACTGGATGGTGGATGAAGGAGGAAGTACATTTGTGTGTTCTTACAACCCTGGGAACATTTCTTAAATCCTTGGATTTAAGGCGTTAAGAGGATGACGGTGGCAGTGGTAACACTTGTAGAGAAGTAAAACAGGTTTTCATTCCGACATGAAGTCACTATCAGCAACGTCAGAGCTCTGACAATGAACAGAAACCGCGTCGACTAAGGCATGGTCTGAATCATGGCATTGCTCTCGACATTAAGAATACATCCTGCTTACTGACACTCTGGGTCAGTAAGCAGGCGTAGGGGTGTGCGCTCCTGTCAACCAAACAGTGAGAAAATTAATACAAAATGGCTTCATGTTGACAGCAAAAGAAGGTAATGACAAACAAATCATGGCTGCGAACAGCAATTCTCTGACTCAAATTTGATTCTGGCTGCGAGAGGCTATTGAGAAATGTATTTAAAGGGGATCAGTGAGATTTGTGTGTGCTTGTGTCTTTGTGTCTGTGTGTGAGAGAATGAGAGTGGGATAGAAAAACAGAGAAAAGCATTTTCAAATCCATTCGGCTTCTAGCTAAGGTGTAATGTGAAAATTGAAAACTGAGAAGAGAAATGCAATGTGACCAGGACGCAGCGGTGGATGAACGCTACACGGAGACAAACAAGTACCCCTGCAGACTCAGATACACAAACACTTATGTCTTTGGACACACAAACAAGCATTCACGTACACTCTTGCAACCATTTATGAGCACAGTGTACTATTGGTGCAATAAAGTGGAAAATAAAAACGTGTTTGGAGCTGCACAAAAAAATAAAGAGGAGAGTAAAATTCTGTTGAGTTACAGCAACAGTATGTTATAATACTATTGTTTATGTGTCAGTTTAAATATATATGAAGTCAGCACAATGATTTAAAATGTTTTGGATGATTTGTTAGTCTGGACTATCAAGTATGAAATACTGATAAAACTAGCATAATTTTTTCAAGCCTTTAGCGCACATTAGGTGCACATTGTGTCACTATGCACACATACACAAGTTTATTGCTGGCCATTATTTCTGTATTTGGTAGCTGTAAGCACTCCACCACAAGAGAACAGGCAGATTTATTTGAGGAAAGAGTTCATCTGAGCTGTCAGAAACCTTTGAAGGAAAAAATAAACTCCTCCTAAAGGGAAGGACAGTTTCAAAGGCTCATCAAGTTATATCGAGCCGGCTAAAAATACCCTCTCTGACAGCATGTGTTCAGTATAAAGCAGGTGATGATCTGGTTGCAGCTTTGAATTAGAGCGAACCCAATTAACCCTGAGTGGTGAAGTTGATAAAATATGGATTACAGTTTCATTATGTAGTTAATCACTCGCTGCATCATTTTAAAAACACACCCTCTAATTTAAGGTAAGTAGGTCAGTTTGGCAGAAAGCCTTGACAGACGGATAAAGTAAATTCTACTCACGCGTGTTAATCTTCTGGAGGGAGATATGTTTCTCCAGCTGGCGTCGAAGTTTGACCTCAGCGCCGTACTTTCCCGTAGTGCCATTGTCTGCCAGGATGAAGTGGGAATGGAGGCTGTTTAGGACCGTCAGCTTGCTCAGAGGGTTGGACATGGTCTGGTATGGGCGCACCACCTAGCCAAGGGAGGACAACATTTAATAGTTAACATATGAACTATGAATATATATATGAATATGTTAATGTCACTGACAGGGGTATGTGGTATCTTGACAAAGTAAATGTGGTTCAACAAGGTCATTGCTAGCACCAAACTAAATAAAAAACGAATTTGGTAAACATTGCAGTATGTTGTCATTTAGAAGAATCTCAATTAAAGGCACAGTCTATTGGTTTTACTACGCCTGAAGTTCAATTTAGTTTGTAAGGAGAGAACCACTCAGTTGTAGAAGGTCCTCTGTGGATCTTAACCGTGATTATCTGAGGGATTATCTTGATTTGGGCTTGGTTAATGGCAAGCCTGTGTTACACACTGGACAAAATAATTTGAAAGAAACCAGCATTTACCAGAACATAATGACTATACCATATACATGTTTTTGGAATGATTCAAAAAGGCACTCTGATGCTTTAACACGATTTTATATCGAGACTTTTACATTCAAGCCTTTGCCAAATGCGTTCACACAATACTGATTAAGCTAATCGTCACCAGGGAAATCTCTCTGTACTTCAGTTTTGTTTCCATGGCGACATTGCCATGCTGTTGCAAAGGTAGTGAGCCGTTCTACATCGACGTGCCGGAGCTGAGGAGGTAAGCAACTACAGCAATAAAGACGGAGTAGCTTACAATAACTAGCCGTAGAGTGGAGCCTTAAGCAGAAAAACAAAATTTACAACTGTTAACTAAGAGAAATTTCTAACGCTGCAGATTGTAAAGGAACCCAGCCCTCAGAAGAAGGACTACAGTGTGAAGCGATTGATATCAAGGACTAGCACAGACTACCAGTGGCGTGGCTGCCTTATTGAAGAGTACTGAATGAAGAGAAGGGGCAGTAGATTATAAAATAAATGCATCCTACATATATAGAACAGCAAAACATTTAATTTACTGTTATTAAAGTTACTACACTCCAATATCATACAAGACTATCGAGAGTTTCTCAGCAGCACTGGCGGCGCGCCTGACAGTCTGATGTAAACTCCTTTACTCATCAGGCATACAGTTGAAGCCAATGAAGCATGAAAAGCAAGCCTCCGCACTTAATCATCTCATTTTAGCCACCAGAGTAATCGTCTCTGCCTGAATTGTTCCTTTGGACAGATTGAGATGAAAATGTAACTATAACACTGATTCCTCGTGATCTGAATGAGTCAGCATGCGCTCCGTCGTCAGCTACCCAAGTGGGAGATTGATGCAGACTGGATTAGCTTACTCAGCATCTCAGTTAATAAGCCGTCTTTCACAGTTTGCAGGCTTTGGGAATTGTGGATCGCATCATGCGACATTTTTTTTTACATATATACACACACACACAAAGCAAGTTTAAAGCATGTGCGCTCAGTGACTTACATCTTTGCCAACTAGGTCCTCTTGATTTTCAACGATGCCCCATGGAGCAATACCGATGGTGCAGATCTTCCCCCTTGACTTGGAGGCGTGGTCCTTCAGTGCATCACCCACATGGCGAATGACCCCTGTGTGTGTGCATAAATGTTTACGAGTTTTTGTAGAGAAGGACAGATATAAGGATTTGTTTTGTCATGATCAATACACAACCTTAAGGCAGATAATGGTACAGTTTGCTGTGATGGATAAACAGAATCTATTAAGTGTGGCACGCTGCAGCATGGCAGCCAACATACACACACAAACACACACACACACACACACAGCTTCAAACACAGACGGGTTATAGCTCCAGGCTTCTAGTTGTTGTCCTCGGGGGAGCAGCAGTCAGACCTGGAGGCCATCTTATCCCATCTCTCCTGCTGACATTTATTCTTTCTCCACCTCCACCAACTGTCCCTCCAATCCAGCCATCCATCCATTATTCAGGCCTCCCTCTTACTCTTTGTTGCCTCTGCACCCATTCTGTCACTAAATCTTACTTTCTACTTCTTTCTGTATTCAGGTGTGGCCACTCCACAACAACCAATATGGTATCATTTTCCGCATCTGTTCTTATCTCTCAAATTGAACATCATTACTGTCAAACCTTTTCTCTAAGACACAACTTGACAAAATGATCAATCTATACAGAAGACAAAGTGAAGCCGTACTGATAAGAATATCAATAGTACAAAGGCTAAGAAATTAGGATTCTGTGCTATCCGAGTATATAAATAACATATCACGATTTTGCAGTCATTTGTGTTTATGTATGGTGAAGACTGATACATTGAAAGCAGCCAAGCGTAGGTGTACCATAACTAATGCAAAGAAGTCATGCCCCCCACCCCCCCAAAAAAAAAAAGCTGTCAGGAAACAGACTTCACTCGCTTAGACTACTTTCCATATAGATGATTACACAATTTTTTGCATAATTCATGTGCTGTCAGTCTGTCAGCTGACTTTACAGTTTTCCCAGTCTTATTTTATCACATACAATTTAGCTGGTATTACTTTCTTCCCTCCAGCTCCTACGTTCAAGATCCAGTTCACACATAGGCCAAATTCCCGTAGCTACTCAGTATTTGCAGGAACAGACCTCCTTTTTCTTAAGCAATAGTCTCCATAGCTGTGACTCTTCTAGACTCAAACAGGGCTCTAATTTCTGCCTCGGTTATTTCTGTCATGCTACTAATGAAAAAATAATATCTCTCCGGCTTGTTTGAAGCACCTTTTGATCTAAATGCCACTTCCTTTCATTCATGCTCAGTTGTAAAAATAAGCAGTCTAGACTGCTTGAAATTATTTTCAGTCAAGATGCATGAACTGCTGACTGAGAGCTTCCATTTCAAGGGTCTGGTCTGAGTTTAAGTGTCTGTCTGTAAAGTCGAGTGCTCATAATAGACTGAAATAACCATTTTACAGTGATCCAGTGGTTCAACATATTTGAAGCCCAGAGCAGGATGACAAATGATTATTTAACAGTGATAACTTATGAGGAACATTTGAACACATTTGGACTAATCATACTCGTAACAGAAGTGCCCACTTCATTTCTATAAAAAGAAATGAGGCTATGAGTAAAATGTTCACTTAAAACATTTTTTTCATAATTTATATTGACATTTAACAGAATTTATACCGAAATAAGAGATTTTATGTCCATTTTCAAAACAAACTGGTTTATCTGTAGGGTACTTCACCTGTGTTAACCCCTCCGGTGAATATCCAGGCTCCCGTTGTCATGGCAGCCTTGATGAGCCCTTTGCCAAAGACCTGCTTGAGTTTAGGCTGTAATTCAAAGTTCTGCAGGCCCCCGTGGACTGAGATAAGCAGCTTGGGCAGATCCAGCTGCCACTCCTTGGTCATCAGGTGGAGCAGCAGGTCAGGTTTGGTGTCATATGACACTCGCACGTACTGCAAGCGGTAAGAAATGTGTCAGTGATGCACATCTGAATCACTCTCAGGCACACATGGTGACTAAGGATCTGCATGTACCTGAGACATAAACATACAAAGGGAGCTAACACATACATAGATGTGCAAACACATTGTATCACATGTGAAAGAAATTGTGAAGACAAGGCACAATTGTGTCTTTGAACAAGACTGTAGATCTGTTAGTGCGAAGGGTTTTCACTTTTCAGGTTACAGAAAGTATTGAACAGATGTTTGCAATGATTGAAGAGCTGCATGCATATTGGAGCATCTGTTTATCTATCTAATTCAGCCTCAGAAACCCAACCTGACATGCTCCTGGATAAATAATTTATCAGTGGAAATAACTACCACATAATTCATGTTGAATCGTCTGAGTCCCCAGAATGCTACAGTATGTTACCATGGTTATCATCGACAGAGACTATGCCATCAGAGTGCTTTGGGGATTGGATATATTAATCAGGCAAAGACGTACCTGCTACAGTCTCCAGACATTTAACTCTATGAAAGCAATGATTATATGAATTTACATAACGGCTTTATTAATTTGATTTGATTTTGCTGTTATCTAAAGGCATTCTAATACAATACATTTTATCATTCACTGTAAGGATAAGCACACAAGGATACTGAGTCCTCTTGTCAATGTCATGTTGTATTTGTACTTTGTATGAAAGCTATTGAATGACAAAACCATAGCTAACAATGAGATATTTACAACCTTGGCATAACTGCCATCCTTGCAAATTGATTTCAGTCACTCAAGCATCTAACACTTCCTACCTCTGTTCCTGTGTGCCTGTTTACTGCAGTTGAGCAGAATATCTACAGATCACAGCTACAGTTTTCATTGTCAGTGAGTTTCACTACTTCAACTTTGTCCACTCATGTCTGAAGAATATGACATCCATGTTTATGTGTCCATATTTTCACAAGTTCACATACTGAGCATCATTATAGAAAATTGTTCCATTTTCAGAGCAACACTTGTTTACACATGGGAGCGCTTCTTATAAGAGGGCAAAAACCCGGTGCCACATGTCTAAGCATTAATCATTTAACATCTGGTTCCCTTGTACTGTTCAAATGTTTGTGTATGACCTCAGATACACAAATGCAGACATTTTTGAGCTCCGCAAGATCAATTTCATGCATTGCTGCATTTTTTTCTGTGTGTCACCTACAATGTCTTAACTCAGTGCACATGTGAGCTGCAGTCTGGTTGAAGGCAGTGTCACTATGGCATGAAACAATAAATGAATGCCGACCTCTTTCATTTCGGTTCACTTTCCCTCAGAAATATCAGGCTATAAGAAATCTGCTGCGTTTTTCTGTTTGTGACTCGGTTGCACGCCACATCTGCTGTCTTTGCTTTTTTTCTGTCTTTGGTGCAGTTAAGTATAGCAGGACACATTCCTCAACTGACAGCATGTTTTCTTACTATCATTAAAACACTCAGATTAGCTTTAACTAGCCTACGTAACCTACTACACGGCTGCTTGATGACATCCACTGGTACATAAGAGCAAACCAGGAGCATGTTCACCCAGGGTTATGCTTTTGAATAAACTGAGCCAAGCACTGCCATTAGTGTATTTGTGTGGATTGTGTTTCTGACCTTGAAGAGAACATTGACAAAGTACAACACAACGGATAAGTGAAGGGAGTCACCATGGCTTTGTTGGAGTGTCCTCCTCCCTGGAACTCAATGGTGCCGAAGGCATCAGTGGGGCTGAGCTGTGTGTGCTTGCTGATTGACCACTTCTCTGACAGGCTGTCATTCTTGGCCAAACGCTCTGCCTTATCGTTCTGACTGGAGGAGATGCCTGGCGGTAAGCCCACATGCTGACCTATCAGACGACCACAACAGCACCTGAATAAGAGGGTAAAGCAAAAGTGAATGTATGACTGGCACATTACAGTCCTTACAGAGAATAATTGAAATCTTGAGAAGTCTGAGCCTCAAGCAAAACTACTGTAACATTGGAAGGGAAAAAAGAGTGTGAGAAAGAGATTGTGTGTGACTGAAAGTGGGAGAGAAAAGAGCGTGAAAGCTGCCACAGACATGTGCCTAGCAGTAAGAGGTGGGCAAGGCTGAAGTGACAGCTTGTCAGCTGACTTTCATCTTCTGATTGGGACGAGAGAGGAAGAGGATTTACATGCCCATATGGTTTTTACTGCCTCTGTCATTTTTTGTTTTCTGTTCTTCAAACTTCTGTCTGTTCTGCACCTTTGTACACCTTCTCCCTTTCTGCAACTCCAGGAGTTAGGAGAATGACAGCTCTGAAATGTAGTATTTCTACATGAGTACAGTACTGAATGCCGCGTTCATATTCATTTTTGTTTTGTTTTTTTACCTTACAAGGCGGAGAGGGAGCCCTGGGAGGACTGGAGTCAGGAGGATTTGATTTTCATTTCATGTTTCCATCATCTCTTATCAAAGGAGTTTTGCCTTGCTCTGCCTTATGAAACAGCACACGAGTTTTTGACTAAAAGGGAGGATTTGATCTTGAGGAACAAGATCCCTTCCTCCTGCTCCTGGCTTTCACTCAGTTTCCTCAAGTTATGCTAATGTTGTTTACTTAACAAGTACTTGTTATTTCCTCTGTGTGTGTATAAGAGTGTGTAAGATGGACTGTACTGCAGGGGTTACACTTGACTTTGCAAATTTGTCTTCCAAAGGCAACAACATCAGAGATTTAGATAAAGTCACTGTGACTTTGGAGAGTGGAATGAGAGGGATGTTGAGATAATAAGTTCAAAGGTGTCTCTCTCCAAACTACAATTCATTTTCCTGAAGTGATTTTATCATTACAATCCTTTTATAGTGTGAGAATTATACAGAGATGGCCTTCATGAATGTACTTTAACATACACGTTGACACACTGATAAGCCACACGTTTATGCTCTGTCTTAGCGGTGTTGAATGAATAGCCTCTTAAAATGACGTGGAGCCCTTTAGTTTTTTTTTTGTCTTTATGATGTGGTATGTATCTGAATTTCAGTCATAACTGAGTTTGCTCTTTGTGGTTTTCAAAATGTATAATGCCATTACTGTGGCTTAGTAGTCTAGAGAGCATCTACTTTGGACGCAAATTCAGTAGAGGCCACTGTGATGTTACTCTGAGGTATGTTTAAAAAGGTCAGGGTCTTAATCTTTCTATTGTAGGCGGGCTTTCACACCATTAACGTCTTGCATTTCTTCCAGCAAAATATGTTATTTCTTTGAATAAAAAAAACATGTTGCTTTACATGCATTTGTACTCACCTATGGGGGTCTTTGGCGCTCACTATGATATGAACACATTCTCTCTTGCTGAATGCTCTTTCTATCCACGATTTCTGTGCCTGCAGCAGAAGAGAGAGAGGAACTGAGTCAGTCTTTGTCAAATAATGGAGCCATGACCCCAGTATGGTGACGTGACAGCGGATAGACAGCGGAAACAGGCTCACGTCATGAGCACGCTTCTGTCTGTCTAGTTTTAGGTGATGGCAAACAGAACGTGCGCCATGAGATTTTGGACGTAATGTCCAAAATGCACTTTGAAAAGATAAAAAATTTAAAGAAGAATCTGTAATTGCATGTACAAAAGCGAGAAAGAACAGAAATCACAGCACTCGGGAAACCGAATGACACACAAGGACGCGAACACAGAAACCAGACGCACAGCCGCTCACACATAATTCAAACGTAGAAGACACGCTGACAGAAATGTTTTATGTTATTCAGTGACTCCAGCCCAAACCGGATGAGATGAAGAGCTGGGGGAGAGAAAGCGGATGTTAAATGCACTGAGGCGGTAAATTATGTCAGAGCTCTAGTCCTTGGATACGTGGCTGCGCAGCCGTCTCAGTGCGTGCATGCCCACTGCATACACGTGTGCACATTTATGAGAGAATGTGGGTGGGTGTTTCTTTGTGTTGCACGAAGTCAATGGTGCGTGCATTTGTGAGACTGTGATGCTCTGCTGTCACATCTGCTGCAGGTCTGAGTGACACAGTGACTGACTGGAGCCAATTATCCTGCCACGGACACGACCAGAGAGACAGTGTGGAAGCGCAGAGGGATACACATTCAGCAGAGGATTAGAAACCAACACGCATCTGTATAGATGTCTCCACACAAAACCAGGATACAGTTACAATAATCCAGCTGATACATTGCTTTGTGTGTAGAAAACTCCTTGTTAAAATGATAATTTACTATGCAAGCTTTATCAGCAACCACACAGTTGTAGATAGTCTCTGACAGACTTCATTTAAAGTTATAATGGTGCATTTTCACAAGAGATAAGAGTAAACTAGCTAATAGGTACCAGGAAATGTCACAAGGTGAAAATTTTAATTTCATCTCTTAATTTGTCAGACCACAACACTAAGAGATAACAGCGCTGTTTTTGATAGTATCTGCTTTGATGTCTGCCTGCTCTCTAGCGCAACTGCTACAGAATAAATCATCTTAACAACGTAGACACTTGCCCCTTAATAGTTTAATGGTGTCATTAGAGTAACTGGATGTGATTGTGGGCGGAGAATCTGACAGCTTAAGTGTCCCTTCTTTGATTTGTAATAGACACATTTTATTTTGAGTTGCTTTCCCTGTTTTTCTATTATAGTGCAGTTGAAAATGGAAATAGCAAAAGTTGGGAAAAAAGGAAGCACTGTGCTGAAGAGTGGGCTTCATGATTTCACCTTAAGATAAGTTCCTTTAGGGTTAAAGATGATAAGACAAAGTATTAATACTACTAAGCTGATGGCAAAATCCACCAACATATACATCATTTTCATTCAAGGCCACCCAGAAGAAGCATATTCTAACTGAGTATAAGTACTAAATCCAGAGACAACATGCTGCGGACTGATTAGATTCTGATTAGATTTGAGTCAATAGGCAACTTCAAGAACACAAAGTTAATTTACCAAAATAGACACGGATTAATCAAAGAAAATTGCATTGGTCATTTAAACCACAATCAGTGATTAGACTCTCACTCACAGCATGCTGCAGTGTTTTCCCAGATTTGTTGTATTTCTTTCTTAAAAATACCATAATAACAAAAGACCCGAGTACAGGTGAGGACCAACTCGTTTCATTTGTTGTCACACCCAAATCATATGTACTCAGTTAATCAACCATAATGTGTGTCTGTGAAGTGTGAAATCAGTATCTGTCTTTTCTTTGTTTAATGCTTTTATGTGTTACTGAATTATCTGCCATTTAACTACTTTGTGGTTCAAAGGTTGTACTTCCTGGGTCAAATCGCCATTCGAGGAAGTGGCAACACCAGAGGTCCAGAACACGACTAAATGTCATTTTCACAGACAAGCAGGAGGCCACACAGACCAGACCCCCAAACCCACAGCAGAGGGAACACAACAGCCATGAAAACAAAAGGACAGAGCGTTTTTTTTTTCTGCTTTTTACTCTGGGAGAGCGGTCCCAGCTCTTCTCCCAGCAAGCAGAGGTGAGAGCTGCTTGTACAGGGCTTTCCCCACTGTCACGGCTACAACAACACACGCCCCATCCGCCTGACTGGCCCTGTCACACCAAGGCACGCCAAAACCCACCGCAACCGTTCACCATCAGGCCAGGCCTGCACACAGGCACACTTACCCTAACACCAGACTTCCCACGATTAACCATTACTCTGGGGGGCTGAGGGGGCTGCTTTTACAGATCACCCTGACCGCGATGACTCAGCAGGCCACAACAACACCCCCAGCCCCATTCTTTCTCTGACATGCTAAAACTCTGTATTCATCCGCCAGCTACTCCTGGCACAAAATAGACCCATTCAACGGTTGCAGCACCAGAGGTTTTTACATATGATTAATTCAACAGAACTAAACAGTCTTTTATGCTCTAACCACAGTAAAACAGGAACCACAGTAGCTCAACGCCAGAGCCTCAAATACAAAGATTTCTCTGCCTTTACATCCCATTATTCTCCTTCTGTTTTCTTTACATACTGTTTGCACATTCTCTCACTCTCCCTGTCTCATACTGTCGCAGCTCCGTGTCTCGCTCTTCCTCTCACACTCTTCAGAGTTGCTTATGAGATTTGACATGGTATGATGAGATGGCACATGGCCTGCACACCATTGTGTAATTAAGATTTATCACTGGGGCGCACTCACATGCACACTCACAAACACACCAGCTGTCCAGCAAAACTGTGGATTGATTCTTATGCGTGCGCGTGGTGTGAGCGTGCAGCAAGTGAGCAGCATCTGACAGCCTGTTAGGGGTCTTGACTCCATTACACTCAACCACGACGACCTCCCCCCCTCCTCCCCTGTTTCCTCTTCCCCCTCCTTCTCTATTGTATCTCCTTTTTGTTATTGGCACTGGCAGGGAGCTGAATTGAGAACCATATCCAATCAACAGCCCTAATCTCTCGGCTCTCTCCCCTTTCCTACCATTTTATTTTCTCTTTTCCTTTTTAACCAACACGAATGGCTCAGCTTGAAAATGAACATACAGGTGAGCCTGTAGAAATGTAATATAATCATTTATAGCCTATAATACAGGATATAACATTAAATAAAAGACCCCTTCAGCTGCTTCACAATGAATTTAGTTTTACTGCCAGTTCAGAGATGAAAAACTTTACACACATTGAGAATGACAGTATAAGTGAGTTATTAAATTTTTAAACAATGGTTCTCAGCAGATGGTGGGCTAATACACACCAATTTGCCAAATCATTAGGTACACTAGTGAAAACAAATGCATTCTAAAATAACTGCAGTAAATCCTCCTTCGGGACTGTAATAGTGTTAGGTTTATGTTGAAACAACGTGCTAATTCGACTGTATGATCAATGTGTCGGTACAACATAATACAGTTCAATAATACGATAAACCACAGCCTCCAAAATAGAAACACAGCGGAATCAACAGCTCTATCAGGTATTTTAAAGAAATGCTGAAAACTGTAACCTTCATGAGGATAAGATTTAGTGCACTACCGTTATATAAGAACGCTTTGATTTTCACTAGTGTACCAAACTGGCAAGTGAGTGTATGAAGAAATCAAGATGGCCCACAATGGTAAGGCACAGTTGATGCAATTGTATTGTAGCAAACAGTTAAAGAACTATAAATTAACATTTCACCATATATTTAGTACTTATTCTCATCTTTCCTATATTTATTTGCCACTGAAAATAATTGAATAAATATATTTCGTTCCTTAGATCATACAGAAATTGACACTGTCCATAAAGCTGTATAAGGTTCCATTATTTTAAACACAGAACATTGATTTTTGAATATATGTTTTTAAATTCGGTTGAACTATTAGTAAATTAAGATATATAGAAGGTAATGGACACGATAGGGAAGACGTAGATTTGAGAAGGTTCAACAGAGTGACAGTGTCCTGTTTTCTTGACTCACCTGTGTCGGGTGATGTGCAGCATTGCTGTGGTCTTTCCTCCACACTCAATGATGATTGTGGTGCAAGAGGCATGATCCTGCATATAAACTAAAAGGCACTAAATTAATCTAATCAGAGCAAATATGACCAGGCCACGTCTCTGTCCACAGGCAACTGATCTGCTCCGAGACTACTGGCACTGCCGGAACGTGTGTGTTTGCATGTGTTGGCGGGTGTGTGTATTCACAGCAGTGTAGTTATGTTGAACTATCTCTCGCTGTCTCCTCCCTGCTCCCGAGGCCACACGACCACTAAAGTGAAGACATATTATAAAATCTCACATGTGGCACAGTCAATTAACCGATACATGACGCCACAATAGTGTCCAACTCAGTCTCAGTTATTAAATTTTTTATACTTTCCCAGACACAGTGAACTTAAGAGAATTAAACATTGTCTTCCATTTCTCTCCAGCACATTTAAGCTTTATATTAAAGTTGGAGAGAGAGAGAAAGAGACAGAGTGTGTGTGTGTGCGTGTGCGTGCGGGTGTGCATGCGTGTGTGCGTGCATGTGTGTGTCATCTCCCTTAGCTGCATTTCTGTCAGAGATCAAGACCAAAGGGAGACTCTGAATGGCAACAGAGCCTATTAGGTGGAGCAACATGACATCCGTCTGGCCTGCTCACCATCTTTATCTTGTCCTAAATGACTCACACAGATACACACACATTTTTGTACATGAGTTTTTCTCATTGCACTTGCTGTTCCCCTGGTGGCCATATTACAGTGCAAGGGTGGTTTCCTGCCTGTTTTCATCAAGAGGATTAACAAACCTGTAGATAATACAGACCGCGTTTAATGACCAGGAGCAGCGGGGGAAACTGGGCACATTGGGCTCTAATCTCAACTAAATGAATTCTGCACAATGCACAAAGCACAAGCGGGAAGAAAACAGAAAGGAAAGAGATTATTCTTTGCAAAAATTGTAATCCCAGTTAATATAAAAAGAAAAACACCTACACTTACACACTAACAAAAAAACGCAAATGCAAGCAAAAACAAGATTGCTTCTCCAAATGTGATGTAAACTAAAGGACACCCTAATGTATGCAGTGTCGTGACAGACCCAGAATGCTTGGAGGAGTGCACCTGAGTCCAAACCATCCAGATGCTGTAGGATACCAGAGGCCGGTGTGTGTACAATGAAAACTCCACACGCAAACACACACCTATGAGCAAGCAGCGAGGATGGCAGGGTCATATTTTTTGACCTTCTCAATTATTGTCAGGTAGGGACATACACACGTACATATGCAAACGCTAACACACAAGCAAATCCAAGCTACAGCTGTTTACAGATAAACAACATTTGCATTTGTCATCTGAGACAAGTGCATTTAGGTAATGAGAGACTAATTACGCAAACACTGTGAAGGCATCATTTGCTAAGAGCACAGGGATGTGCACGACATACAGTGCCTCCATCTGTCGTCAATCAGCCATTTCTTTCTGTGTTTTACAAAAAGTAAAGTCTTTGACAGCCTTTGACAGCAATCCTTCCACCAAGTTTCTTTTTCATCTTCTTCAGAAAACTTCTTTTGACGTGTCCAAGGTTCTATATCATTCTTTTTGACTGACAGAGAGAGCGGATTCATACATCCTTAGTTAGAGCCATAGCTCTTGTTTTTTCGCCTTGTTTTCTTTGCCATAGTGGTTGCTTCGCTCAGCTCCAGCAAACATCTTTGCTGGTGGATGTAAAACACATTACCGCTGGTGCACCACAGTGCCAACATGATTTAAAACTGCAATACACAGTGAGATTTACATGCCACTGACTGTCTTATTCATTATATCACTGTATGAACTTGAATGTAATAGATGTTCCTCTACATGTAAAAAAATAAATAAATAACTAAATGACTACACTATTGGAGTTAGTTTGGGGCCATAAAATAACCAAATCTGTCCTCCTAGAAGACGCTGACTTCATATGGAACTCACAAAGTCATGGGAAGTCATGTATACAAAATGCTTGGCTTTCAAGCAAACTAACAACCGGGTAACCTAATGGGAAATAGGAAATGAAGAGGGATACTGAAAGGATGAGCCCATTGGGAATATTAACATTTTCCTCAAGCATATTCCAAAATTATAATATAACAACTTGACTTCCACTTCCACCATTTCTAGAAATGTCAACAAACACATCACAACTCTAACCCCGTCCAGTGTCTTGCGAACATGGTAAACCCCATTATATGCTGCCACACATTTAAAAAGAAAATGCAACATACACCAATCAGACATAACATTATGATCACCTTCCCTTGTGCCTTCCCTTGTGCCTCCAAAACAGTTGTGACTCATCAGAGAATGGACACGGGCCTTCTGAGGGTGTCCTGTGGTGTCTGGCAACAGGATGTTGTTAGTGGGGGCCTCTGTGGATCAGGCTTGTTCCAGTGCATCCCACAGATACTTGATCAGTTTGAGATCTAGTG
Source organism: Chelon labrosus (assembly GCF_963514085.1). NCBI lineage: Eukaryota > Metazoa > Chordata > Actinopteri > Mugiliformes > Mugilidae > Chelon > Chelon labrosus. The sequence continues at coordinate 12,077,170 of NC_140359.1, read as the reverse complement.
AATTTGGAGGCCAGGTCAACACCTTGTGCTGTTTTTCATGGTTTTTGAGTTGTTCCTAAAGCGTTTTTGTGTGTGTCCCTGTGTCAGGCTGCATCCTGCTGGGGATGGCTGCTGTCATCAAGGAGTGTCATTGCTATGGGGTGGGGGTGTCTGGTCTGGTCTGGTCTAGGTGGGTGGTACATGTCTAAGTAACATCCACATGAATACCAGGTCCAAAAGAACACTGTATTATCACAAGATGGTCAATGTTATTTACTTCACCTGTCAGTGGTCATAATGTTACACCTGATTGGTGTATACACAACACGTGGTTTGTATGTGCATAAGCACCTACAAGAGGAAGTTTCCATTGTCATATGCCAGTGATCATCTTAGACTGAATACAGTATTAGAGCACTGTCACTGGTAAGGAATACATGTTGTTTTATTTCCAGTTTGAACTTAGAAGCATACTTTTGAAGGCTACCTGTACTGTAAATCACAATCTTGTCTGATGTGCGAGGATCCTGTCACTGGTAAGTTGTGGCGAGAAACAGAAAAACTGCGTTGTTAACTTTACAACAGCGGGTTATTGCAGTGAACATAACTTCTAAATGAAACTGTGTGAAAATTATCTTCCCCGACACAAACAGTAAAAATGGCACTATACAGACTTTATACAGATAAATAAACCTATACACATGACACATAGGTGTAAGTTAGTATTTTCATAATTCATCCTGTTATGTTATATACAAAAAAATAAAATAATCACATTTAATTCACACTAATAATGGGATAAACTCAAACCAAGGCGGCACAAGGAATCCATATAAACCAACTCGTTCTGCTCATGTATGTCATTAACATATTTTTCTGACACTTCCAAGGCTAGTGTCTCTTTCTTCTGCCTCAGCCTGAATGCGCAGTGAGGAAATGCATATACCTTCCCCGACATGCCTCCAGCTCATTATTTGATCTGTGTACAGCACGCTGTTAAAAAAAAAGCCTGTCAAATGAACAAATAAGGCACGTCTTTCAGGTCTCTCTAATTCCATTTCTATTATATCTGGTGACAATAACAGCAGTTAATCACTACTACCATCGTTTAACTCGTTTTATTTCCTATATGCGACGACATCAGAATAATGATGACTGCAGCTTTTGCTGACAGCAAATAGTGACTGACTGACTCAGGCAAATGAAGACCTTTCTCCTAATGAGTCTCTAATGAACTCGATGGGTGCTTTCCATTCAAATTGTCCATCTAATGGATGAGATGAGAAGCAGGGGTCGCGTGTACCGTCCCCTTCCATCCACTGAGTGTTCTGGACATGAATGGGATTCTTTTATGCCCTGATGAAATTCAGATCGGACACTGTGTGATGTATGAGCCTGTTAAAATATAGAGATGGCAAATGAAGAGATGGCACTGTAATACAGAGGACACGTAGCACATTATCAGTTCAGAGTAAAGTGGATATGTGTCCCTACAGACTTTTTTGTTTAGCTCTGGACCCAGGATGGTCAAAGCACACTTGAACTGAACAGCACTACAGTTAAAGTAGATTCAGCAAAGCAATTTCACCTTTCATCTCAATCACTCTCATCTACTAAATGCCACTATGAGCCCCCCTCTCTCTCTCTCTCTTCTCTATCAGGTAACCCCCATTATAAAGGGACAGTACAAAAATGTCTAGGAGCAGACCATGCACACCATAACAAATCCCACAGATGGGCGATGACCTTCACAAGATAGCCTATCTTGAGCAAGTCAATGCAATGCCATCTAGACACTTGATTGTGACTTAACACTTGATCCAGAAGACCAATGACAGCTCCGTGCAGTTACTGCTTCCATGAAGGATTCGGTCATTGCCTCTAAATACAACCTTGTTACGGGGAGGAACCATTTAAATGCAAGTGAAGTGTAGCACCCACTGACCTGAACACACAAGCAAACACCGGCTTTATCTTCCTGGAGGGTAGCCAGCTCGTACGAGCACGGGCCACATAAACATGCATGCACGCACTCCCTCTCTCTCGCTGACACACATGCAGCACACACACCAGTGAGGTTTTCCACTAGTTTCAGCATTTTTGAGCTTAAGAGGGATTTACAACATGTAGGGAAAAAATAAAATCATGGCAACGAAGCTGATTTACAGGAGCACACCTGAATGCGTGTGTGCGTTTGTGTGTTCCCATGAGTCGAGTCGGGCAAGTGTGCTTATTTTGACCCAATTAGTCAGTCGTCCAGGTAAACACAACTGGAGGCTCTTTGTCTATCTGCTAGTACAAATGGCCCAGCAGCTTGTTTATGCACATATAAACCAACCAATTTTCCATTGAGGCTGTAAAACGATGTAAGCAACTTTTCACAGCAAAATAAAGCAGGGGCAAATACAATCATAACTGGCAAAAGCACTGGAGTTAAATCATACACAACACTATCTACACTAATTAATGGCAGAATATAGTAAACAACATATTTACTAATTAGGCTTACACTGAGGAATTGCATCATTAGGTGAAAGTAAAGGTTTTAAATGCTTAAAATATGTTTGAGAAAAAAGTTTAATGGTAGAAGTAAAGTCAACTACAAGATTAACTGACAAAACAATAACTGATGGATCACATGATAAAAAAAAAAAAAAGAATAGATTTTTGCAGTTGTAAAAGGACTGAATCTCGGTCCAAACCAACATTACCACCGTCATATCAGCAGCTCTTTGCTGGTCTGACAGATTGGAAGAAACTGCCCCAATCTTCTCCTCCAGCCCTATTGTAAAATGGGCAGTACACAAGATAACCAGTATGGTGTGTGTGTGTGTGTGGGGAGGGGTCCTCTGGTGTGTTATATGAGAGAAATGGCTCAATCTCAACCAGCCTTTTCTACCTCTGTTCCGCTGCTCTTCTTCCACCAGGTATATTGGACGATAGCTGCAAATTGGTCAACACACAAGATAACCCAGTGCAGTTCAACTATCCTCTTTCTGCTCTGCTCGCTATGAACTGAGAAGCAACACGTTGGAACCAAATATTGAGAATACACCCACTTCTCTGTGACAGAAAGTGTGGTAAACTCACAAACACAAGACTTAAGAGTAAGGACTTCCGCCTCATGAGGCAATTGCCGATAGTTTCATCATGCTTGTTATGTTGTCCAATCAGAACTGAGAAACAACTCTACCCAAAAAGTAGTTTATTTAAATTTGTTTAACACTAATAAGCACGGAAAATAAACTCAGACATTTATGTAAACCATGTAATTTGTTATGTGCCACTGGGATTCTTTGTTTTGATTTCACACAATGCACCCATTCACCCAGTCTAATCTTCAAGTGCTGAATAACAAGCCTGACAGTGTTTTTTATTTATTTTTTTATTTTATCACTATCCTGCACGTATTATTTAACATCCACCTGCCAAAAACTGACAAACAAAGCACTCCACACTTTGCAAATTGGCTGATATTTCCTCCAAAGTGATTTTTTTCCAAAGAAATCCAGGCCTACATAAATATTTAAACACATTTTCAGCAATTTTAGTTTTACTAGATGAAAGACTGCGTAATGTAAGGTAATACAGTATAAATCTAGTTTACCAACCCCCAATTTCCAGCTCCAGTGTCGGGGTCTATGTGATGTAACTTGCTGCTCTATATAACATACAACGTCGTATAAATGACAAGTTATCAGAAACCTCAACCCAATGGCCTCGAGCAGACCTTCACTGAAATGATCAGGAATGGGATTTCTGCAACACTGATGGAAGACTACGGCAGGTTGAACTCCGATTTATGGGGCATCTTAAATGTAATTTATGGATTTCACTGCAACTGTGTGATGTCCTGGAAGAGTGTAGCTAGGAAAACCATCACAGTAGTATTTCATCTTCGGCCAGCTCTATATGTACTCAGCCTGATTTATATAAATTTTAATAGAAATAAAGATAAAATAAATCACCCCACCAACATTTCATTTATTAATGGCTTTCTGGGAAGTAGACCTAAGTGCACTGTGCCTACCGTGACGCGTGTTCCCAGTAATTGTACTGTAAATCAGAACGTGATATGATAATAATAAATAAAAATCCTGTGGTACAGTTATGTGGGAGTAGTGAACAAGAAAGAAAGAAAGAAAGAAAGAAAGAAAGAAAGGGAGACAGCTGAGAACAGTGAGAAAATAAAGATGCATCCAGCATTGCATTTATCAGTTGCATCAATGTGACCCACAAGACTAATGTTGGCACTAATATTGGCCTCATTATTAGTAACCAAGTAGAATCTATCCCATCTGAATTAAATTAACTTTCTAAGTAACCAAGATATTAGGACTAAAACTACCTCTTCCAACAGGTTTCCTTATGACAGTGTAAGGAGAGCATTGGCTATCTTAATCAGATCAGAAATTATTTCATGAAACTGACCAGAAGGAATTTTCAGTTGAATGAAGAGGGGTGGTGTAACCAAATGATAATCCACTGAACAGAAAAATATCAGTGTATAATATCCATGTCAAAGTTTGGGCAAACATCAGGGGATGTGACGAGTTTCCATGAGGGACCAGAGCATGGAGGGAGCAAAATCAGTTTTAAAACAAAAATCTTTCTCGGCTGGTCTTGCCCGTCGACATCTGTTGAATGTATTCAGTCTTGTCAATAAAGCTGGGGGACAAAACCAAAACCACTTTGTTCAGGTATATTCTGATTGATGTTTTTTGTCACACGCCACTGAATCAGTTTATAATTAAGTACACAACATCGAATGCAAAATGCATGAGGAGAAAAACAATGTTCTCACAACGTGCGCGCATCTGTGTTCTTCTTGAGTCGATGGCTGTGTGTCGTTCATGGTCACTTGTGTGTGTCGGTGTGTGTTGAATGTGCGAGTGTAATGAGCGAATGCTTGCTTGTTTTAGCTCCCGTCGTTTTCAATCCATCTCCTGAGGCTAGAATAAGCAGCTCTCTTTCCCACAGGCCTCCACTAAGCCTAGCTGAGCATCTGGCCATGCGGGCTCTAATCAACAGTGGCATGGCCATTCTGTCTGTGACAGAGGGGTGAAAGGAGGGGGGGGGGACAGGTTTGCACTGTTGGGGAGATTGGGGGAGAGGGGTCGATGTCAGAAAGAGAGCGTATGTGGAGGAGGGAAGGGCTTAGATTGAGAGTGGAGAAGATGGGAGCAGAGGCAGGTGTAGGAGAGATGAGAGGTGAGGGAGAGGTGAAGGAGGGCATAAACTGTTCAGAGTGAGAAAAGGGGGAGAGAGTGGGAGGATGTGACATAAATTGTATTGTATCAGGTTGTGTGAGAGACACAAGGGTCAAAATGCCACTATAGATATTGAAAGCGCGGAAGGGAAGGTAAATCTCAGATGTAGAAAAAAAAGATTAAAAAAGGAGGTGAATCAACGACCATGTGCAAATACAGTGGAGGGTTTTGAAGCGCAACGGTAACAGAAACGCTGCAGAAAAAGTAGATTTACAAAAAGAGAAAGGGATGAGAGCAGAACAATAAACAGACCAGTTTGTCTGATGTCAAGAAGAGAGCAGAAAATGGAGAAACTTTACCTGACAAGGACCAAAAAGGGAGAGGAAGCGGCACAAGCCACGGTGAATGACAAGCACAGCAACCAGCCGGTTAACTGCAGTCAGCCTGATGATCACTTATCGTTTCATTTAACCGCAGATTGACTGGCATGAGTAGTCTCAGAGAAATTAAGCTTCTAACACTGGCAAGAGGAGGCAAGGAACAATTTTTTTTTTTTCTTAGTGCTGATGTTTTTAGGTGTGTCTGCACTAAGGTTAGCATTGTTACACTGGGTTGTCATGTTGCATCATGATGTGTTTGCTGTTGTGTCATACTGATTTGCACTGTAGTTTTTTTCTTGCTGTGCCATGTTGGTTTGTTGTTAGGTCGTGTCAAATTTCATTAGGTGCGTAATGTGTCGCCCTAATTCAATTCGAATCAGACTCTAGGTTAATAACAGCTTGTTATATTTCAGTCTGACTAATCTCTAGCAAGTGTTTGAGTGATGTATAAGTTAATTTACACTATTTACACTTTTTTACATACAGTGCATACTAGTATTCTGCTAATAATTATAGCACAATGAGAACAAATATGCCTCAGGTAACCATTTCAAACATGCTTCTAGAGGAATTTTCAATCATTCTGACAGGGAAATAAAAGTTTTGCAAATGGTTGATCCTTTTTTCTTTCTGGCAGGAATGAATACGCTCCGCATATGTGCACTGGATGTGTGCTAAACATCCGGTGACAGAAACACGGCAGCAGCAAAAAACAGCAAAATATATATCATCCATGTAAACGCAGCCACATTTAAATGTAGCCACAGACGAGTTGGTAGGGAAGGACCTCTGCTCTGATTGGTCGGTTGCCGTCCGAAGCCTTGAGTGAACAGCCCGATCGACTGCATCCCGTTGGCTGAGTGACTTCTTTTAAACAGCCCACAGCCTGGTTTTTATCAAAGAGCCTTTTCCTGAAGTCACATAACTGTGGCAAATGCTCACATACAAGATCTGATTAAAGCCCCAGAAGCAATCAGAGACGTGAAAGGCAATCTGAACATCTGGATCCAGTGGTTCATCTAGTTCAGTTCCTCCTCTGTATGCTTTTTTTTTTTTATCTTTAAGCTGTGCCTCAGCCTGTCTACCACATTTGTACTACTATTCTGTGGATTCTGCTGTTGCGACAAAAAATATGATTTGCTGCTTTCTAGACCACTGTCAAGGGGACTTGAGCACTCTGTCACCACCATTATCATGAAGTGCCACATTCAAAGCCAAAACAAGAGTTGCTGCACTTCGCTGTGTTATGTGTGCGTCTTCAGATAAGTGTGTATAGCAGGCTGGTGCCAGGGCACTGTGATGAAGTTTCAGGTGCTTCAGACCAGCAGCTGTGAAATTGCCTCTTATGTGACCACTATATTCTTGCCAACAGGGATTTTGAAAACGTGTGTGTGTGGAAAATGCCGACAGTGGAAGAAAGAGAGGAAAGAATGCTCCGCAGAATCTGGAAAGGGCTGCAACAAAATGGTCTGTGTCACAAAGGCTCTTATTGATTGGGTTTGACCCCGTGTGATCTCCTCCACAGCTTCGTCCTTCCGAGTTCTCACTCTTCCTTGTCTCTTTCATCAATTTATGATGGATGTATTTCTCAGGTCAAGTGTACATGGCCATATAGTTCATTTTTAATGCGACAACCGGCACAGCGGTCACACTGTGATTCAAATGTGCTTCCATTAGAGACACTCGCATTCTGTCTGTAGGGAAACCCCGCACGAGTCAGATATTTTAAATGGCTCTCTAAAAATTCTATTACAACCAGACAAACGGTGAAATACAGAAGCTTTTCTTCCACTTGGTCATCAACGGCTGTTTGGGAACTATTTTGGACATAGTCTTGGGATCACTAGCTGGGTTAAATAAATCATATGTGAGAGAAAGAAAGGATGTTCTGTTATAAAATAATAGATGGAAAAGAAATTACATATTTTAAAGAGTGTGCCCGTGTCTAACCATCCAAAAGAGGGAGAGGGACAGAGAGAGAGACATTATTTCCTTCATTCAACATCTCATTTTGGAAAGTGTGGTGTGGATGGGGATTTTTTTTGTCGCCATATTAGAGCTTGTATTTACGGTTACTGAGCTGAAGCACAAATGAGCGGCTAAATCCATTTATCACAATCACAGACACAGCGCTCACTCACACACACACACACACACAGACACACACACACTAATACAAACACATGCAATATCTGTCTCTTGTTCTCTCTCTGTCTGTCTCCCTGTTGTTTTCAGCACAGCGGGAACAGCTGACAAGTTTCCTCTTCTGGCATGCCATCAGTATTATTTCACAACACACAAGCACAAAACACACACACAGAGAAAAAAAAAAACTCACACCAAAACTGTTATATACCCAGACTTTCCCCTAACACCAATACAAAACCAACCCTGTGCTGTATTTGAATTAAGTCAATACACCTGCATTGCATTATAGACCCCCTCCTACGCCCGTTGTTTTAAATCAATAAGCAGTTTGGCCGGATGCTAAAACTCAATCAGACTCCCACACTGGAGACATGCGGCTAGAGTAGACCTACAGATAGGGCGACAGGAAGGGAGGTAAAAGGAGGAAGGAAGTCACAGCTTGTCCCCTTTAGTCAAAATGCATAATGTCAGTGTTAGCCATGCTGCCAGAGAGAGAGAGGGATGTGTGTGTGTTGGGTGTAGGGGTGGAAGGTGCAGCGATGTAAGAGGCACTACTTTATTGTGCAGTGAACTAGCAGGTATAACTCAAGTCACTGAACCTTGTCAGATTTCCTCCTAAATATCCCTCCCTCATGCCTGTCTCTTTATTTGTCCATTTATCAACTGACCACAACTTCACAAACGCCACGCTCCACTCCGTCCCATCTACGTTTCTCTCCGTCTCATACGTCTCTTCGCCCTCTTTTTCCCTTCCTGTCATTTTCTTTAAATTCTCCCTCCCTTTTTTTTCCATATTCCCTCCCTCGATCCCTTCTTCCGTCTCTCTGCAGCCCATCTCAGCACCACTGACACAGATCCTGGCAGGGCAAGATGCTGTTGCCATGGATACTGAAAACCGGGAGGAACCTGCCTCCTTGCTTCCTGTGCCCCCCTCCTCTGGGCCCTAGGGCATAGCTGGGAACTGGAGTGGTGATCTCTGGAGCATGCCCACATGCGTAAGCGCATTGGTACAAGAGCACACACACCAGCCAGCACGCTGAGAGAAACTGGTACGGAAGGACACATTTGTCTAACAGTGTTTTCTCACAGCCGTGCGGAAAATGAGTTAAAATAGAAATAACATATTAATTGAAGGGCATGCAAAGACGCGTCAGTGGACCTGTTTATCTGCTCTTCTGTCCATCAAACATGATCCTGTGTGTCAGGTGATATTTGACAAGCCTGGGAGGACAGCTCCCGACAAAACAACAATGACTGGCATCAAAGAAGCAGGCGCGAAAAATTAAAGGTTAAAACATCTAACTCACATGTGATGACTTATTGTGATGACAGACAGGCTGATACTGATTGACCCAAGGTTGGTCTTTTGCAGAAAAGAACAGCACAATCTACTTTGCTTGTATGCATTCCTTGTTCTTTTGCTTATTCTGATTGTTTATTGATGCTAGACACTGTGAAGGGTTTTGTGAGTGTTTAAAAATGTGCAACAAAAGTCCAATTATTTCTTCTTTTTTTTTCTGGTTACAGTCCCTCTTGTCATTGACTACATAGGATACTTGTATATGCTGAGCAGTTTTACAAATTGTAGCTGCTGACATTTCTGAGAAATGCTTTTGTCAGTGGAAGTCACACAACACAGTGATTTGTGATAAGACCTGTAATGATTCAGTCTGTCAGAGGAATGACTTGGGTACATAGCGATGTTTTGTGAACAGCCTGTCACAACTGAGCCTTATCTAAATAGTGTGGAAACAGAAATGCAAATACGTTTTACAACCTATTTCAGTTTTTTTTTTGCAAATGTTCATAAGAACTAGAATTAATCATCCAGCGGTTATGTAACCCCGCTGACAAGATGCATTTTACTTCTATGTTTGTCTAGACTCATGTATGTGGTGGACTTTGAAGGTATTTAATTAAAGTGTTTTTGCAGGGCATTATCATGTCACTGTATTGGATATGAAATGTCATCACTTCTTCATTTTTGTGTCATTGTCAATACATGAATTCATGTGTTATGGTCAAATACGCGGTCACTTTCACCTTTTACTACCCGTCCATTCATTCTTATGTTGAAGTGGACATTGGTACCAAATATGAAGAAATTTCCTCACAAGTTACACAAGAATAGAAGGGATGGGCATACATAGAGAGAGACAACATAAAAACATTATGATCTGGTCAATGTGGAGGTATACAAACGGATCCAGCTGAACTGAATGAACCCATATCCAGCAAATTACTCAGGGACATCGTATTCACTTCTACTGAAAATGCATGTTTGAAATATCGGCAAGATTAAGTCAATAAAATATCTACATTTTCCTGCAGAGGGCATGTCACCAGAAACTCATCTGCGTGAATCACATCTACCTCACCTGTGTTTGGATACAGACTCAGTAACAAATGAGTGGCCAAACCCACACTGACACAAAGCTCCTTACTGAAACCTGACCCTTAATTGTATTGTCCATATCTGTCTTTCTGAGTGTACATTACCCTGAGTCTAACCCGGCATTTTTTTGTATATGTTTGTGGAAAGTGACAGGGACTGAAAGACTTGCAGTGAGGCACTGTAACAGCACGGCACAGAATGAATTACAAAACATGTCAGGACACACTGTATATGAACAGACACACAACCATGATTTGCAACCCATTTATCTGTTTATCTGTCTTTCTCTACTTCTTTCACAAAAAAAGGAGAGTTTGCTGGGCGCCTAGCACCTCTTTCACTTCGTGAGGACTGTGCTTCAAAATTTAACAAAGCATAACTTTTTTCTGAATCACAGTGAGGGGCGATCTGCTAAAAGGCAGCTGTTAACAGCCTCTCTAAAATAAATATCTCGCTGTGTCTTTCTCATTTGCAAGTCAATAGTTCTGGGTGTGACATGAAAGGTCAAAATGACCTCTTAGTCGGGGGGCTGGAGAACTGAATCAGTTGCGTGTGCTTTGTAGCAGGGCTACACTAGAAGATATTTTTTTATGTTTTGCCAGCAGGCAGGTTCTGCTTTCAGGATGAATCAGAGCTGTGGTGATGTCTGTGACTTTGATCCCACAGTCACTGCTACTGTACTGGTACTTTAGTAAAGGGTTTCTGGTCTAACCTTTAGCTGCTAGTGACCACAGGGCCACATATTCATCAATGCATTGAATATGAGATTTTATCTCATATTTATTCTCAATCATTATTATTATACATGTTCTTGTCAGAATATCTAGCAGTCCAAAACAAGACACAGCCTGAGGGTGGTCAGTGTAAAACAGATGGAGCAGAATCAGGTACAGTGGTGGACTTGAAAGAAGCATGGTGAGGCTGAAAGAGGAGAGCAAGAGAGCTGAGGGACAATACTCTGTCTACGCCAAGGGCCAGCTGCAGACTTGGAAATGTAGGGGGTTAATGGAGGAAGGAGAAGATAGAAGAAAGAGTTATACACCGATCAGCCACAACATTAAAACCACTTACAGGAGAAGTAAATGACATTGACCATACTGTGACAATGTTGGGAAATGTTTGGACCTGGCATTCATGTGGATGTTACTTAGACATGTACCACCCACCTAGACCAGACCAGCCAACCCCACCCCATAGCAATGACACTCCTTGATGGCAGCAGCCATCCCCAGCAGGATGCAGCCTGACATAGACACACACAAAGACGGTTTAGGAACAACTCAAAAAAGCATGAAAAACAGCACAAAGTGTTGACCTGGCCTCCAAATTCACTAGATCCCAAACTGATCAAGTATCTGTGGGATGCACTGGAACAAGCCTGACCCACAGAGGCACCTCCCCTCAACCGATAGGATCCAAAGGCCCCCATTAACAACGTTGTGTTGCCAGACACCACAGGACACCCTCAGAAGGACCATGTCCATTCTCTGATGAGTCACAACTGTTTTGGAGGAACAAGAGAAACCTAAACAATATTGGGAAGGCTTAAGGAACTCTGCATAAAAATCGTTTGCCGCTGCAAATAGGCCCTTATATCGTTGGAAAACAGTGACGTGTGTAGAACCAAAGCACAAATTATGTTCAACATCTGGCCTCTAATTTAGCAAGGACATAATGTTATGCCTGATCGGTGTATGTATGGATGTCAGATCACGTTTTATAGATATATCTGTGAGCTTGCTTCTGAAATGAAAAAGAATCTAGTATTTGTTAAAATTTCATAGAATACATTTGGCAGTGGAGCTGTTACTTTTTGTGTAACAAGTTTTCTTCCCCAACATCAAAGTCTCCAGCGTCGGAGGCACAAAGGAGGCAGAGAAATTTGTTAATAACAGTTCTCCCTTTAGTCACTTCAGTTACGGAAGTCGGTTATGACTTTTATGTAATTTGTTAAAACACTGCACAGTACTATTTTTTACTGACTTCATGTTGGATGGGGGGGGGGGTTGCAAGTGATAGGAAAAGGTTTCCCACTTTCAGCCCAAACTCACACTTGTGTCACCTTCGCTGTGACTAATGAGGAGGAAGTTAGAGAAACTAAGTTCAGTTGAGCTGGAGATTAGACTGACAGGAGAATACCGGAGATCAGAAAGATAAGTCTCCAGGATGTGAAGGATATAATCTTAGGCAACTGAGGCAAGATTGTCTAAGTAGAAGTGTCTGTTCTTTCAGCTGTCACCCACTGGAAGGGGGCTGATAATTAACGGCTCAGTAACTTCATGTCTGTTACATCTCCAGGTGAGACTAAACCTTTTTGCAGAGCTCTGGCACTAATCCAGAAGCAGGGGAAGCTCTCTGGGTTAGGTCAGCATTTGCCAGGGCAGGAGTGCAGTCAAGCTCTGTTGACCTAGAGAGAAGAGTGGCAGGTTTCTGACTTCAGGCAGTACAATCACCTTAGGATCATTAGACTGGATCTCCAGCTGTTATCTGAGAAGCAGAACAACCTACAAGATCACTGAATCTGTGCCAAGGGCCAACCACCTCCCGCCGGTACATATGTAATACCAAACAAGCTTGTCTTTAAAAATTACCTCTAGTCCACCCTACGCAACACACCAACACAAATTGTTGTGAGGGTACTTTCTACACACAAACGCACACCCTCTCAGTGGGTCAGGCTGACACGTTTCGTTTATTTGCAAGTGCATGCTGTCAGCTCGGCGGCAGAATAAAAACATGTCACAGTTTCCGCTAATCCAGTTTCAAAGCCAGTATAACCTACCCATACCCACACACACTCACGACAAGAACCTGTCAGCTGAGTCAAGATGAACCTTGGCCTTAAAGACAGGCTGTGGGAAGAAGAAGCATAGCAGGGGCTCATTAAAATGTTTTGTCCCACCTACACTTTGAGACCAAAGTCAGTTAAGGACGTTGAAATATGTTGGGAAGTTAAATAAAGGGAGGAGATAACTCTTTCATATCAGAAAGCTAATTTTGCTGTTGCATGTTTTTGTAAATTATATTTTCTCGAACAAAATTCAAAACAGAACTGTGTGAAACCCACTAATGATTCGCTGTGACATTAAACTTAAGTCCATGTCACTTGGCTTGATTATCCATTTTTGCCCCTAAGGTAAAGCATTGGCATTTATAAAATCACAAAAACAATTACACATGTCCATGTAATACTTTCAGAACATCAAAATTCTGGGTTTTATTCATGATTCCTGTGCGACTTCTTTCTATCCATGCACATTTTTAGCTCCAGGATGGAACATGAATTACTGACAGTGAAGCTCTCTGACACGCAGCAATTTAACAATTATCAGCCTTTTCTTTTTTTTTTCTCAGGGAAATATAAAATAAAACCCTCTGACATTTGTGTGGTATGTTGCACACAGTATAAATACACTAATTCCGTAAATCTCTCACATATTGTTCTGCAAACCGTATTTATATTTCTGTGAGAGAAAAAAAAAAAATCTCAAATCCCAGCCATCAGATCCATACTCATCCATCCACAAATAAGCCCTCTATTATACAGCATTTGTCATGTGTTTATCCGTGAATGCCTGCATGCATGAAAGAGGAGCATCATATTAATTGGACACATTAGGCGGAGAACTTGGGGTTGTCTTTTGAACCTTGCGACCAGACTTGTCACAGCAGCGGCAGCAGCAGTCAGCTCTATACAAATAACAGAATATTCATTGCACTGCATGAATTATTATTGGCCAGTTGTGTCTCCTGTAGGCTGTTTACGATAGGCAGACATGAAAACCAGCCAAGTGAGGACACGAAACATTAAGTAAATTGTCAGACAGGCCAAATTCTTGGGGAAATATTCATATCGTTCAATGGATTCATGGCTGGATTGACTTTGTGTCTGCTAACGATGCCTCAAAAGGCAGCTTTAAAAAAAATGAAAAACTAGAGGAAGGCCAAATGTCTCACCCCTCTCCTGTCTCAGGGTCTCTCCCCATCCATCTCCGTCACTGTTAATGGATTGTCTGTTCATGTGTCATCGGCGGTGTGCTGTGGGAATCGAGCTCTAATTGGACGGGCAGGGGCAGCGTTTTGTTTAACTACGGACAAGACAGGATAATGAGGACAAAAGCCCTGGCACAAAATAACCTTGTACCCTCTCTGTGATACATACAGTTAGTGATGTATACATATCACCATTAATGAGTGTGTGTTTGACTCATAAACAGCCAGTGATGCACATTTACCAAACATACACAGACAGCCACATACTGTCTGCGTGCCAGATTGTGGATGAGGCAAAAAGCATCTCTTGATTTGAAATCATCATATGGATGTTTACATCATCTGCTGATGAATATTAATACTTTTCTGCATCTCTTATATTCTTCATCTCTGGCTCTCTATCTCACTCTGACTCAACCCTGATGCAAATCTATAAAGGTGCATTTATGAAAATGAAAGTAGTATAGTAGGCTATATTATTCATAACACATGAATGCTGTATGTGTGCATGATAGTGGGAATGGGAGAGTGGGGGAGGGGGTTACATGGCTTTGACGTGTGTCGTACAGACTTATCTCAATCTTCTACAAACAATCACGATTCCTCTGCCAGCAGCATCCTGACTGCTTTTGCAGATAATCACCAGTTTGTGTGCTATTTGTCCTTGCTCAGTGGGGATTTGTGTCAGGCCCTCTAATTGGACAAAAAGGAAGTGGATGGTACAGTAAATGCCCTGTATTTACACATCATTACTTCAGTAAGAAAAATCTCCTGCAGTGAAAGCATACAAACACCTATTAATTAGTGAGGCAAGGAGAAAGTGGGGGAGCAAGAGAGAGAGAGAGCATAGAAAGACATATGTAAGTTGAGGCCGGGAAATTAAAGAAACAGATGCTGAACATAATTTGTACTTTGGTTATACACACATATCACCTTTACCTAACGATATAAAGGCCTATTTGCAGCACCAAAAGTTTTTTTGCAGAGTTCCTTAAGCCAAATGAACATAAAGATGGATTTAGGTGACATATCTGGATTAAAAAAAAGGTCAGTAGTTCTGTCTATGTGCTTCAGCCCCACTTAGGCTCCACCTCTTCGCCCATTTCTGAATTAACCAGGAGAATCCGTAAATCTAACACCGGGTCCTGCTGAGCTGGTGTTTGGTACCAGGCGAGTTTTGTTACCAAATAAATTAAACACGAACATCAGAAATTGTTAGGACCCATCTAGTTACTCCACAAACGAATATTCTGTCTGACCGTCACCATTATGTTAATGGTTGCGTTTTCAAAATAATGATTTGTATTTCAACATTTTTTTTTCTATGTGTACAACATAAGGTGTCCACATATATTTATATTAAATCACAAACTTATACATTTGTGAAATTAGACTTTTTGACTATAAGCATAATATGTCTTCCCATATTTCTGTCGAAAGTAATTTTTTTTTTAGTACTGATTTCAAATACCCGAACTATCACAACCCCCAGCACCTTGTCATCACCTACGCCCTGTGAAAATGCATTTTATTATGTGATCAGTTATACTATACCATGCAGCGACAAATTCAACAGGAATAACCATCATGGTCAAGACCTGTTTAACCGACCAGTTAATAAACAGAGCTGAGTTCAACCCGTAATGAATTATTCCTCCTGAGGGAGAGGTAAGGATTAATGTGAAACCACTGCGATGAGCTTTAAACTGTGGACAGTGTGCATAAACCTAATTTACTTTTTTTTTAAATGTATGACTTTAAAAAAGGTAGCATTCATTTTATCAACATTGAATAAAGATAAAACTACACCAGCAAAATGAACAGTCAGACCAGCTACGCCTCAGAGGGCAGCACCATTAACTACATAATCAGACAATCAGCCCTGCCACCAATCACACACACGCTCTATCATAGTAATCACAGCTGGTGTCTCATTATATTCTTTCACTCCTTCTCTCTCCCTCTCTGCCGGGTGGACATCACCTAGGGTTTTGTTAAAAAGCACATGCATGTCAGTCTGATTCCACATTGAGCTGGCTTCACAGCAAATTACCCATTATTTAAAAGTTCAGAATCACAATTGGAGCTAAATGCCTGTGGATTTCTCCAGCATGTCTGATGGCTGGGCTCTTGTATAGGCACACAGACGGACACAGATCCCATGTGTCTTCGTATGTAGACACGTGTTTAGATATTTTTACTCATAGCAGATATGATTTTAGATAAACAATTTCAGTTACAAACTATACAAGCACTGCTTATGAGTCCTCAATGAAACAGCTAAATTAATGTTGAAAATTCACATCTTTGAAAACCTGAAAACAAAGTTTGACTTTCAGAGGAGACACCCACTAGTTCTACGGTGTCCTACTTACTGACCTGGGCCTTATTTTTGATCTTTAGTATGTCAAAAGGTATTTACACATTTATTTAAGAGATTTAGGTTATGAAAATGAAACGATCACAAGTGGATTCGTTAGGAAGTGTTTTCTATGCTGTTTTGACAAATTAGTCAGCTTCATGAATTTCAGCTTCATGAGTCTCAAACCAACAAAAACAGTCAAAGTATGCAGTATACAATTAAGCCACAGTACAGTATTATTTTATTATTTACCTGAAGTCCTGTTTCTCCTAGCTTCTGCAAAATCAGCAGCCAATAACAACAAACAGCAATGAACAGATGGCCTGCTTTTATGTTCCTCCATTTTTTTCCCCTTTTTTATTCCATCTAGATGACCTACGGTGTATGTAACAGGTGCGCTTCAGTCAGCACCTTGACAACAGACAGTAACATGTGGTTGGCAGAAATGAGACAGGCAGGTTAATCTGCAACAGATGGCCAGAAACAATAGGACATCCAGAACTCGCCACAGACACACACGATGTCACGCAGTCACCTATCGACCAGAGAATACTTTCAGAGATCCGATGAAACAAAGCAGGAATGTAATGATCCACAATGAGAAGGTAGATGCAGTGTTATTTTTTAACATAAGATCACTAGCTGTTACGTTTTTTTTTTTTTTTGTATGCCACAGAAGAATCTCATCTCATCACAGTGTAATTTCCATGCAGATTTTTAAGACATCACATCCTTGCGCACACAGTGCATAAGTCAGGCCCAACCGCCCCCGCCCCCCCCCAGTCTGTTTCTTGCTCCCATACCGTGCACAATATCTAATTTGAAATGGAAGATGACGGATTCAAAAGGCTTTTATGTTCATTTTTCACGCACACACTCTTGGCTCTTACCATCTGGCAAAGGAAATGACTTCACAAACTCATCAACTGCCTCATCAAGGTCAGTAAAATATTCCTTGATTCCACATGGAGGGTGGACACACACACACACACACACTGAGTGAAATAAAACAAAACACAAGCCTAACTAGTCTGTAAATGCACATAAGGCAAGTGGGGTCATTGGAAATTATATGTCACTAAACGAGCCCTGTGATAAATGTGGTGGCACTAAGTAACATGAGCATTTAGAAACCACACTCATCAGCTACTCTCAATATTGCCAGGGGTTGTAAGTCAGTGCAGCTGAGTTGTGTTTCATGACAGGTTGGCATACATGTGTACTCATTTCTGCAGTGTCCATTCAGGCATGTGAGTAATAGAAATGTACGAACACCTCTAATTTCTCTCTAATAAAATGAAATAAATAAATATCTGGGGCGGCACAGTGCTGTAGTGGTTAGCTCTGATGCCTTACAGCAAGAAGGTTCTGGGTTTGCATGTTCGCTTCCATCTGGCTTGAAATTGAGTTAATTATTACCACGAAGCAAAGAGGAAACTTTGTTGTATTGTGTATGAATGACGAACAAAATATAGACCGTGACCTGAACTCAATATTTCTGGGGCATACACGCATGTTTTCGCATATATGTGTGTGTGTGTGTTCGCGTGTGTGTTCCTGTGCGCCCAGCTCAACACACAAATCTTTCCCTGAATCCGGAGATGAAGAGCCATTGGTGCTGGCAGCTGACCTCTGAGCTGATAGGACGGGGTTAGGGGTTCTTTCCAGGCGGATGGGCGAGAGCCACAGTGCATTGCGGGTACATGTTTTTCTCCCACGTCTGGACTAGCCTGATAAGGCAAAAAGAGCTGGCTAAGGACCAGGCAGAGTGAAACCTCTGTCTTTCTTTCTCTCTGTTTAGCATCCTTCCTCTTTCACACTCTCTCATTCATTACCAGGTTTTCATTCCCTATTTCTTCTTTCTCTCATGTTCACTGTCCTCCCCTGCTCTAGGGCTCTCTTGCTAATCCCACTGTT
This sequence comes from Chelon labrosus, assembly GCF_963514085.1. NCBI lineage: Eukaryota > Metazoa > Chordata > Actinopteri > Mugiliformes > Mugilidae > Chelon > Chelon labrosus. The sequence continues at coordinate 12,058,786 of NC_140359.1, read as the reverse complement.
TTTCTGTCTTTTACACCCGACCTCTTCACTCCGTTCCCTTTCTTGACTTATCGCCTCATTTTCTCAGAAAGCCATTACAGCCTTGCGTCCTCAGTGTCTCTCTATTTCTCTGTCTTTCTGAAAATGGAATTTTTTCCCCTCTTCCTCCACTGTTGAAACACCTCTTCACCTCCTACCTCTCTAGTGCCACACTCTCTTCTCTCCTTTTCTTTGGGTGTCTTTTTTCTCTCCTATCTAGCTGTCAGGCTGTCAGCCCTCAGACATGTTGCTGTAAGACAAACACTGAGAAATAAGGACATGTGAAGGATCTGGAGGACTTGGGAGAGGGGGCAAATGAATACAATAGGGTTGGAAGGTATGAACCAATGCTGGAAATTTCATAGTGTGATTATATTTGATTCAGAGTGTTGCAATTTATCAATTTCTGAGCTATATCCATATATTTCGCTTGCTATGTCATCTATAATACACTGCCTGGCCAAGGTCGCCACCAAAAAAAAGGTTGCACACTCTAGTATTTTGTTGGACCGCCTTTAGCTTTGATTACAGCAGCATTCGCTGCGGCGTTGTTTCAATAAGCTTCTGCATTGTCCCGAGATTTATTTCCATCCAGTGTTGCATTCATTTTTCACCAAGATCTTGTACTGATGATGGGAGAGTCTGACCGCTGTGCAAATCCTTCTCCAGCATAATCCAGAGATTCTCAATGGGTTAAGGTCTAGACTTGAAAATGAGGTCTCATGCTCCCTGAACCACTCTTTCACAGTTTGAGCCTGATAAATCCTGGCATCCTGGAATATGCCTGTGCCGTCAGGGAAGAAAAAATCCATTGATGGAATAACCTGGTCATTCAGTATATTCAGGTAGTCAGCTGACCTCATTCTTTGGACACATAATGTTGCTGAACCTAGACCTGAGCAACTGCAGCAACCCCAGATCATAGCACTGCCCCCACAGGCTTGTACAGTAGGCACTAGGCATGATGGGTGCATCACTTCATCTGCCTCTCTTCTTACCCTGATGCCCACATCACTCTGGAACAGGGTAAATCTGGACTCATCAGACCATATGACCTTCTTCCATTGCTCCAGAGTCTAATCTTTACGCTCCCTAGCAAATTGAAGCACTTTTTGTTTTCAGTTTTTGGTCCTCCAAGCTGCCAACACTGAATCACAGTGATCTCACCGATTAACTTGTTCAAACTCAACATCCAGCAGGGCACATCAGAAAAAAAATAGGTTCAGAGATGTTCACCGATGCCCGTCTATAGGCACTTCACAAGCAAGCCTCCTCTTATTGGTGACAGTTTTCCTCCTTCCTCACGATACCAAATGGGATACACTAGCGTCAGGCACATGGATGAATTACAGGAAGTAAATGCTGGTCTATAAACTGTGTATGAAAGATGGATGTCATCAGAGAAGTTGAACATTTTTAAACAGGAGTCACTGAAAGCAGCATCTGTGGTATTGACTCTAAATCACTTCTCCAGCGGCTTCGCTTTTCAGACTTTGCGGCAACAACAATACTTCATACGCAGCCTATGTACTGTATTCAAACACAGTGTCCACTTTTTATTGCAATACGGCAAGTGGCCAGCGAGAAAAAAAAAATAGCAGCAAGGCAAATACAATCTCAGCCAGTACACCGCGAAACCTCATCACATGATCTGGTGTGTCGTAATGACACATCTCGTGGTGACAGCTAAGCATAATTAAGCCAGGGATTGACTGCATCCAATGCTCCGCTGCACCACTACCTTTTGCCACTACCACATTAATTGCTTTTCTTCCCCCTATTCCCACCTCACCCGCCTGCACCGTTCTATCAATCTATTCAATTCATTGGGGAAAATTCCTCCACACAAACATGCAAATGTGGGAGTGATGGGTAGATAGTGTGTGTATGTGTGTGTGTATTCCTGCATGTTTAATTCCAACTTGACATACAACGTTACGCGCACATAAACATTAATGCATGCGCATGTCTCTGTGAATGTGTACTGTGCATCCTCATGCGTGCTCATGAGCTGGTGTCTGCCCATGAAATGAGTCATGTGTGTGTCTCTCTCTGCACCTGTGGTGCAGAGCTGTGGACTGTGAGGTTTCCCCAAATAGCTACTCTCATTTACAGCCTCTCTGTGGTCTGGCTTTCTTTGTCTGCCTCTCTTGGCAGCTGATACTGTGAAGCACCTGACCCCTTTTAGTAGCGGCACACTCACACACTCGTGTAATACACTTATATTTCAGGAAAGCGGGTTCTGCAGAGCTTGCAAACACAAGGGGCATGAAGACAGCCAACCGTGTGCTCAGATGTGGCAGATGTTTCAAAAACATATAATATGAATCCGTTCCCATAGGACAGCATGTAGCACAAGTTAAAAGCATATATGAAGTGCCACAAGGGATGGTAGTAAATGGACCAACTTTGTGCATTACTGGCTCTCCACATGCCTCATAGCACATACTGCTGAACTAAATATGACCTTTCCTGATCAACAAGTAAAATATGGGTTGTTGTTTTTTTCTGCTGTTTCACAGCCGCTCCACTAGACCATGCTGTGCCTTTCCTCCTGACCTTTTGACTTTGACCTGAATTAGGGCTGTTAAAATCATGTATAAGAGTGGTTGTGATCCTTAAAAAAAGACGACAATGCATAATATTCAACAACGAAAAGAGACAAAGCTGGACTCCTATGATAAATGAGCATTTAATGTACTACAGCCTGTACCCAGATTATAAACTGTATGTATCCAGAAAGAACATGTCATTCTTTTGAGAACAGTTTGCTGCCTGTTTTGCACCAAGACAAGCAACTCCTCATATTTCCAGTTCATTATTATTATTTTTTTATTACTTTATTTCAAGGACAAAGTCTGCTTAGCACATTTGTATTTTTTACAAAAAGTTATATCCGAAATGAAATAATGCTCACAGCAAAAAAAAAATATTTGTAATTTTATGGTTCAGTGGGCTCCAGCTGGCTGTGGGGCCAACTGTTCCACATATTGTGATTTACACAACTGGCGTTGGACTGTAATTAAGAGCCAAGAAAAGTAATTTATTTACAATAATATATGAAACACCAGACTCACCAGGACACAGCAGTCAGCTCATTACATTGATTACCATATTAATGGTTCAGCAACCAATCCAAATGCAAATGGCGAGAAACGACCTTTAAAGACAAATGCACCAGACCATTCACATCTGAACAAGGTTCTCCTGGAGTGAACCCATTTTCACATGAGTGATTTAGTCACAGTAAGAGATGTAATCTATTAGGAGCCAAAATTGAGAAGCTGAGAAAGCAATTCCCATTCATGTTTTCCTTTAATGATCTCCAGCTCGATATTTCTTTGTGGCACTGTGCCGCGGTACCTCTCACCCTTGTGGAGTGACAGGGATAAAGCTTCATTACATAAGGCTGCTGGCAGAACCGGTGCTGGTGCTCAGCGGCACAGCACCTGCCAACAACCCCGCAGAACACCGGGCACACACACTTAGCGTTACACTTCCTGCATCCTATTTTCTGTACCTCTTTCCATCTGCTCATTCATTCATTTCTCCTCGCTTAGATAGTTCCATTATTTTCCATCTATCATCGTTCCTATTCTTCTCTTTTGTATTTTTCTGCCTACCTCTTCATCTCCTATTTTATCTCCCTTTTCTCTCTGGGAATGTGATGCATCCTACTTTCCCCCTGCCTTCCGGGATCAGGCTGAACGGCAGGCAGAGAGAGAGCAGCGCTGTTTAAGTCTCTGGTTGTCCTCACAGAGTGTATAATCCTCTTGATGTTCTGCCACTGTTGTTGCACACTCTAAAGGCGAGGCACAGCGATGGAACATACACACTGAACGTATGCATTTAAGAACAGAAAAAATAATCACTTCTTTTGAAATATCCAAACTATGACAGATCAGCTGTGGCGTAAAATTATGTTTAGGCTGCACAGGACTGTTTGTACAAATGACAATCCATGCTTTGTGTTACATCTGTGCCTTCGCTGCACTCATGGGATCTACCATTCAGAAGTATTTACGCCAAAATGCCAGCAAGCTGCTCAGTGAAATAACAATCTGTTTCATACAGTAACAGTTCATATAAATGACCTTCTGACTATACTGTGATTTAATTCTCCAGCTCTCCTGTCGAATAGGCTCTAATCTATCTGGTTGGAGAGATCCCCATCTCTTTCTGTAGCTGAGGAGAAAACTGAATTTTCAAAGATACCGATTAATGTACCATAACCGAGCCGTCTACTGTAGAAGTGGGTAAGGAAAAGATGAAAAGAAGTGGAGGGAAATCCTGCATAAACTATTGCCGATTTTTCCAAAAGGATTCTGCTCAAGGGCATAACAACAGCGCTACTTCGGCGCAGAGAGAATGTAGAGGAAAAACCTGATGACATAACTGAATATTATGCAATACATTTAGGAAAAAGAAGCTCACTTTTGGAAGCAGAACTTAGCATCATTTAAAAGCCGTTTGTGCAAATGATTCATGAGAGGACCGCAGAAAGTGCAATATTTTTAGACAAAATATTGCACTTTCAAAGTCAAAGTGGAGTGCTTCTAAGACCACTTTTCAGATCTAAAATGACGTGCATCCCTTTAGGGTAGGAGCCGTAAGTTGACGATGGAAAGGTGACAGGATGTTTAGAGGGCGGACTGGTTTGACTGGGCTGCTACGGCCACAGATATGTCACATATGTCCGATACATTGGATGAGAGCCGAGAGGAGAAGATGACGGGGGGGAGAAAAAAAAGGGAGGCGTAAACTTGGGGAGCAGGAGGGGGGGTGAGATGAATTCAGAGCTGAGAGAGCATGAGGCGGACTGAGAGATGGATGAAGGGACAAAAATAGCCCTGTGTGGCCATGCTGTTCACTTCCATTTTCCATGTCCCAGTATCCAATTTATAGCCACACACAGGCACATATTCACACATTTCCACACATCTCCCCCCCAATGTCTCTCACATACACAACTTTGCCTCACATCCTCCATCTCTCCCACACACACAACATAATTGCACATATAAAAGCACACGCGCATTTTCCTTTGTGATAAAGCTGGTCTATTCCCACCTTTGTTCACACCTCCACATTCGCCGTTTTTTTTCTCAGCCCCACCTCCATCCTGTAGATTTTCAACAGATGGTAAGTTGTACCCATGCACTAGGAAAAATGTATATACTGGAACATCAACAGATTTAAACAGAGAGTGTACGTGCTCGCTCACAGAGGCTAAGTGCAGCAGCTACAACTCCCCAGGGCGCTGTCCTATAGCTATGCCATGAGATTTAGAGCTGCTCATCCCAGTTAAAGGGGACAAAAGTTTGAGGGACGGATAGCAAGAGGCTGAGGGGCGAACACTGAGAGCAAAACAATCAGAAGTGTAGAGATAATGGTTGCGGTGCAGGAAAGGAAAGATGGAAAGGGAAGAGAAACTGGATGGGACGATTTGCATGTATGTGGTGTTCACTCCTCCGAGGCCCGTAGTGACACACAGGAACCCAGCCTATTTTTCACCAGATTTAGAAATTGAGGCTTAGTGTTACAGCTGATCTTCAAAGACCCTTCATGCTCGTTGTGATTCACGTGCATGTATGCGTGCTTGCACATGAGCATGTCTGTGTCATTTTAGACGAAGAAAAAACACTGATTCCTAGTTGTACATGCAGAGGGAATGCACATCTATTAAAAGCAGCTCATTACAGCCCTAAGCCTGAAAGCAGGCTAATCACACCTGTGCCATAAAACAACGCCGCCTCTCTGATTCACCTGTTTAAGGTACTTTTTGGGGGGTAATTTTGTTTTTGGAGTTCCAGTGTGTATTTGCAGATCCACAAATGAAAGCACAGGGAATGACTTTGGAGAAGACATTTGGGGAAGCTAAAGCTGCCCCAGCATGATTTAAGATCCCACCACTCGCAGCTAATGACCTGAGTGAGATCACAAACGTCGAAACAATCAGCTGCATGAGCCGCAGAAGACTGAGCTGGTGGGGAAGTGAATACAAAGTGAGACACAACAGCTGAAGAGAGGAGTGAAAAACTGTGCAGAGACAGTGGGAAGTGTTGAAGAAGAAGTTTTTTGTTTTTTTAAATAGAGAAATTAGGAAATAGAAAAGGGAGAATGGGCGCATATGTGTGTGCAGCAGAGTGCGTCTTATAGTGACGGGGCCACTGCACAACATAACAAAATTATGGTTGGATTATAGTAATGTTAGGGGCTAGCTCATTTGTTGAGCTGTAAACATATTTGAAAATGTCAGACCATTTCAACGATTTGAGATACAGGCTTATTGCGGAGCTCCGTATAAAAGTTAATGCTTGTAAGAGCCAGCAGTCTGATTCGTTTATCACAGCATAAAGGCTGGAAGCCGGGAGAAACAGCGTGACCGGATCATTTGCTTAACACAAACAGAAATGTAAAAAGCGACAATCTGTTTTACAAAGAGCTCTGTGTATTGAAACTATTTGTTGATAAGAAACCAGATCCAGAGACTTTCTGGCGACTTATCATTACTGTTATTTTGCCAACGTGTAAGGACTTTCAGTCTTATGTCTCTCTTCAGGAGAAGAATCCTTCAAGGGACATGGTCTATGGAAGCCAGTCCTTTGTAGACCAAGGAAGCTGAACAGAGCAGGATTTCCTATTCGCATCAACAGTTTATTTCCGTCAACAAGCGGCGCTCCTGTTGCCTAACTAGACAATCTGGACACATCTGGAACACAGCAGATCAGTACACAATTAATCTTGGGAAAGGTTGGGACACTTCTTTTCCCAGGTAGCATAACATCCAATAGTGGGATCCTTAGTCACCTCAGAAAAGGAGGCCACATTTAGTCTTCAAAATGGGATAATCACACATGGGATCATTGTGATGATCTACAAATGCAGCCTTTTAAGAATGTGCAACATACAGACCCACCGAAACAAAAGCTTACCTTTTACATAGAGCAAGAATGATTTTCAAAGTTTTCCACTGGTGGCTCACTTTTTGGACCCTTCTTTCATTCCTTCCTGCTGCACATATCTAAAATCTTTTGATATCCAAATGTTTCATAACCTTAACCAAAGAAGATGTGTGAAAAACTGTTGGCTAGTTGGTTTGTGTACAGCACACAACCGCAATGGACAAGCGTATTACAAATCCATTGTGTCCAAAAATGCTGCTAAAACCCAAACAACAAATCCCACATTGGGAATGTACTGTTTATACGAGCAGTATCAAATGTGGAAAATAGCCGTGTTTTGAACAATAGTGGAATATAAATGTGCTTGAAAATGTACTGACTGAGAGTGGACAGCCAGACAGACAGGCAGGCAGACAGGTACAGATCAAGAGAGTGATGATGCCCAGCACACTGTTCTAGTGCACCCTTCCTATCAGAAGTTATTTTATACTTTTCTTTGCATATAATGAAAACCTTTTACTCACTCCTCTTCATTTTGCTGACACACTGAAGCAGCAGTCCTCCAACACAACAGAGAAGGTGCCAGATATCTTTTCATGACGACCAGACTAAGAACTATGTTCTTTTTTTTTTTTTAGTATACAGTTAAAATCTAATAAACTTGTTCACAGTGATGAATGTGTACTCCCAACCCTAAAATAATAATAAAAAAAAACTAATTAAAACAACACCTTCTGTATTTATGTGACACGTTAAAACGACAAAGCCCATGCTGCTATAACAGTTTATGGAAGAAAAAGCTCTGTGTTTAGCTCTGAACATTCAATCCTATTCAGCTCTGAGAAATAATAATAATAATAATAATACTGTATATAGAGTGAAGACAATAACATTCAGTCTTCTCAGTCTGCTGTCTCTGCATGATAAGAAGAACCTCAATTTCAGCAACCAGGTCGGTTGTATGTGGAAAATATTAATTCTCTACAACAGTCTTGAACTGCGTTGACAAACAGCGAAGGCTACTCTACAGTAAACTTCAAAGGTGCTCAGAATCTGAAGACGTTACAACATGACTCAGCCTACCATTCACTCACAGACTAAAATACACAACCACAATTACCAAGGCCACATCAAATATTCACAGACTACCACATGCTCGGACATGAACAGACAGTGGATCTGTGCCCAAGAGTGTGTCTGAGGTTCAAACAGGTATCAATATAGCTTTTAACAAAGCTTCGTATGTAATCTCAAGGATCACACACTGACACTCGCCACTCCATAAAAAGGAAAGTCCCAGTCTACTCTAAAAATCTACTGTATTCATTATTTCTTGACATGACATGAAGTGTCAGTTAAACACAGTAATCAATATTAAATATATGTTAACCATGTGACGGTGGAGTGTTTTTTATTTGAATGTACAGTATACAAGCATTTGTTTTAAATGTCAGATTTTAAAAACTGATGAATATGGTTTTTGTTTAGTTTGTTTAGTTTAAAACAAAGACAACATTGGTAGAATACTTCATAATTAATGAAAATACTGTAAATCTTAACTCATGTTAACAATCATTGGGTTTATCCTAAGTGAATAACATTCACTGTAGCGGATCACAGTAAAATGTAGCTGGGATATGGACTCCATCTGTGTCAGAGCTCTGCGATGCCGAGCTGTCGCTGGCCATGGTGCTGATTTTCAGATTTGGTGTAATCTGGCTGCATTTCACTGCACCGTCAAAGAAACACTGATTCTCTGGCTTCAGTTCAACATGAACAACATCTTGATTGATTACACACGCCTCAGTAACAATATGGCTGCAGCTCTCAGATGATTAGAGAGCCTCTAATTTTAGTTTCCCATGCTCCCGTATATTTCCCATCCTCCTTTCACACCCCAGCGTGCCTTTTCATTATCTTAACAGCCCTGATAATTATATGTGAGAGCATCTTGATGGAAACTTATTGATTTTTTATTGATTCCTTGTTGACCTATTGATTAGATTGCTATTGAGTGCACACTATCTTCAAACGATCTGTGCATATGAATATTCAAAAGGGCAAAAAGTGATGCATGGGTTGGTTGTGCACACAGTAAAAAATCCAGACAAGTGGGAGATGACAAGATGACAAGTGGGAATTTATTGGAGAAAGCCTTTTCACAGGTAATAAAGTATCGGCAGAAGGACTAGTAAAATCATTAAATCTGAGCATCTGTTCATATTTAAAGAGGATACAAATAAAATGCAACAGCTTCAAACTTTTGCACCAACCTCTGCAACATAAATAGGGAAGACAAATTTTCACAGTTCGATATGAAGAGTATATAACGGATAGCAGGAGGATTCATGACATATCGACCTCATACATAATTAGCAACTCCTCCATCTCCAGCACATATTCCCCCTAACAGCTTACAGGCCAGAGGTCAATGTTCAGAGTTCATAACTCCACTGCTAGTGTCACGGATCCTGCGGCGCTAACTACAAAGTGGGAGCTGTGTGTAATTTGCATTTCTGCGTGTGTGTCACTACTACTTGTACACTAGCACCTGAGAAAGTCCAAGAGTAAAAGCTGGGGGTGGTTTGCAAATTCTACATTTATTCTGAAACTGTAGGTCCTTTCAGAATCAGTTCTCATAAATTATTCAGCACCTGGTAGGTAGAATCATTCTGTACTATCTGCTGCATTAATCCAGGACAAATCCTTTCATGGACAAAGACTACAAAACCCATTACCATTGTTTCCTCGAAACAGTTTCCTATTTTAATATCCAAATATTTTAGAAGGCATTAAAAAGCAAATCTACCAACGGCTTGTTTCACTTCCCATGATGTTGCGTGGAAGAGTGCCAAATAGGAAATATGAAGTCTTTGTGTGCCTGAATAAAGGAATGAGGTGATAATTGGCAGCTTATGTTCTCATTTTGGCTCATTAGTAAGATAATGTTTTAATTGAAATCTCATAAATGCAGCATTTGCTGGTTAATTGAGACATAAGCAAGCCTGAAGACATCCTGCAACTCTGAGGCCTGTTGACACAGGAAAAAAAAAAGAGTGAGGAGGAGGGAAATGGACCATCCTCAAGGCATGTGTGACAACACATCGTTTCTTGTACTTTCATTCTACACTCAAGTAGCATTAGTTGTCAACACGTTTGGCTCTGCCGGTATGTGAGGAAGTTAGGAGTGTGGCGACTTTGGGAGAAACAGGACTGACGTTGAATGCACTGAAAAATATAAATAGAAAAGGCAGCATGTAGGATTACTGGTTGAGCAGCTAGTGTTATCTGTACTGTACGCATGTTGAATTTCTATCCACTTCATGTACTTCAAGGCAAAATTGGTAAGGAATGTTAAAAGGCACTCAAAATGGTCAAAAAATCACCAGAATGTGAAGAAATAATAGTATGATGTTATGTGAAAGACATCTATGATGCAGAGATATCTACTTGAGTTAGCATGCTAACCAGCTACGGCAGCCCGCCATATCTCATAATACCACTTTGTACCACTAGAAAGTAGTGAGTCAATGTAGCATTGAGTCTACCCTCAGTCTAATATGAGAGCAAGAAGAGGACGTCATTCATACAGTCTACGATCACACCATATTAATGGACAGATTATCAATGAAGGAAAGCGTAAAAGCAACAATGGCTGAAGCTCTTTGAAAACAACTTTTGAAGAACAGGAAATATGGAAAAGCCAAACAGCTAGGGTTTGCTTTCACACAGTAACGTACTCCTGCCACACCTCCTCGGACACCGCCTTCGTTATCCCCTCCCCCGACCACCAGCAACAAGGGAAAGGGGCCTTGAGGCTGCAGCAAGCCCCGATCACGCAGCTTTTTCAAAAGATCATCATGGAGGTCTGATGTTGGATGATTTCTTTGCTGTATCAGTGTCTGAACATTGGTTACTCCACACATTTTGTAGAAATGGAAGCGGCCGCTGCGTGCTACTGCTGCGATGCGCCAACAATTTGACATATTGCTGACCTGAGTGGTAACTCTATTTTCTATTCTTCTTCACTGGTTTAAGTAGCCACCGTGTCAGCACGTAAACATAAATGTGTACATCATAGAACAGCACAACACACTGAAAGTAGCTTCAGTATTTCAGAGACATTGAATTCAATTCCATCTGGGAAAAGGCACTGCACTGTGTTTACAAACCGTTTTACAAATTGCTCCCCAATGTTTCATGTTTTTGTATTGAAACAGAGCATTTTAGAGTAGTTTTTAAAGTTACATCTTTACTGCGTTGTTTGATTTGTGAACCTGTCCTTCGCTGTAATGTGTCCTTTGCATGAGTAACTGTGTTTTTATGTTTGTCTCCACAGTGACTACAGATAGACAGTAGCTATTATTTTAATGCTGCAGAACAACACTATTGAGACCAACACATCATTTGTCATTGATTTACTATGCAATGCACACTTCCTGGTTCCCTGGTTTAATAAACAGAACACACACAGAGATGCTAATGTAACATGTGTATGATGGGTGTCATTAACCGTGGAAAATCACATAATCAGAGCTTCATAATTGTTACCATCCCTGTTGCCACAATCTTAATGATTTATCAGAATGTGTAAATGAAGCACAAAGGGTGTTACAGAGAGAGAGACTGATGCAAGATACGCCCACGAAAGTTCAGTTTCAGCACTTTATCTGCTCCAACAATCACATAACATCCGATATTTAAAAGACCCCACCAGCACTGTGCTAAGACACCAACACAAAATATAGATTAGTATTGCAAGTTGTAAAAAGTTCCTGTCTCATTGAATCTAATCTAAATACACTACTTAAATAATATACATTAAAGGATTACATATGTTTTGGTGCAAAGAAGCTCAAAATAAGATTAGTTAGTCCCACAACAATCTTTGATGAGATCTGATGTATCTACTGTCAATACAAAAATGGGTGGTGCCACCTATGGGTGATAGAGCGTATCTGCTCCTTGGTTATACTGTAAATTGTAGGTGTCAGAATTCACACTTAGAGATTTTTATAAATTCATTAAGCTAGATTGCAGTGTAAGATGAAGTCCCGTCCACAGTCACTCCTCGGCTAAACTAGACGATAGAAAGCGCTGCATCAGTGTACCTTTTTATGTAACAGGTTTATTTTTAGAAATAAGAGAGCTATATTTAATTTTTTTAGCAGCACATTCCACCCCCCATGTATTTTCCATAAAACAGAGTGTTATCTATGCTTTATGATTATGGGAAACAATGGAATAATAAATGAAGAGGGAGGAGGTGGTAACAAAACGAGAAGGGAGCAGAAAAAGATGATGAAAGACGGAAAGACGCGCAGAGAAACGATGCAATGTAGAAAGGAGAAAGGAAGGGCAGAAAACTTTACAGAGAGAACCAGAGAGAGGATATTTGCTGCATTTTTTAACACAATTACAGCAAAGTAGTGCAAAATGTCTGTTCTTCACAGAGTGTGAGGAGAGATGAATTAAAAATTAAAACTGATAGGAAAGACGTGGTTTGGATAACTCATTGTAGTCTGGTGATCAAAGATAACAAGGCACACAATCAAAATGATGAAGATAAAAGAGACTGTCATCATAAAAGCCCGAAGAAAAGAGAGAGGTGAATTTGAAACTAATAGAATTGAAAGATGTCTTAAAGCCACCAAGGGGATGAAAGACCATTTTCCATTTCTCTTTCCAATATTGTTTCCGTTTCACACTTTATCCCGCTGAGACTACACAGAATCCCAGGCTTAAACTTGTGCAAATCTCAGCTGTCAGCGCTGCAAATATATGATTATTTCAGAAAGAAGCTTTGACAGGTACAACATTTTTATTAAATCTGCATTTCCATTTCCATCTAGTAAAGAGAACTGTCTCTGTGTCCACATCAGACCATAGAAGAAACACTGGCTGGCTGTGTATCAAGAGATTATGAGATATTTGTCTTATAAGATTAAACATGAAGATTCCAGCTTCTTCAATTTACTTTTTGTAACTTCCCCACTCTGAGCAGACCACAGGGATACAATCATAAGCTCACAAACTAGCGCTTGCACAGTACCCATTTGCTGCATTGTAAACCGAGCCTATGCTTTTCAATAAGTATGTACATACTTATTGAAAAGCATGTACACAGACGCAAGCACACACCTACGCACAAACAGAGACGTGCACACACAATCTGTCCGACATATTTTCTTTCCAAAGGAAGACACGAACATCTCAGACACTCTGTAAATTGCAGTCACACTCACATGCGCACGCAAGCATAAGTATGCAAGTTGACAGCAGGGGGGCAGGTAATGAGTCGGAGGGACATGGGAGGAAAGTGCTTGTCATGCAGAAATTTCCAACAATAATAGCAGGCCATTAGGTCAATTTTACACTGACAGCCTGATGTCTCCCTAGGAGAATTCACACAACGTGTACAGAGTTCTAGGAGCTCTATAGCTTCACCCTGGGCGCTAACACAGGCATAGCTTAAGATTCAGCCTCCAGCGTAGATGCCCAAATTGTAGACCTCAAAAAATCTGCTATTCACAAGAGCAACAGCTTTTAAAGGAGTCATTTCAAAGCAAAGATCTGCCCTGAATTGGAAATCCCGAGTTTAACACCACTGTGGTAATAATGTTGTCAATCAGTCCTCACAGAGTGAATTTAAAAAGTCTCACTTGATCCTCATCTCAGGGAGAAAATAATTAATTAAATCCAACTTGTGTAAATTCCCTTACACTTGTGGGTCTTTTTGGAGGGGATTTCTTCTTCGGATTTCTGTATGTGCACAAATGTTTATCTTTGGCAATAAAATCACCTGTAAGAAATCGCATCCACAGGCACATGTCAGCAGCGACACTTTGAACACCCTCAGACAGCCAAACACACACGCACACACACAAACAGACTCTATGCACATTCACTCAAGGATTACACTGATGCTCATTTAACCAGGCTATACAAATGCAAATGCCTGACACGTGAGCCAATGCACTCTGGTTGTGTGGTTCAACATCACAGCGACACTCTTCTGTGAGACACTTTGATAAAGCCAGATCAAAGGAGAGTGGAGAAGAGGCATTCAAGACCTCAGACAATAGCCCTTCTCACAGAGTGGCTGTAACTGGTTTATAAAAGCACATGAATGCATAAAGATGAGGTTTTTGGCTACAAACGTCTGTAAGCGAGCATTATGAAGGGGCTGTGGATTTATAGAGTGTACGAAACACACAATGATGCGCCCACACATGCTCAGATACACAGATGAGAACACATTCATCCACAAATTACGCAACTCTGGACAGGTGTGAAAACGTTTAGTTTGCCAACTAAACCAGGTAGGAAAAATACACAGGTCCAACGCGGATTGTCAACATCAAGGTCCATTATGGAATTCATTTTAACACCTGTCTCATGTGTTTTCATCAGTCCTTTCTACATCTCTTCCGTCCTGACCATCACCTCCAGTTAAATGTTTCTGCTCACCCATTTTCACAAATACTCTCATACGTCTATCACATCCTGCCTCTTTACTTCAACACCTTCCCCTTCTTTTCCCCTCTCTCATTCCTTTTGCATACTCTCTTTATCTGTCGACATTTCATGTTTCCATCTTCACCCTTTGTGTAATCCTCTAGCTATTTTAAGATTGGACCCCATTTATCAGCACTTACCATTTCTTTCCATCTCTCAATGTTTGTTTTTTTTGTTTGCTTTTTTTTCTCACTCGATACATTAAAATAATCTGTTATATCTCTTTTAGCATACTTTTTGTCACCTCCTCTCCCAGTTCTCTATCACCCTCTCTATGTGCATCTCTGAAGCATCAAGCTCCCGCTCTTCCCCGTCTCCATTTTTATCCTCCACTCTCTGCGCATCCCTATACTTCCAGACCTATAAGCTTCCCAGTGAGAGGGTTGTGCTGGTAGCTTTGCCACACTTCTCTTCATTTTGAACATCATTATTCTCTCTATCCTTTCTTAATGACTGCCTAACACCCAATGATTTATGCACTAAGTACACACTAAGGAAATCAAAGATGAGGCATAACAGCTTTAATTTTTTCATCCCTCTTGCTACTTATCTTCCTTTGGAAAGCAGCAAGATTGCAGAAGAGCAGCCTGACATATTTTACAACATCTCCCCGAGCATGTATTTTTAGTTCATTCCCAGTCTCCCCTGTCTTGTCATTATTTATTTATTCATTTTTATTTATTTATTTTACCTTTAGAAGGCGTACAGATGGCAGGAAGGCTGCATGGCACAGTTTTCTGATGGTCCAGTTGAGTGGCCGTGGTGCGTCCAGCTGGTTCATGGTGTCCACTTTTCACGATGCAGCCACTGGTGCCCCAAGGTTTTTCCCGGCACCAGGATCAGTGCTGCCCCACTAGGGGGGCAAAAATGGGAGAGGGTCTCCAACTCCAACTGCCGAAAAGCTCGCAAGTCCCAGGGCATGACCCTTGACGGACAACCATCAACCGCTACCGCCACCACCTTGAAGCCTTTACTTCCCCAAGCAGATGAAGCTCTCACAAGGGCAGCTCTGTGCCCTCTCGCCTCTCTCTTCCTGCCCTCTTCTACTCTCTGGCTCACACAGATCCAAAGAATCCAAGGCAAGTGAAACCTGGAGCGCCAGGAGCATCTGGTTCCTCTTCCACCAGCAGCTGAAGTGTACTCAGCTCTGGCGCGAAAAAACCCAGAGTGTACAGTATTTTCCCAAAGAACGGAGCAGAGCGCAGCAATGCACAACAGAGATAAGAGCGGGTAGTGGGTGAGGGATGCAGGTAGAGAAAGAGAAGGAGAGAAAGCGAAGGAGGAGAGATGGAGATGTGAGGAGAGGAGAAACGAGCAGTGCAATGCAGTGCAGTATAGCACAGAGGGGAGAGGAGAGGAGAGGAGAGGAGAGGAAAGGAGAGCAGCGCAGAGCAGAGCGCATAAACGGAGCAGCCTGACAGGCAGTGGCTTAGATATGAAGCTGCATGCACACCACTGTCTCCAAGATGAAAACAGGGAAAATAGAGGAGCGAGACAGAGACAGAGAGATAGAGAGGGAGAGGGAAAGAGAGCGAGAGAGAGTGAGAGAGAGAGAGAAGAGGATGATAAAATAAAATCCAATACAACTGATGAACAAGCTGAAATTGAAACTATGGAGATAGGATGTAAGAGAAAAAGACTGCTTCCAGGCATGGGGGTAAAAAAAAACGTATGGAGAGACAGAGAGAGAGAAAGAAAGAAGGCAAGATGGAGAGAATGAAAAGAAGGAAGAGATGCGATCAGGCACTGGATGGTGGTCGAAAGGGAAATGGGTAAAGCAAAGTCAAAGCTGTGTCTTATACAGTGAATTCAGATGGAGCTTGAAGATGGAAACACATTAAACAACTTGGCGCTGTGGCACCGCAGAGGAGACCGACCTACTTACAAATTTGCATGTCAGACATATTTATGCATAACAGTCACTGAAGTGGTGAATCAATGGGGAAGACGGGATTGTTGGTGTGATTGTTGGTGCGAGTGTCATATTACATGGACACTTTTAATGGGCCCCAAGCAGACAGTTTTATATAATATTAATTAATGACTTTTTAACTTTATAGCATCCTTTAACCTCTATGAAGCAAATTTTTAGACTAAATAAATACCAGGAATAAATGTAATGTATCAACAAACAATTAATTAAGTGCTGTAGCATTAGTCTCAGAAGAGACAGTTTTCTTTGAAGACAGACGTAGCACCCCACTGCTCCACAGAGTTTAGACACCATTGGGTCAAGGACATCCTCCGTTCACAGCACACAGCTTCCTGAACAAGTCGAGCAGGCTAGTAGCGTTGGACTCCTATTCAGTCTGAGCTCCTCCACATCTGTCTATCTGCCACTGGTTGCGTCCAGTGATTGAGGTTTATTACCCGTTTCTCCAGTGCACGTTTCAGAGGGTCATTGTACCACTCACAGTATTTAGTGCATAAACCGTTCTTGTGCCAACTGAGAGCTGTGAGTAATGCGTTTGTTTTGTTTTGCTGGTCAGGTGTTTATCCTTCTGTAGGTGTGGCTAACCCACCTCAGCCGATTGCAGAGGCGAGATGATGTATTTCTTGTTGGCAAAATCTGCTTCTGATCAGTGACCAGTGGAGACGTGTGGGTAATAATGTTCATGTGAGTTTGTTTGCGGTTGTTGTCACAGACCTTCCAGTTGGAAGTTATTTCATTCTGGGGTGGTTGTGCTGATTCCAAGTCCAGGGAGGTGTTGCTGGAGATGTTGATGCCAAGATATTTGTAGCTATATACTGCATTAAAATACTTCACCAGTGATAATCTAGGAAGGGAAACAAAGACTTGTTCATGCTGTGGAGCAGCATCTTGACCTTGATGTTAAGGAGGAGGCAAGCTGGTGTACGTAGTAGAGAATGAATAGTTGAACAACGGTTTGAAAAGATACCTTTGCTTTGGCTTGGAGTGTCTGGCCAATAAGCCAATGCTAGCTACTAGTCGTTGCATTCTTATCATCATTAAGTGGAAAGGGTTTAGTGGTCTCGCCATCTAACAGGAAAGCACCTGTCATCTCTTTGTGGAGGTGATGGATCATTTTCACAAGCTTCTCTAGGTAGCAGTACTTCACAAGCATTTGCCAGAGAGTGTCCCGAGGGGATCCCGATGGAAATTCTACAAGAGTAATGCAGAGGAATAAACATTGCGCCCCACATTTTTCCCGTATCTGTCGGTACATGGAGAAGGTTGAAACCTACATTGGCTTTGTGGAAGCACCTCTTCTGTGATGGAGGTGTTGGATGATTAGGGTTTACAGGTATAAATGAACAGTGTAAAAAAGGTTTACTGTGCACCACTGAATATGATATTCTTTACAATACGGTGTTTTTAAAGAAATGAGCAACAGCTAATCAGGCTCTTCGCACCAATGAGCTACATATTTTTAGTTGCACCACCTTTCAGCACCATAGGAATAATGTCTGTGGTCACTTCACATTATATGAAATATGTATATTTACCATGTATCACTACAAAAACCTGAGCTTATCCAGTTTATTTAAAGGCTGATTGATTATTCCCACCGTCTTGGGGCAAAAGGAGAACTGTATTCTGTAAAAGCTATTGGTTCCCATGACCATTCACACAACTGTAGCAATGTGAGCAATGGCAAACCATGTCAGCATAGACTGTGTGAAACATACTAAGAAAAAAATAAGAAAAATGACCATGAGTCATCTATTTTTGCTTCATCTTTGTTGGTCTATTTCTATTTCTGTTTGTCAGCTGCTAATTATTGACACACAATAATCAAACACCCAGAATGTTGTCAAAACAGACATTTTTGCGAGAGATTTGACATGTTTGGACAGGCTGAAGAGTGAGTCAGTGTGATCTTCTGATATAGACATAAAAGCACGGAGGTTTCAGAGGTGTTGATGACAAAACAAGATGCCTCCTGTTTGATGCAGCGCACTGTCATTGGTTTAAAATGGGTCGAATTATTCTCTTTATGCGTCCAGCTTAAACAAGTCTACGAATATCTTAAAGTACATGTACAACAAATACTCTAGGTGGGCTGAGACACTGAATCAGTGCAAATAAAAATGCTTCATACTGATATAACATGGACACAAAACACAAAGTGAGACGTTTGCCTTGAGCTTTCATAAAAGGGAAACTTGAGGGCACCTGAGTTCAGTGAAGCAAGACGTGCTGTCTCAGTTATACTGGAAGCAAAATGAAAAATAATTTTTTTTTTTTTTCTTAAAATGATGACAAAGCTATAGCTGCTGCAATGCAACACAATTTAACAAAAAATTAATGGTCCGCTTCCACATCTCATCAATTTTGCAAGCACGGTACTTAAAGGCATCAATAATTGTATAGAACTTTATTAGTAAATGCACTAATTACTCTCCTGAGACGTGACCTGACAGTTAGTAGGTGTTTTGCTCTGAAAACTAAGCACTGACATTAAGAGTGTTCACCCCACTGACCAGAGGCTCCCCTGAGGGCTGCTGAGGCCTCTGCATGTCAACCGTATGTGTGTGTGTGAAGGAATAGGGCATGGTAGAAAGGGAAGGCGTGAGGGTGTCTTTTACCCCCTAACCCTCTCAGTTCACACTTCTGCTCCTCACCCCATGAAATGGTTCAGCAAACACAACAGCTCAGTGCGTCACCCTGCACTGCTGGCTTCCTGACTCTAGATGGCAACGTTCTAATGCACAATACCCGTCTCAGGCTCAGCCTCAAACTTGACACATAATACTCCCGGAACTAAACTTAACCATCATCAAAATGCCAGATACTATTACTGCAACAGACCCAGGGCGACTGCCTTTTTGTTACTTAAAGACAAAAAATAAAAAATAAAAAATAAAAAACACTGGACACAGGAGGTCAAGTAAGCTTTATCCTTTGAAATAAAGGCAACATACGCACTTCTACCAAAAGAGGGCACCTGTTCAACACACACACAAAACTGAGACAGCCTTGTTTATTCTGTCCTCTCTCTCTTCATGGCTACACTAATTATCACAACACTAAAAGGTATTAAAGCTCTGGTGAAGAACAAGACCAGACAAGATGAGATTTAATTCTCTCACAAGGATTCATTTCTCCCAGTGGGAACTTAACTTGGCAGATGAGGGAGGCAATTTACTGTGAATTACTTGAAAGTGCTTCCAGCGCCGAGAGCTTGTATCAGATCCTGAAGGCAGCAAACAATAAATATCCCGAAATGTTTTGCTGCTAAAGTTTTCTGATGGAGTGGAAAGAAGAAGCTTTATATGGTAATTTATCTTAGAGCGAGTTAAGACGAGGCGAATGACTTTTTTATATTCAGAAATCACAACAGGATACACTGTGGATTTAAAAAGAAGCACATGGCGTGATTAATATGCCAACTAAAGGCACTACGCCTGTAATGCTTGTAGATTTGTGTAGTATCGTGTAAAAGTGGGCATATGTCAATGTGTAAATATGCGCACTGGTGAATTATTCATTCACAGCCCACAACTCGTCATGATCCCCTGTTAAGTACGAGAGAGGATGTGTTAGCACCTATACATGTTACAACAGGGAGTGGGTGTTTTCCGTGGCCCATTTATTCCCTGAGACATCTCTGCTACAGGTCGACCTTGTGACATGGCCTATCTGGCTGTGACAGGTGTGAGAAAGAAGCCCATTTCCACCTGTCATTCAAGCAAAGCCAGGAGCTGCCGAGAAGCTGCTCACTCATTGAAAATGTGAATCTTCTCTGCCGGTGTTGTCCAATGTAGTCTTGTGAAGATAAGTGGGTATCTGTTAGTGTGAATGAGACATCGCAGTAAAATTTTCTTCTTAAATTTAGCAACACTGTAATGAGAATCCTGGCAATATTTTTAATACAACGTATTGAACTTGAAGCACCTGACACGAGCAACAAGAGAGCAGGCCTGCACAGGGAGCTTGGAGCTCTGCATATGAGGATCCACCGCTTCAGTAGTAAGATCGGTAAAGCATGTTTATTTGTTTGAACTCAGAACAGAAAAGCAGCCATTTGAATCCCCCTGACAGCTGTGATTCAGTTGATAAAGAGGATCGTGCTGATTTAATTCCCATTTGCAGTGACTCATAACAGTTAATAGGTTAACTGTAATTACATTTATGTAAGCACAAAGTTTTTTGTTGGAGCAATAGTCGTTCTTTCTGTATCAAGGTAGAACTGTAGGCCATGATTAGTTGTTCATCTCCCTTTTCATCAATCATGACAAAAATAAAACCTTCGGGATAATTGGGTCGACCGAACAGACAAACGCAGACGATGACACTGTCAGTTTTTCAGGGCAACGAGTGACTGAAGGTGTGCGTTAACACAGTTGTCCGGTGCAGATTGATGGTACCAAAAGTCTCAATCTAATTTGGCTTCCTCTCCCTCTTCTCTGTGTGATGCTAAAGCCCCGGAGGATTCTCGGTAAGTGACAGTTCAATATTTCCCACACGTCCCACAAACACACATATGCACACACTCACGCGCACGAACACAAAAGGTACCACCCCCTACTGCCCGTGCCCCGAAGAGGCAGGAAGACTTCTGCTGAGTCGGGTACACTCCTCCATCTGGAGAAAAGCAATGATTATTAGCCTGTGGGATGGAGCCACGTGCACACATAGGCACACACTCACGCGTACATAATATGGTTCTCAAAATGTGTTGTTTTCTCAGGTATTTTCTGCTGCTCACCTTCACTCACTACCAGTTGTCTGTGTTGTCAAATTTCTCTTAAGCAGTTTAACACTTCCTAAAATGCCTTTACCCTTCTAAACTCAAATTAGAAAAAGTTGTCACAAATTTGTCTTCACATCTCTAAAATTAGGCCTGCCTTTTTCGTCTCTCACATTTAGCCCCAAGCAGCGCTGCTAAATGTTATCAGCATGTGCAAACGGCTGTTGACAAACAGCGCTGTTATCGGTTAAACCAGAGGAGATGGTACTAATTGAAAAAAATTACCTGCAGGGATTGTTCACGTAGCAACCACTTATACCAGACTTTTTCACAGCTAATCAAAATGTTGTTTCAGGTCATAAAGATTGATAAATATTCAGACCCATCAGCCTCTGAATACCAACACACTTTACCTGCCACATCAAATTTACTTGGGCATGTCTGTCAAGCCTCCACATTGGTTCAATTACAGCCTTTCATTCTTAAAATGTTACAACACTCTTAAAATTCCCTTTACTCTAGCAGTTAAAATGTGTAGGTTATACTCCAAAGATTATGCAAATTATGTCATGACATTTGAGATGATGACTTTCAGTCACGGTCCATTTAATATGCTGCCATTCAAATAAAATTTGTGAACTTGTGGTCAGGTACACAAAACTGGGATTCAAATGGTAACATCAACTGTAAATTGTGACAAGACTACTGCTACACAGCTGCCGGCATCTAGAAGGCTAACAATTGGCACATAATGATCAGGTAACTTAAAGTAGGGGATATCAGCAATTTACTCATAAAAGTACACCTCTATACCACTAAATTACAATATATGAACTTACCTAACATGGTGAACATGGCATATTTTGAAAGCATCATAGACTATAAAGCACAATATGCTTTATGTGCATCGCTACATGGGAATTGACATTTCTCTACAGGGCAGTTGCATAGTGTCCTTTGGTTCTATTAGATCCACCCCATTCTCCTTGCTGATGGTTACTTCTGCTTCCAAAAAACGAAGACGCTGACGGCTAATATGCTAAAATGCTAATATGCTAATATGCCGACATCTTATAGCAGGCTTCAAAATGGCCGTCCACACACCAGTGGGTGACGTCACAGTGGCTGCCTCCACTCCACACTTCAAGGATCTGCTGCTAATGTTTTCAGAGGTTTTCAGAGAACATGTCTCAGCAGGGCAGAACTGTTTTCATGACATGTAAAGGACTGGCAGCATGTGAAACAGGGGTGGACACAATGTTTTGGCTCATTAGAGTACATTTTACCAGGAGCTCATTGAAACCCTTTCACTGTGACATTATCGGCATCATTTCACCCATCTCAAACTAGCAGTCTTTACATTCCTTGCAAAATAATACCTGAATATTATCTTTAGCTTTGTATTAATGTCTATCATCTATGCTGGGGAGCTAACGCCAAAAAAAAAATGTGTCCGGTAAGAGACACAAAAGTGACACTAATAGGACAGGGGTGGAAGGTAAGAGGACAGCAGAAGAGGTGAAAAGCACCATTTATATGGGAGTAAATGGTGTGCTGTGGACAGATACAGTAGATGTGACAGAGATTCAATATGACAGGGTTGCTGAACACCAGACGAGAGTGAAGAGACAGAGAAGCATAGGAAAAGATTGGATTAAAAGTTAAATGTTGAAAGTTTGAAGTTGTGAAGAGAAATAACAAAACTTACACAGTCTTCCTTCCACATAAAGTCAACCTTTTAGTTTAGCACATATTATGTCATGCTGTGAGGGAGTAAAAAAGAAACAGCAAGAGTCAGTCGTCTTTTCTTTGCAGCAGAAATTATTTATGTGGCATTTGGCCTTGCCCCATAATAGAAAGTAATAAACGCACAAATATATCCAGCTACATACAGTGGGTACGGAAAGTATTCAGACCCAATTAAATTGTTCATATTGCGGCCATTTGCTAAAATCATTTAAGTTTTTTTTCCTCATCTTTTTTTTCTTCATCAATGTACACACAGTACCCCATACTGGCAGAAAAACACAGAATTGTAGACATTTTTACAAATTTATTAAAGAACAAAAACTGAAATATCACGTGGTCACACGTTTTCAGAACCTTTGCTCAGTATTGAGTAGTAGCACCCTTTTGAGCTAATACACCCATGAGTCTTCTTGGGAAAGATGCAACAAGTTTTTCACACCTGGATATGGGGATCCTCTGCCATTCCACCTTGCAGATCCTCTCCAGTTCTGTCAGGGTGGATGGTGAACATTGGTGGACAGCAATTTTCAGGTCTCTCCAGAGATGCTCAGTTGGGTTTAAATTACGGTTCTGGCTGGGAAAATTCAAGGACAGTCACTGAGTTGTTCCAAAGCAACTCGTCCATTATTTTAGCTGCGTCCTTACGGTCATTGTCTTGTTTCACGGTGAACCTTCGGCCTAGTCTGAGGTCCTGAGCAGTCTGGAAAAGGTTTTCGTCCAGGATATCTGTGTAATTGGCTGCATTCATCTTTCCTTTAATTGCAACCAGTTGTCCTGTCCCTGCAGCTGAAAAACACCCCCACAGCATGATGCTGCCACCACCACGCTTCACTGTTGGGATGGTATCGGGCAGGTGATGAGCAGTGCCTGGTTTTCTCCACGCATGCCGCTTAGAATTCAGGCCAAAAAGTTCAATTTTGGTCTCATCAGACCAGAGAATCTTATTTCTTCTCCTGGCAAACTCTATGTAGGTTTTCATGTGTCTTGGACTGAGGAGAGGCTTCCGTCGGGCCACTCCGCCATAAAGCCCCGACTGGTGGAGGGCTGCAGTGATGGTTGACTTTCTTGAACTTTCTGTGTTTTTCTGTCAATATGGGGTGCTGTGTGTACACTGATGAGGAAAAATGAACTTAAATGATTTTAGCAAATGGCTGCAATATAACAATGTGTGAAAATTGAAGCAGGTCTGAATACTTTAAACTGTACCCACTGTACAAGGAGAAGCATCATTAGATTTATGGTTGTGTCTAGTTGTTTCATCATACAAACTAAATGACAGACTAACAAATCTAATACAGCTTTCATTAAGTGATCAGCTTAAACACTAATGTATAAACTATGAGGGAAAAAGTGAAAGCATTTGCCCAGAAGCCTTGATCTGTTTTTAAAACATATCATACATTAAATAGGAGTAAATCGAAGTAATTCCCTTTGGCATCACAATCGTTTTAGATGTGTGAAGGTTAAAATCAAGTTTGCAACAAATGAGGCAATTACAGTGAAGTGCGCAGCATATTTGGCCTGCGTGTAGGTGTATGTAAATTACATGGAAGCATTCGTTTGTATGGGTGGATCAGGAGTTACATTTGAGTGTAAAAAGCATCTTCAAACTGCCCCAGAAATGAGAAGGACATAAACAGCACACAGCATGGTGCAATTATGGGAACCCTGTTCCCGTAATTGGCAATGAATAATGTACAATAACTACTGGTGGTCTTTGGAGAAGGAATAATTTTGCAGTAAGGCAATATGCCAACGAGTCTGTGAGCCGTATGCATAGATTCAAATAAACATCTGCTGACAATTTGCTATGAATGATAATGTCCATAGTTCAGTGGTTAGCCTTTAAGCGCTGAGGGTGCACCGGCAAAAAATTATTATTTATATTGTTTATGAAGGAAATCTGTGAACTAGAACCTCTATGTCTCAATTTGTGATGCTTATTAAATATAGTTGCCACATTATGTGATGCTATTCTGGAGTTCTCCACAGTTTCACTACTGTAGTGTAATACAGATGTCCAATGAACAACAATGTAGTGATTTTACTCAAAATATTCAAGTACATGAAAATGCCGCTAACATCAGTACACAAAAGGAGTTAATCTACACCTTTACCAGCATTTCTTGGTAGTCTGCGATACACTGTCTTTGATGTGTCTCTGCATAAACTATTGGTGCGGAGAACATACAGAGTACATTTGTGTGCGTATTTTTTTATTTATCAATTTGTAACTTGTTTCTGTGCTTTTGAGCTACTGCAATAAAATTACTTTATCCAATTTTTATCTTATGTTATCTTATCCTTGTGTTTACTGTCATCATTAGTACGCTTCTAATGAACAGCGCCCTCTTGTGGTATTCACAGCCTCATAAATGGAAATTGGAGCGGTCCAAGCTCACAAGTGGTGACTTTTATATACAGTCTATGGTTGTCACATGTTTGCTAGTTTTCAGAAATCTCAGAAGTAGATGGTAACATTTTAATTTAGTCACACACAGTATCTTTATAATATAGCATGTCCAAGGACAATTACGATATTCCCATTGGCCTCATCATTTGATTATGCCTTGGCATTTCCTAAATTAAGTTACCCAGTTATTAGTTTAAACTGTTTGCCTCTGCGGTCTCCAGATGCCAATAGCTGCCTAGCAGAGACTTACAGCTGATCTTACCACTTGAACACGAAGCACTATGTGTACACAGATTCCCATGTTGTAACCACAAGCTCACAAGTTCCAGCTGAAGGCAGCATAAACTTAACACATTTTGACTAAAATCATTCTAATAGATTCAGCATGGATCAATGTGAAAACGGTTTGTGCAAAACCCCACAATTGATCAATGAGAAGAGACACTGGTAGAGATCTAGCCTTCAGGCTTTTTGAAAAGTACTATTAGTGAAGAGTTTTTCTTGTGTTCGATGAGGCAAACAAGTGTGACAGGGGAACAACTGTGCAGTCTGATACAGGCTGAGACGGAAGAATTAGAGAGAGGAGTGTGAAGGCAAAGAGTGAAGATGAGGGAATGGACTGAGAAAAATTATAATGGCATGGCAGAGAGAGAAAGAAAAGGACCCAGCAGATTAAGATAAACATTATGGTACAGACATTCTATGCATATTTTGCGCGTTCGCATGTGTCATAATGTGTCTGCATTAAAGCGACTGGAGTGAACAGCTTCTAAAGTTTTTCCATTTCTGTCAGCAAACATTCAGCTGAGAATGATATTGATTTTATGTTTTATTTGTGTTTAGCAACATTAACTACATACTGGGGCTATTTAGATCGAGCTCAAGAAGAACTTTATTGTCATTATATTGAGAGAAACAGTGAGAGCAATATAATCCAGTTTGGTTCCAAGCCTCAAGCCCTACTTCCTCATCTGGTGAGTGGTTCATTAGGAGGGATAACTGACAACTGTCTCTCTACTTTGGTTTGGTTAGATTTGGTTGAGCTTTGGTTTACCTTTTGTTTTCTTATTCTAGCATTTACTCACTTAAACACACACTACAAACATGATTTACTGACTATTTGAGTGAAGTTAATACAATAAATTTACTTTATTTAAAAGATTCACGTGTGATATCCACATTTTTGTCCTTCCTTTGAGCCGGGTCGTGACAATGCATCGAATCAGATACAGTATTTCAAAACTCTGACAACAAATTTGAGCCACAGTTTCTAACATTAAGTCTTTTCAAAGCACTTTTGTTGGTTGCAGTGAACACTTCCCCCTCATAACGTGGTCTACGTTTAAATACAGTGGCCAAACCAGATGCTGCAATCGATCAGACAAAAGAATACAGAATCAACAGTGCTAACACTGAAGATAAGGGGTGAGTGAAGATGCAGGACCTAGGAAATGTTAACTGTACTACAGTGGATGGCAATGCAATGTCTGTATGTGCCTCAGGGAAATAATAAGATTACCCCAAAAACTGCTGCACACTATTACCCGATTATCTGGCTTATGGTGGAGTTATTATTGCCAGTGGTGAGGAAATTGACACCAGGAGGAAAGATAACCATCAGAAAGCTGTGAAATATGCGGACCCACTGCTGGACTGCTTTATCAGAATACCAGCATCTACTGTGTCAGTATCAGCTCTGTGATTCAGGATTCGCAGGAGACAATACAAATTGTGGAGATGGTGCAGAAAACGTAAGCCAGAGATTTTATGGTTAGTTCAACAATAATTTGTTTTTTTGTTATTTATCTAATCATTAACTCTTTATATTTACTAAAGAAAAAGTGTTCAGTCTTCATTGTTGTTAAGATACGTTTAGTTTCATATCAAGTACAGAAAATAAACATCCAACATGAGCAGACAGCAGTGGAAGAAAATAGAAGTCACCTTCACACAAGAATTTGTCTGCATACCATCGTTTCATACAAAAAGGTAAGGTAGCGCAGCCTCTTGCTCTTCTATGCGACCCTCTCTCTCATTCTCACTCGCTCTCTCAAGAGAGAGACAGCAGATCAGTGTAGTGCCCCTTCGGTAATACCTGAAGCCCACAAGACCCTGTCAGCCCAGTGCTCAAAGGAGAGATAGAGCATACACACATACCCACACAAAGAAATCTATAAATGCCAGATTAGCTTTAGTGCTTGCCGATCTAATCTTCTGATTCAACAGAGCAATGCAGCCACGGCTCAGTGTCACAAGCCAGTATAATGAACAGTCACTCATTTTTACTCCCATACTGCAGAGTAGACTGCCGCCTTCAGCCCAAGACCTTATCCAGCACTAACTATTGACTTTGCTATATAATAATAATGGATTCAATCAATGACCAAGCTGTGAAACTTTTAATGAAATTTTCAGACTGAACAAAAATCAAAGGCACATGTAAAACCTTTATGAAAAGACCCCCTTTACTTAACTTTCCACAAACCTGCTAAAATTAACTAATGAATTTGATGAAATAGTTCCCCTCTGGGTGTTTGGGAGTTAGGACTAGTTTAGCTTAGGCTAGTTGCATCTAAAAGCTTGTGTGTTTAATGTAGCTTGTGGTTCAAGTGTTTGCAGCTTGTCCTAAAAATCAGGCGTCAGTGCTCAGCTGTGTGGATGGAACCAGTGAGGTGAAACAGTGGACAGTACAACTAATGGGTCAACCCCTTCCATTTTGTCCCTCTGTCTCTGAAATGAGCCTCGGCAGCGTGTGAAAACAAAATGCTACACTCCCCTGACATAAACTCTGCATTAGCCGTTGAGAACCTCCACGTTGCCGTAGCAACGTAGTCATAGTGTAATTACCGTCTTGCGGGATTGAGTAATAAAGCTAGACCCACAGACCGGTGGCCCCGGGGCCCCTGGTAATGGCTTTTATGGCATATTGTTACTGCCACCCCGCTACACCAGGAAATACATATGAGGATTCGCTCAGCCTCAAAGCTCGGAGCTGATGGCATCAGACAGAAGAGCTTCAAAGCCACAGTTCAAAGTGAGGGTGCAACACAGGTTTCAGATCGACACATCTCCATTCGTTTAAATTAACATAGATAAAAAAATGTCGACATCAACATAAAAGAGACTGAGCACCGCATTGAAGAATTTCCCAATTCTGGACGGGCAACAGGTTTGTGGACCATTAGAAGTAAACACAAAGTAGATGAGTGACACCTGAATCCTTTCTGCTTAATTTGTGCTCCATCGGATATAAATATCAACCAGCCATGAAAACATTAGAATTCCTAACATCAGACTATGGGGTAAGCATCTCTGCTCTATGAAATATAATATTACGTTTCAGCTTCATTGATAACAAGATAAGATGTGTCAGCTCATCAGGGGACATTGACTATCAGATCACATTTAATAGGCTGCAGCTAATCTGAGCAATGTTGGGGAATGACTTTAAATCTGTGCTGTGGCAGGCTCAAGTTAGTTTGATACTCACCAGATACACTTACAGTGTTTGCATTGAGTTCAAGTTAGTTTGTATTTGCCAACTGAACTTTTATCACATAGTTTTGTTTTTGCTAATGTATTCACAGCAGGATGAGCGCTACCCATCTCCACTCCAAGCAATTCCTGGGAGAAACCCTGAATACCGATGAGCAATATTAAAATGTGGAGGCTGCAGAGATCTCATCGTCCAGTCTTGTTCATGAAATCAATACACAGCCCCAAACCCTGTGAGGAGAAATGGAAATGAAAAAATAGTAATAAAATAATTTTTTCAGCCTACAAAAAAAAATAAATAAATGTAATTTAATGTGAGCTACCTAATGGAAGCTGTTTTGTTTGAGGCATGACTGAGCATCTCTGAAACATTTCTATCTGCATCTCCTTCCACTTCTGTTCCTCTCCTCCTCTGTCTCAGTGAGTAGAGAGAGGATAAATTAGCGGAAGGAATTTGGAGCGGGGTTGCTTAGAGGAGGGTTTAAAAAAGCTTTGATCAGGACCCATGCCAGTAATCTGACAAATCCATAAGGGGAGAAACTCAAATCATGCTTTTTTTGTAAGAGGCTATATATTGCTTTGGCGACCATTCCTTGTGCATAAATATTTTACATCCTTTTCTTATAGTGATGAACACAAGTGTCTCTAATTTATTATTTAAGTAATTAGAGAATCTTAGAACATGTCTTTCCTTTTGGTTATTGCAGTTTTTAGATGTTTTAGGCAACATGTCTGTTTTTAATTTAGTTTCCTTTCAATGCTCATGTTGCTCTATATGTGTGCCGTACATGTGTCACAGCTGTGGAGTAGATAAGGAACCCAGGGCGAAGCTAGTTTTTAATCCTGCACTCCAGGTAGAGCAGATTTCACTTCACATTTCTTTCACTTGAAAACATGCATGTACAAGTGATTTCACCTCTGTATCGCTGCCACTCAGTATTAGTGCTCTGGCCTGGAAGGCAAAGAGCATAATGTGTAGACAAAGTGAACTAAGGACAATGGCAAACTTCAATCGCTGTGCAGCGATAAATAAAAAAGATCTTCTCAGTTTAATTCATTAGCACCTCACGGTGTTCTTTTACAGTTTATTTCAACAAATGATCCAAAAGCTTTGCAGACAGAAAGGATTATAGAGCTGTCATAGTACCATTTCATAAAAAACAATGGAGAGAAGAGAGGGGATGACAGGATGAGCAGATTATCTATCTGATAGAAAGAAGATAAACAAAAGCCCAATTAAATCTAGAACACCGGTGTTTCTTGACATCATGCTCTTGTCTGCATGACATTTTCATTATGTGGTATTTCATCTACAATAAAGCTATTTTTTTTTTCTATTTTAAGCATTTTAACTAGACAAAGGGAGACAGCGGAGAAAAACTCACTAATAGTTCAGAAAAATTTAGTGGGTTGTAGCGAAAAGAGTCAAGTCGAGTCAAACTGTAGTAACAATGATGAGTGCTTTTAAGGTCAGAAAACGGCATTCGTTAGGCAGCTTCATTTCCTCAGCAAGGTAAGTTGGGGAATCATTGCCACAGCAACAAAAGTAAGCCATGTGACCTTATCAAAGCCTGTACTCCTGCTTTCCCTTTCCCTCTCTTTTCCTTTTCATGGCCAGAGTTCATTTTGCCCTTTCAATTCCCCAGCCCGAAAAGTTCACCATCCACATCATGGCTCTGAATGGTATCTAGGGAGAAGATCTTTTTAGTTAGGCTTCAACAAGAGAAGGGTTGTGCTACACCCTACAATGTATGTGTGAGGGAGGGCGAAAGATGGGGAGAAAGTAACTAAGTGTATTTACTTAAGTACTCCTTAAGGCCTTATTCCCAGACTTATGAAAATGACATGCACAAAGAGTATATTTCAGCAACTACAGGGCTTATTTGTAAAACGTTTGTTTCATAATAACGGTAACGCTTCTATGTGTACTGCAGATCAGTATACCGTGTATGATGTTACTGAACAGCTGAAGGTGGAACTTTAACATTTGATTTCCACCTTTTGAGATAATACTGCTTTGGGATAATTTAGCAGAATGCCCCAAATCCTCTACAAAACAATAACACAAAATTATGCCATAATTATTGTGTTTAAGATATAGTAGGCATATTTAGTTGCTTGGTGTTAGATTTGTGTTTTATTTGGGCAGAAATGGTTGTTATGGCCAGCTGCCTGAGCTTCTTCACGTTAAGTGTGTACGCTGCATGTGTAGGTTGCTACATGGTTAGCATGCCCTTACGTGGTGTTTGTTCACAGATGTGTAGTGCCCCCTCTAAATGGGGCTTTAAAAAGATGGTGAAATCTGTTGAGAGGAACGGAAATGCTGAACTTTTTACTCCACTAGATACCCTTGTCAGCTTTAGTACCTAGTATACTTCGAACAATCTTATAAGAAGCTTTTAAAATGAAACATAAACTTTTAAAGTTTAAATCAGTGTTTTCCAAACTTTTTAGCTTTTGACATCTTAAAAAAAAAGCAGGGTCACATATTGAATAGATTCTATTGTAAGAGTTGCTAACAGCTCCGTCAAATAGTGATTTTTCCTTTTAAACTTCTCCCATGGTTTCATTCCAATAAATGCTCAACTGATCCTATATCTCAGTTCAAATCAAACGCTAGAGAAAGTGTCCAAAGCCTAAAAAAAAATTGCTTCGTGTAACAGAATTGTGTTGTTTCTTCTGTCTTCTCCTATCAGTTGTCCCATTACTCCTTAGATTTACCTGGGGTCCCTGTTCACAAAGATGTAAACCAGCTCCATCACCGACAGCTAGAACAATGTTACACAATAATGCTTCAGTGTTAATCTAATACAGACATTTATAATAATAAATCATCCAGGAGGACATAATAATACATATTGCATAATACTTGTGTATTTTTCTTAATTGTTATTTTCCTTAATGGAGTATTCTTACATGCCATTATTGATACTATTACTCAAGAGAAAGGTCTGAATGTTTTTTCACAAGAAAAAAAAGGTAAAATGAACTCTTTCATTTGTAACACCTAACATCCTTAGACTGCCATGCCTGCTCAATCCTCTCACACTTAAAGCTCCATCTGTATCACACACTCGCTCTCCATCGCTGTCTCGTATATACACACAAAGACAATTGCATACAAATAGCTGCTTTCATCATCCCAAAAGATGCTTTGTCTTCTCAGAACATTCTCCCACTATCTAACACCTCCCACCGTGTTCAGTGCTTAAACAAACTCTACATGATACTTCAGGCTGTTTCCAAGCTACTGTTGCTACGGATGTCAGTCAACACCCTCCTCACACACACACGCACACACACACCATCACTGCCATCAAATACCTAGCTTATTTGTACTTCCAGTCTGCCACTGAAATGTGTTTTAAGCAGATTAAATATGTTGAGGACTTAGCTGTGCCGGCAGCCTTCCGGCCCAGCCTCGGATTTATTGTGACTCAGCCCCACTGCCGTGATAACACAAAGTGAAGTAAAGGTCTCAAGTGTGGTATGATTCTGATGGAGACAGACCAATTACTGAGATGTATAAGACAATTAAAGCAACTCTCAAATGAAACAAAAAAAAAACACCTTATTTACGTTCTTTGTTTTGCTGCAGGTATTAAACTCCCGGTTTATTCATTGCTGTGGTTACAAAGCACTGTAGGGATTGATGTGCTCACATTTCCCAACATCTGTCTTTGTCCGGCTGCCACCCACTGGCCTTTCTCCAGATGGCTCTCTTATTTCCCTCTTCCCTTTGCTACTTAATTCTTCTTTAATTAGCATGAGACACATCACAATAGCCTAATGATTTACAAATAGGCCATGGGCCCTTTCCACATACGCTGTTGACTCTGTACTACTATGAAGGATGCCTCTAAAACAATGTATTGAACAGAAAAATTGGTGCTTTTATAATTAGGATAGTTGTAACTTACAGTTACAAGGGATTACTCTGGTGGCAGCTTCCAAGGTTTTTGATGTTATGCTGAACATGCCGTAGTGAAAAGGTTCTGGTAGCAGGCTTGGGGTTAGCAGTGAAAATGGAAAGATAACAAGTTCAGAAAAAAAGAAAGTTGTCAAGAGACTGGCAAGCTTAAAAAGAAACAACAGAAAGTTTTACTGAGACAATAATAGTATTAGTAGGATTCAAACAAATACCATTACCAGACCATCTGTACTATCCACCCTCTTTCACACTTGGTTTTAGCACTACCTTGCAGTGGCTAGCCACATTTCCCACGTATGTAAGTAAATAAGCTATTGTTAGCCTGTCAAATAAAGGTGAGATCACACACAATTTAATGTTGGACTAGTAAATGCATGCTCAGTATTTTTCTTTTTCTTTTTTTTAAATCTTAGTGCCGCCTTGTGAAAGGGGAAGAGCCACAAGGGGGCAGTACAAGCACCGCAGAAATGAACAGTTTAGTTATATGAACTACATAGTTTTATTCATTTATTGACTTGCTGAATATTAAGAGCAAGAGAGAGAATTTGAAAAAAAAAATCCTCTCACACTTTATTTTTCCAGAATTTCAGAGCTACAGCCTCACTAACAGTCTACCCTGGTGGTTGATTCATTTCTCGGAAGATACTTGAGACAACTGTATCTATCAATATAGTCTGTAGCTGGCCTGCAAAACTAAAATGGGAACATATGGCTTATTGTCTCATCAATCTTCTGTCCACAAACTCAAAATCTACAGAAAATCATATTGCTGCTCAAAAAAAAGAAAATAGTGCATACAGTAAGATAGAGTTAGACCTGTGACTGTGAAATGACTACCAGGAGCTGACTGACTTCATTTGTCATTGAATCATAAACTCAGAAACCTTAGTCCAGCACTTGTGTGATAGGACTGGGTATCCCGAGTGTGGGCTCTTGCCACTACTCTCCTACCCAACAGTGGCTGTCTGTATCAGAATTTCTACCCTTGTAAAGTAGTTGTATGTTTTTGGAACTGCTTACAGCTAAGTGCATGTCACTGAAACTGGGGTTAAATGAAAGGGCCTAAATTCAGGCTTGTGGTAGGAGAGATATTTTCATCTGTAGCTGTAGCTCCGACAAACTAACCCTTCAGCTGTGTTTCGTTGTACTTGATCTTTAATTTGTTGCCTATATTATTGTAGGATGCTATGTTGTCAGACACATAAGTGCTACAATGTTCAATGCCTGTCTTTATCTATAACAATAGAGACATTAAAACGCTTGTTCCATGCTACTGTTTTTCAGAACCAAAATTAGTCGAAAATTAATCATTTGCCTGCTTGTTCAACTGAGCAGCAAAAGAACAAACGCCAACCTTTCTACTGTAACTGACGGAAAACACTTTTAACTGTGCGAGCCACTGATCTTCGCTCAAAAAGCATTTCTCCAAAAAGCACAATGCTGAACCTTGCGCCGTTTCCATAGGAACTGACAAAACTCTTTGATTCTTTGTGACCTCTGCCTCATGAAGTAATATCACACTTGGGTTCATTATAATGAGAATCCAACGCAACCATTCACACATTTTCAGTTTTGTTTCCCTGGGGAGCAGAAGATTCAAAAAGAACAAATTGAATTTTTAGCAAAACTGATCCTCTTCGCCTTCATGTAGTGAAGCTGAGAGAACTTATTTACTTGAGGTTCAAAAGGTTATTTCCCAAATTTTAAAAAAGCTGCTAAATAAAACCGGTCGTCCCTTGAGAAAGTGCGTCCATACTCCATTAAAAGTATCTGGAACGTGGCCATTATTAATATAAAGTACAACACCTGTGACCATCTGGATACCAGAGGGCTATTGTCTGATGAATTAGTCTTTGGATGCAACAGTCAATCCTTTGGGGCTTCCAGCAGCCAGTGGCTATCCACTTTTATTACCAAAAACAGGTGTCCATGCCAAGGGTTCACATTTTGTGTGATGATTATTGTTTACAGTCTGACTAGTAACCTCATACACGAGAATGGATTTGGAGCCGAGCTAAGATGCCTATGACAGGACAGTTTACACTTGGTTAATAATTTAAAGCCACACGCTTTGGGCCAACAATGTGTGAAAGGTATCTGCCACCTTTTCTTTCCACACATAATGTTTACCTGCATGCAACTGAAGGAAGACCAATTGCCAAATGTCAAAGACGAGTGAGAAAAGTGTAAGCACTGTTTGGTTGCACTCTAGTCATCAGCCAACAACATATCATATATCCTCCTCCACTGGTTAAAAGATGAAATGTAGGAAGATGAGTAGCAGAGAAAACAGGTGAGAAACAGCAGGAAAGAGATTCACCAACTACCAGATACAACTCAGTTCATAAAACCCTGGAAGTAGGATCAATGACAAAGCAAAGGATAAGACATCAAGGGTTAAAGTTGCAAAAGACAATGCACAAAAAAGACTGCAGGTTTAGGTGGCCTTTGTTATTTTTGGATGAGTTCTATTAAACCTACAAATACAGAGCCAAGGGAAGATGAAACCAGACTACACTGAGGTTACAGTACAGCAAGGTTACAGCCATGAATTCCAATATACAGAGGAACTTCAAATGCAAACTTCTTTGCTGGCTCTACACATGGCCCTAGTTTTTCTTTTCACTGTCACTAGTCTGAACCTGATCGCTGGTTTGTCAAACCATTCATTCCACATTTTTATCTAATATGAACATTCAGATGCACAGTTATATTCACAATGACATGTGAAAGTCCTGAACGAATCGTTCAAGATATGAGTCATTTTACAGACTCGTGAGTCATGATTTCTCGTCTCTATTACCTTCACACTTTTTTCACAATGAAACGGAAAATCTTCCCATTTCAAATCAGTGGTTTCTATACGGATTTCCACACACACTGGGTGACTGACTCAGTGACTCAAATGACTCAATAACCACATTCTCTACAGCTTCCCAGCTCCCCAGCTAGTAGTAGCTCTTACGGCTTCCTGCAAGACTTATTTCCTTTTACATCGGCACAGATCATATGTGCCAGCTGGCTGTTGGACGTAGTTTTTGAGTTGTGTTCAAGTGCACATTTTTGGCCCTGATAGTAGGCTGTCACTGCCCGTAGCTCTTTGATATCAGTTTGGTGTGTCCATACCTTTACAGGAGTCAGCCAAAAAAATCATTAAAGCAACAGAAGTGGATCTCCCAGAAACCGCCCGCTGAACCCAGGAGAACATTAAAGTCTTAGAAGACAGGTGCATTCACATTAATAAGGTAGAGCTGTTAATTACTAGAAACATAATCAGGGCAGAGAATGAAGAACTTGTAACATGTGAACATGTGAGTGCATACCTAAAATACAATAAAATATTCTGGAAATAATCATTGGTGTATATAGAGCAAATATAATTATTATGTATTTTTTTCTGTCAGGTATACTTTCAGGGGTGAAATAATCAGATTAAAAGTATTTTTAAATGTAACTGTTATGAAGATAATTAGTGTGATAAGCCTGCTTTCACTTGTATTTTCAAGTGAATGAGACTGACAGCTTCCTGCTGTGGTCAAAGGCTATTTCATGTTTGGTATAACTTTTAATTAGTTATTTCTTTTTCCTAACATGAAAGCAATTCGGGGTAACACATAGTGAGTCGCAATGTGCCTGATCAGAGCAACTAAAGGCCTATGAGGAAACGAGACAAATGGCTATGGGAGCTTTGATGTCATGCTTCAGTGCCAGGGGCGATCACAAGGGGTGAAAATCTGTCTTCAAGACCATTGTGGTCCCACTGTGACATGAGATGAGACTCATTACATCGGGGTGATGGTGTGAGCTGCAAAGCGTTGACGCTACCAGCCCATTACGAATACCCTCAGTCCTCATACTGGTTCACATGTTTAAACACACACAGAATCAAGCACACAAAACACAGAAACAGACACAAGCAATGTAAACCAGAAAAACATTTCCTTTGTCCATTTAATAAGGACAGTGGATTTGTCTAGCTGTACTGAGCAGAAGGTCTCTGTGATCCACAGATGGCTTGATCAACTGCAGGGCATTCGCATGGCAATGAAGAAAAACACGAACTGACACACACACAGTTAATCAAACACTCTCAAAGCTTTGTACATAGAAAGAAGGGAAGGTCTGAAAAGAAGAAAATACCTTACATTAATCGTTGAAATATTAACTAATACTATGAAATAAATACACTCAGACTGAAGGTTACACTGATTTAAAACATATCAATATCTAAAAAACATGTGGGAAAAAAACGGGGATCACATCAGCACCAACACCTCCCAATATGTTGATGCTCTAACCTACAAGTACTCAGTGGGTACTCGGACCACACCCATCAAACTCTGCCTTCATTTTGATCTCAGCTACACACCTATAATGTTCCATGTTTGTGACTTAATCATGTTGGCAAAATCTGTCCATAGATTGACATATATGACGCCAATCAGCCAGAACTGACAGCACACTTTTAAATGAAGCCACTATCACTACCAAGCCCAACAACTTTAAATGTAAAAACATGTCCTCAGTCAGAGGACACTAGGGGGTGTACCGACTGGACTTTACTGCTTGTCGTGACGCTTTAAGCAGGAAGTCGACTAGTCAACGATCACATGACAATAACAACATGGACGCTTCCAAGAAGACAGGTGAGGAACCCAGTGGATCATGGCAGCAAACTGGCAGCAGTTCATCAGGTGTGTGGAAATACTTCTTAATACTCTTAAGATGAAGCCCATTCTACTTTGACATGAAGAACATGCAAGTCAGTCCTGAAATACAACAAACTGCAATACACACTCATCTGAAAAGGCATCCTACATTACTTTATACTGTGTTTTTATGTGTGACGTCATCAACTAATCAACGTCGACTCGACTTTCGTTCAACCCCTAGAGGACACACCTCTACGTCTCAGTTTTTATTATTTTGTCTGAATGCAAAGTGATTATTCTGAGAGGACTAGATTCCTAACCCCTGTAATAACATACAGACTTCCACTGTGGATTTAAAGAAACACTCTTAAATAATTCAGTGAATTCTCTTAAAGCTCTTTACCTCTATTTCTGCACATCTCTCATTCATTCAGCTGATTCCAGTTTAGTAATTCTCCATCTCTCACGGATTACCTTTTTCAAGTTGTCGCACACACGGTTACTCACACAATGAATCGTTCAAATCTCCCCCAGTAACACACACAAACAAGCACACACATACCTGGTCATTATAAATGACTAATGATTCAAAGTGTCTAATGATTTGAGACAAGCACTGGTGTTCCAGTAGTACAATATATCCAAGCAACATAAATCCCAGAGGACCAAGCTTGTCCTCTTTTTGTGCACGCAGACATAAACACAACGCGGGCAAGAGAAAACATATTGTTCTGCTGTTAGAAAATATATTACATTTGTTTTTTAAAACCCACAAATTTGTCTGGGAGCCCACTGCCTTGCAGGTCACATTGCTAGAAAGAAACAATCCCTTTGAGATATTTATTTCAGAATATGAGTGCACTATAAAACAGCACTGGTTACTGGGGCACAACTGAAAAACCACCGTGCATATCTCTGTCTCCCACACATCTCCCAGCTTAGATACTGCTGCCAAATATCACTCCGCAGATTGGCTGTGCGATAGTCCAACAGCAAGCAGACAGCTTTAGTTATTCTGACCTTGATCCATAAACATCAGTGAAGTTCTACATTACAAAAATAGAGCGGACAGGACCCCACATCCACCAGATCCATATTGCAGAGAGGTTTCATCACTGTTTTCTGACCAGTGTGACACAAGGTGCAAAAAAATGCCCAACACCTTGAACCAGGAGAAAAATAATTATATGCCAAGTGAAATAACACAAAAAGAAACATAAGACAGAGTCCGAGTATATGTGTGCAAGCAGTTTTCAAAACAGGCAGTGGTGCCTCTTTTACCATTGTAACCACCTGTTGCACTGTGTCCTTCAACGTACCATTTACAAGTTTTGCATGTGCAGTATCCTCAAACTACTACCACATACTACAAACATGATGCTAGTAATGTTACTTTATCACTTCGTATAAAGAACAGTATAGTTCGTTGACCATGTTAATCCTCAAGGAGGTTATAATTCACGATAGCCATGATTGAATTTTTCCTGATTTCCCAAGCATCTATACAGATGTGCGTATTATTTTAAAGTCTGAAAACCAACAGCTGCCATGCAGACAATGTCCAACTTGGCACACGTGTCTCCTTTTTCATTTGTTTGAGACTCCAGTTAAGTTATTTCAAAGGTTGAGTCACTGTTGCGAGCTACAGCTGTGCCTACTTTTTTTCCATTAAATATCGCTGTGTTGGTCGTTTGGTCATTTTACTCATTACGTACAGCAAGCACAGACACCACAATCACCAGTGGTCTTTGGTAGATAATGTGTTGTGCCGCTCCCGTAGCATTTACTGAAGTTAGAAAGCGAGAACAAGCTTTGAAGCTAAATTGTAAATGATCCATTTGTGTAGTTAAATGTTCAATATATAATTATAATGCGGCGTTCTGACTGCAGTTTCCAAGGTAACAAGTGATAGACGACTATAAAGCTAAAAACAGCAGCATTATGGCAAAAGCAGCCTCTAAGTTGACCATACTACATTAGTTTTATCATTTAATATTTCAAACTAAACTAGCGAATTAACCAGCAAGTTACAAATTCTTCCACCCCTTTCACCTCCTAATCCCTCACAGATGCTTAACACCCACCCACGCTACGAGCTACCTTGACAGCAGCCTTTCCTGTCCCATTTCCCTCCCAGCACCCAGGCCATTGATTAATCTTTGGGGGAACAAGTAGAGGGGGGCCTGTGTGTCCTCGAAACATCTTACCGGTGGCTGCTGAGAGTTGAGCGCCCCCCTCTTGGTGGACCCCCCTCTGGAGCTGAGCCTCTTCCACGACTCTGAGAAACGCCCCCTGGTGGTGGGACGTCCTGGCCCAGATGTCCCGGACGCAACAGATGAATCATCCCGGGTGGAGAAGGGCCGATCCCTTCTTAGCTCCCTCCGCTCTGCCCACTTCTTCTTGGAAGCCATTGGTGTTAAAGATTCTGTCAAGAGATGTGGGAAGTAGGGCAGCCACGCTGAGTCGAGGAGGCTGTTCTTTAATCAAACTAAAGCCACAGGTGGCATCGTCACTTCATTCTCAACTACTTGCTTGGCTTCTGTGTCTCTCCTCGCTCTTTTTTCTTCTTTTTTTTTTTATTTCAAAAGGTTGTGCAAGTTGCTACGTCCAACTCCTTCCTCCCTGTTTCCTTTACTTTTTCACTCTTCTGATGTGATGATCAAACGGAGTTGCTCAACAGATCTCCACCTGCTCGGGCTGCACCCCTGTACTCTTCTTTTCTTCTCTGTAGCCTTCTTCTGGGAGGAATGAGAGGAGGGAAGGTGGCGAAGCAGAAGGTGCTGCCTGCACCCTGTTGCATGTGCCGTTAACTGTGGCTCAGCCGTTGATGCTGTTTTTCCTCATCGCAGAGAGAGAGAGAGAGTGAGAGAGAGTGAGAGAGAGAGAGAGAAAAATAGGGAAAGAAGGCAAAGGGAGGGAGGGTGAGAGGACGATGAGGAGGAGGTGGGGGTTGAAGAGTACAATATTTAGAGGATAGCAAAAGGGGCTTCAAAACAGAGATGAAAATATAACAGGGAGGAGAGGTGGGGAGGAATGAAAATAAGACAGGTGGAGAGTGGAAAAATGTCAAGGAAAGACAAGAAAAACGAAGAGACAAGCAAGAGCCTCTGGAGTGCAGGACTCCTGTTGAGCATAGCGCAGAACTGCTTTAAACTGACTGAGAGACACAAAAACAGACAACCCATTCAGTAAGTCTCTCTCTCTCTCTTTCTCTCTGAACTGACTGTCCTTTGAATATCCACAGCCACTAAATCTCCAACTTCTCTTCCTCTCGCTCCCTGAGCTTTCATTCACCATCTCACTCTCTCCTTGTTTTTTTTTTTGGTCTTCTTCTGTCTCTTTAAGTACTTCGAGCACACCGTTTAAAGTTTTTCCAGTGTCCTGCCGCTTTGCTGGTCTTCCTCTTCTTTTTCTTCCTCCAC
Organism: Chelon labrosus; assembly: GCF_963514085.1. NCBI lineage: Eukaryota > Metazoa > Chordata > Actinopteri > Mugiliformes > Mugilidae > Chelon > Chelon labrosus. Next base: position 12,018,027 of record NC_140359.1, on the reverse strand, counting down.
TCTGCAACTCCAAGTCTCCAGATGTGTCAATATACACGCCATGCTGTGGAGTTGTGCAGTTGACAGAAGGTAAGAATTTGAACAGTCTTTTTCGGGTGCAATAGTGGGACAATTTAATAGTGTAATGCTATTGGAAACTAAAATGCGTCCAACTGTATGGTGGCAGAAGACAACAACGAGAGAGAGAAGATGAGAAAGATTCAATGGGAGTTGGACAGAGACAGAGAGAGAGAGAGAACAACTGAGATAACAGGATAAAGACAGGGAGACAGAGTAAGGAGCGGTGACAGCGTCTGAACACCAGGGACATTGATGTCGTCGCTCCCAGCAACCACTCCCCACCTGGGAGTCCAGTGTGTGTTTATGTGTGTGTGTGGGTGTGTGTGCGTGTGTGTGCGTGTGGGGAGAGAATGTGAAGGATAGAGATAGTGAAAAAGCAAGACGGGAGATCCCCTGAAGGAGGAGAGTAGGTAGAAGAAACAGTGCAGACAGTGGAAGCAATAACACACATTCACTATTCTGATGAAACGAAGACCGACACCACTGGGTTCTTAAAGTCTGCCCCAACTGTTCTTTTGTATAACTGACACGTCATTGATCAGAAATGTTGTTGTTGTAAAATGCTCAAGAATCGATCTGAATAATGACAGAGTTGGAGCAGGATCAGCCTGATGATAATTCAGTCTTCACGCTTCAGAAAAGAAAAGGGCATTTGAGCAGAAATGCCGAATCTTCAATGATTTTTATATAAATGTAAGCTGAACATCTCTGGGTGGTTGCACGGAAAAAGTAATAACTTACAAAATGATAATAATCTTTAAATAATTGTTGCAGAATTGCTGGAACAATTTTTAAAGGTATTAGAGAGTGATAAGTAAAGGTTTTTTTTCAATTACCCACTGTTGACTTCAATTACACTAAAAGCAGCATAATCATCTAAGTGGGCAACATTAGCAAAATATAAAATGGCAAATATAATTTTAATGCTCGATGCTCAGTTAAATATTTTATTCCTGATAAATTGTTTTGAATAATACAAGTTAAATTTACACATTATGTCATTTTACTGCCCTGTAACTCATAGTGGAGGTTTAGCTAATTAGGCTAGAAAAACAGCTGTGTCGCTTAGCTCACTAGCATGCTAACTGCATGTGTATAGCGAAATAAAGCAGTAGAACAATGAGTACATTGTTCGAAATAAAAAATAAATTGATGTGTGTAAATATTGACCTTAGCTTACCTGACTGTATGTTGGAGTAAACCAGGACTAGCCAACAAATCTGGTTTCCTCCCTCCTTTGTGAGCTGTTGACTGACGCGTAACTGTTCTAAATTCTACCACTAGGAGGCGCCAAAGTAAACTATTCACATTCTAGAACACCGTTAGCGCACTGACGTTGCAATACATGACGTACTGCTACTTAATTCGAATATCCGGAAGTCGCCATCATGGACTACAGGAAAAACCTATCCACCTTATTCCTGGGGGCGCTGATGTAGAAACGATTATGGGCGCAACTTCCGGTGACAGACCGGAAGTAGCAGTGAGCCATTGGTTGCTAGCGGTTGCTAGCGGTTTTCGTTTCCCGTAGCGGTTTATTTGGAAGTTTACTGGTCTTTACTGTTATTTACTAAACGATTATCAGCTCCCACAGCATTTAAAAATGTTCTTGCGCAGCTCGGGAACATGTTGCGCTGTTCGCGGTTGTACTAATAACCAGGCGAAGCTGAATCTGTGGCTACAAGAGCAGTGTTTTGATCATGCACCCGGACGAAGAGGGAATGTTGTTGTGAGAGTCGGTACAGCTTCTATCGCCTACCGAGGGATGAGGAACTCAGAAGGATGTGGCTGAAACAACTCAACTTGGAAAAAAAACAATAAAAAAACACCGAAAACATTGTACATGTGCTCGTTTCATTTTGTTGACAAAAAGCCCACGGAGAGCCCGTACCCTACTTGTGGTTGTGAGAGACCACTGGGTGCTAAAGAGGACTGACAGCAGTGTCACGAGAATAACAGTGTATAATATATACAGTAATAGTCAAAGGTTTGGACACACCCTCTCATTTAATGGTTTTTCTTTATTTTCATGACAATTTACATTGTAGATTCTCACTGAAGACGTCAAAACTATGAATGAACACATTGAATTATGTAGTAAACAAAAAAGTGTTTAATAACTCTAAATATGATTCATATTTTAGATTCTTCAGAGTAGCCACCCTTTGCTTTGATCACTGCTTTTCACACTCTTGGCATTCTCTTGATGAGCTTCATGAAGTTGTCACCTGAAATGGTTTTCCAACAGTCTTGAAGGAGTTCCCAGAGATGCTGAGCACTTGTTGGCCCTTCTGCCTTCACTCTGCGGTCCATCTCATCCCAAACCATCTCCATTGGGTTTAGGTCAGGTGACTGTGGAGGCCAGGTCATCTGGTGCAGCTCCATCACTCTCCTTCTTGGTCAAATAGCCCTTACACAGCCTGGAGGTCTGTGTGCGGTCATTGTCCTGTGTCCTGGTTCAGTGTGCCTTCAGTTTTGAATAAATCCCCAACAGTGTCACCAGCAAAGCCCCCCCACACCATCACACCTCCTCCTCCATGCTTCACGGTTGGAACCATGCATGTAGAGACCATCCGTTCACCTTTTCTGCGTCGCACAAAGACACGTTGGTTGGAACCAAAGATCTCAAATTTGGACTCATCAGACCAAAGCACAGATTTGGTCTAATGTCCATTCCTTGTGTTTCTTGACCCAAACAAATCTCTTCTGCTTGTTGCTTTTCCTTAGTGGTGGTTTTCTAGCAGCTATTTGACCATAAAGGCCTGATTGGTGCAGTCTCCTCTGAACAGCTGATGTAGAGATGTGTCTGCTAATAGAACTCTGTGAGGGATCGATCTGGGCTCTAATCTGAGGTGATGTTAACTTGTGCTTTCTGAGGCTGGTGACTCTGATGAACTTATCCTCAGCAGCAGAGGTGACTCTTGGTCTTCCTCTCCTGGGGCGGTCCTCATGTGAGCCAGTTTCGTCGTAGCGCTTGATGATTTTTGCAAATGCACTTGGGGACACAGTCAAAGTTTTTGCAATTTTCTGGACTGACTGACCTTCAGTTCTTAAAGTAATGATGGACTGTCATTTCTCTTTACTTATCTGATTGGTTCTTGTCATAATATGAATTCTAACAGTTGTCAAATAGGGCTGTCAGCTGTGTACCAACCTGACTTCTGTACAACACAACTGATGGTCCCAACCCCATTAAAGAGGCAAGAAATTCCACAAATGAACCCTGACAAGGCACAGCTGTGAAGTGAAAACCATTTCAGGGGACTACATCATGAAGCTCATTGGATTTGCAGCGCTGTCAACAAAGCAAAGGGTGGCTACTTTGAGGAATCTAAAATATGAATCATATTTAGTTATTTCACACTTTGTTTACTACATAATTCCATACATTTTCATTCATAGTTTTGACGTCTTCAGTAAGAATCTACAATGTAAAAAATAAAATAAAGAAAAACCATTAAATGAGAGGGTGTGTCCGAACTTTTGACTGGTACTGTAATATTTTGTTCAATAGAATAATTCCACTTTCTCTGTGCATCACTGCATGGTGTCCCTGTCTTTCCCTGTCTCACAGCATTCTCAACCTGAATTGAAAATAAATTAAAGATTCATTCGTTCATTCATATCTATTTATTCCATTCATAGATTAAACACGTTACATGATTATATACGTAACACCATCAATGAAAAGGAGCAGGAAGAAGAAAACTTATGATACCTGCCCCTTAATTATAGTTTTATTTACATTTAATTGACTACAAAAATGATCGTTTGTTGCAGCCCTCCATTAAAAGCAATGAAAATTATCATTAAAACTACCAGAACAATAAACATATACCTTCCAGAGGATGGCAGCAGCCTGGCTGCAAGCTCTGCTGATGATGACACTAATACCAAGGCTCGGTGATGAGTTGGGCTCTACGTCTGCTTTAAGGTAAATAAGATTGTGTCCCACGCCACGATCTCTTTTAACAAAACGCGTCCAACCTTATTACTGTGCAGGTACTGATGCGCCTCAGAGCTTTTTAGATGATGCCTCCCCGTCCGAAGCGGCACAGTTAAAGTAGCTAATTACGCCACTGTATGTTATTTTAGGCCACTTCTTCATGTCATCCTCCCACCCCTCTATATTATCAGGCAGCGGGATTGTAATGTCGTCTTGTTTGAGCTGGTGTTCCCACATGATTTACGTGTCGAAGCAGTCAGAGAAAGTGGATTCGCGCTGACAGCTAGCATGTAAAAATACCGCTTCCGGTCCGTACTGGAAGTCTCGCCCATAATTCACGCAAGGGCTCATGGGAGCTAGGAATAAGGTGGATAGCCTACAGTCAATGGGAAAAACTGCAAAGTCGTCCAAGAAAACAGCCAGTTCAAATCTGACTGGACTGATGAGTTTGTTTTATTTTACTGGACCACGGCAATGCTAAGTGAACTAGCAAGATATGCTGCATGCATGCTTCCAGTTTTTACGGCAGCTACTTCAGAAGGATTGCCTCAGACCATGGCTGTCATTCTCTCAGTGATTCTCAAGTGAGTGAAAGTCCATTTATTTTGGACCTTTTGTAAGTCTTGTGGTGGTATAGTGATAATTACAACAACTACACTAAGAATAATTTAATTTGCGCACACCACATTGTATACTTCAAATGCTATAGAGCTTAATTAAAAGAACAATTGGAAGAGAGAACAGAAACAGTGGACAGGGCAGCATTAAACTTCAAATAATGAACTATAAAAGACATTAAAATAACACACAACAAAATAATAATTGCTCTTTGCCACAAAATGTCTAATAATTTGTTGTTGTTGTTTTGTAGAGGTATTTAATCTTGTATTTCAAAAGTGGCAAACTGAACAGCTTGTTCTATCTGTCTCTGTCTTTGCAGTCACTTGACTCTTCTAGAGATGAATGTGGTTGTAGAGATGCGGCCGACACTGGTCTCTGTGGAATAGTTGTCTCTTAGGACATCTGGCTGATGGGTACACTGTTTAACAATCAGCCTTTGTTGTTATTGATGCTGTTGGTGGTACGCAGAGATATATCTGGCCTTTGTAGAAAAGTTGTCTGAGTTATCTTTGCCTCAGGGTCCTCCTTTCCTGCTGTGTGCCACTTGATGTAGGGCTGTTATTTTTTATTAGTTCATACATTGGCATTAACATCATGAAAACAGTGGTTTGGGACTTTTTTCATTTTGGGATTTTTTTCCCCTGGTTTGATGCTCAAAATATCAACCCCAGGCCTAAATGAACACCATTACTACTACTACTAATAATAATGATAGCAATAGCAGCAAAAACAGCATTTCCAAATTAAACAAGTGTTATTGGTGCAAGGGGAAAAAAAATGTCATGTTTTGGCACTTGGCTCGGCTTGCTTCACAATATCCAGCCTTTGGGTAAAATTAATTGGGAGATCCTGTTCTGGACAGACCCCGTGCAATTTTTGACCATAGTTAACATTAGACAAATATTTATTCCTGTTTTCTGATGTGGCTTGGTCTCCACAAACTCTAGAGCAAAACATTCTTCAGTAGTCACAGACTTCTCTTCGTTCATCTGTCTGCTTTTCGCTGGTGGAACGGAACGATAGCTTTTGCTTCCTGCAGTTCACATGCTGCGGCATGTTGACGAGGTGAAAGGTAAGTTAATATATTGTAGTTTAGTCACATACAGTTTCACTGTTAATTTCACAACATGTCCGAGGAAAATAATAACATTCTAAACGTTATTAATAACTTTGCATTTTCTATCTTAAAATCACTCAGTTGCTAGCTTTCCAAACTGTGAGCCTCTGTGGCTCCACCTTGTAACAGTGTTCTCACAACTTGCACATTACCCCTCCTGAATGCCAAGCACTTTGTGTATATGAGTTTCCATGTTGTAACCAGAAGTCCACAAGCTCCATTTGAATCCATTTGAGGCATTGTTAAAATAAACCTGAACGTTAATGTAACTATTCTGTTTAATATCCAGGTGTGATGGCTGGTTTGCTGTTGATTAACAGAAATACAAATTCTGGCTAGGCTTTTGATGCAGACGTAGTATGATATATACCAAACAGGCATAACATTATGACCACCTTCCTAATATTGTCTAGGTCTCCCTTGTGCTTCCAAAACAGTTGTGACTCATCAGGGGATGGACATGGGTCTTCTGAGGTTGTCTAGTGGTGTCTGACAACAGAAGGTTGTTAGTGGGGGCTTTTGGGTCCTGTTGGTTGAGGGGAGGTGCCTCTGTGGATCATCCCACAGACACTTGATCAGTTTGGGATCTAGGGAATTTGGAGGCCAGGTCAACACCTTGTGCTGTTCTTCATGTTTTTTTGAGTTGTCCCTAAACAGTTTTTGTGCACATGCCTGTGTCAGGCTGCATGCTGCTGGGGATGGCTGCTGCCATCAAGGAGTGTCATTACTATGGGGTGGGGATGTCTGCTCTGGTCTGGTCTAGGTGGGTGGCACATGTCTGAGTAACGAATAACAGGTCCAAAAGTTTCCCAGCAGAACATTAAATTGTCACAAGATGTCCAGTATTATTTACTATCAGTGATTTTAATGTTGTGGCTGGTCGGTGTACGTAGTGTATGAAATGTGTGTTTTTTTGTAGGGTATGTATGAACCGGAGATGGCTGGAGGAACTGTGGGGCTCAGATAATGGTATCTGCACTCACATATTCATGCAAAAGCACAGTTATTCAATTCAATTCAATTTTATTTATATAGCGTCAATAACAATACGAATCGTCTCAAGACGCTTTACAAAAACCCGGCCTGAAACCCCCAGAGCAAGCCTGAAGGCGACGGTGGTACAGACAACAATACGACAGTGTTTAGATTGGTTTTATCCAACGCCATAATTTATTTAATGCTTATTTTCAGCTGGCTCTTGAACAAACAAATCAAGATGTCACACCGAATCAGTGCTTTCCGTGTAACAGATATTATATATATATTTTTTTTTTTCTACAGCATACATTTTGACTGGTGTATTAACAGTGGCTGCATTCCACTCGAGGAAGATGCTGCTTTTGCCCGTGTTGATTCACTGTCATGACTTAAATGCATGTGTAATAGAACATCCCTCCTGTGCGTGTTCCCCAGTGAGACAAGTCAAAATGTCCACCGTGAAAAAAGGGTCTCATCTGACTGGGTTCACAAACGAACGCTGAGCTTTGGAAATCTGACACAGATGTGTGTTTTAAAGTTTGGACTAGTCTTTCCAGCCGCCCTCTCTATTTACTTAACATCAAAGATCCGCCTCCACAGTATCGTGTGGTTGCCGTGGTAACTAACCCGAAAACTAAAATGTTGCATCATCAGGGCATCAGTGCAATCTTCCCGTGCATCACTGCTTTTCACATGATTAGCCTACGGCCACTAAAACAAGTTTCCCTACTCCACATCACATGCAAACACACACACACACACACACACGCACACTGCAATCATCTTACAGGATTCAAATATATCTGTCGCCCATGTCGCCCACACAGCGTGGAAGGTATCTTAAAAGAGTTAACATTTAACATATAATAACAATGCATTTTATTTGGGTTTAGGTAAAGTGACACTTACATGACAATCCAAAGAAAAATAAAGTTATTTTCTGGATCAAGTGTACCCATTCATTCCAGGTCATCTCATTAGACAAGTGTCTTTTTGGAAAGGCTTTTTAATTATCTGATAAGCTGAGTATTTTTTCTTCTTCTGGGGTTGTGTAAGAGTCACGCTTTAACAAGTTACATGAAAAAGAAAGAAAAGAGCAAAGCGTGCCCCTGAATAACGAGCTGCCATTAGCTGAGGGAATTACAGAATACTGGAGAAAAATTGCTTCGATGGTTTCTAATCTCCCACAAATACTGTTTGACTTTTTTTAAACAGGACATTATTTTCTCGCCTAAATTGCGATGATGATCATGCGTTCATGTCCACATCAATGACATTGAAGAAATGTATATGAACCAGAGCTGCTGTAAAGGCTGTCGCCACAGCACAACCAAATTAGAAGAAATTCTGGCGTGTTATTATTTAATTGTTTCAGCTGTAAGCCATCATCAGAGTCTTTCCAATGTGGTATTATTTCAACCACCTCGGAAAACGCTTTTGCACCGATGAGTGATTTATTCCTTCCCTGCTAAATGCCAATCTTCCCCGAATACATCCAGACGTTTCTAAAGCCAAGAATTTAAAAACATTGCACATTAAATCTACAAGAAAAAAACAACATTTCTCACAACTTTTGATGAATCTGAATATCCGAGTAAGAAATCCTTGAACCACAAATGGAACTGTGATCCGCGCTGGCATTAAAGTCAAGCTGTAAAAAAATGACTTGCTGAAAATACGTATGTTATAGAATTTGAATAAAGTCTTTTCGATTTCTCATTGCCATCAGTGTTCGCTTGTATTTGTGCTTAAAATTCAGCAGTTGTAATCTTAATAAGTTCAACAATGTCGTAAAGTCTTTTTCAATTAAATTGGTGGTAATTAATTATATGAGTAAGAATCCCGCTGAAATGAACTGGCAACTGTTGATGAACTTCGAAATTAATTGGCCATTCATTTTCAAATCATTTTATATTGTGAACAGGAGTAAATGAACGTAAATATAAAGAGCAGAGACGGGGCTAATTATTAGACGATAACGTGTTTTGTGATTCAGTGCTTTTTGAATGGTTTAAAGGTTTTAGGTGGAAGAGATGGATCGTTCCTACCTTAATTTCCGTGCACAGCGGAGTCAGAACTCTTCTGGTGTGAGATTTCCTCGTCATTTTACTCTGGAGGAAAAAAAACAATAATAATAAAACGGGAGAGACAAACAGAGAAGAACATTAGAAATGATCTGAGAATCCAAACAGGAAACAGTTCAGTGACGTTCTTAAAATTAAAAAATATATATATATTGAAATATCACAATGTTTGACCTTTTAAATTTAGATTTCTTTCCATCAGTTTGTGTTGTAAAAACATAACGAGTTCAACCAATAAATCTTACAACTTTTTTTATTTTTGTTATTCAGTCTGCTCCTTTTCTAGCTGATCACAGCTGGTTTATAATGGAATGAATTACAGAAGTTAACAGAAGAAGGAAATGAATGTGGATTTAATAGTCAAACAGGCCACAGATGTATATTGAAAAATCCACTGTCAGTAGCAGGTTGTACAATACCAAAAAGCCAAACAGAGAAGAAGCCATGCAAAGTTTACTCTCTGATGATCCAGTAACTGCAGTTATGAGTTTTTTTTTTCTTCTGTATACTGGCTGTATGCATAACAAGAACACATTGATAAATATAGTGATTTATAACAGCAAATGTGTCTCTGAAGGAGGAAAATAATGAAAAATGACTGAACACTTTTTGTTTTTCATTCGGTTCAACTGTGTGTGTTTAAACCATTGCACTAAAGAAAAAATATTACATTGGTATCTGTATCTGGTTTCCAAATGACAAACCTGAATCCATCCAGGAGCTTCATACTAATACCACATAATTTGCATCATTTAATAGGAGAGGGGCAGGTGTGACAGACTCCATCAGCCTCAGCTCTCACCTGTCATTCCTGCCCTCCTCACTAGATTTGCCCGTCAATTTCTGAAGCTTCGGCACAACTAGACTAGCGCAAGCAGCAACGGCTCCCCTTCCCCATCCAGCCATACCTCCATGGCTTATTTAATTTATTCAGCCGTGAGTGCCGCACTCAGCCTGGTGTGTGGCCAAATTGCTCAAAAGAGCAAATCATTGTAGGAAATTTGTGTATGCAAGATCGTCATTCTCATAATCTTTCCCTTCCTTGAAACCAAACCAGCTGGATCATGTGAGGAAAATTAGAGTCGATAATTAACAATATAACAAACAGTCGTAATACATATACCTGTAGGATCTATTGGAGATGAAAAAGAACATTTATCCCAAAAAGAGGTGGCTGTGTTTACCCCACTGATAATTAGCCTGTCTCCTCTCATATCCTAACACTAATTACCGTTTCCTCTCTCTGTGCGACAGAAAGGTTGGGGATGCATTTTTAAGCAGGCCGACGCCATTAATAATTCACACACAGCATTCACACACAATACATGCATTACTGTTTGACAGAATTTCTGTATTTCTCTGAAGTGTATTTATTTGTGTCGCGCACCAGGTAGGTATTTACAGATCGTTCTTTGGTGGAGTGCTACTGGCCCAAATAGAGAGGGACACTTGTGGTCATCCTGCAGCACAGACGTAGCTATAAAAATCAATAAACCCTGTGGCTCTGTTGTTTTGGCCTTTCTTCTGCCGCCTGTGATCCAGTTGGGAAAGACTCAACAAGCTGTCATGTCGCTCAAGGAGATGAGCCAAAAGCAAACGCAGCCTCCTGTAGAGAAGTGTCACCAAAACTGCTGCTGAAACTCCTACACATCTCACAGGCTGTTTGACAACAGTCTAAATGAGGGCCAGCCAACCCCACGATTCTCTCAATATGCTCGAAAATGATGCATCCGCAGTTTTGCAAGTGTATTTGTACATGTCTGTGTGGGTTTGAATGACTCACTAACGCTGGCTTTCCATCGAATCCACACACGCACACACACAAACACACTAATAAGGGACAGCTCATCTGAGGTCAACCACAGACCGGCTTGGAGACAAATCATCCAATAACCGAGAGGACACCAGAGCCTGTGCACGCTCACAGATAAAACACACACCTGTCTACAGAAATTAGCAGTATGACTATTCTACGCTAACGGAAAAAGGAAGTCTTTAAAATGTGTGAAGGAGGAAGCTAAACCTCACATGGGACGGAGTCATTAACCTGTCAGCAGCTAAAAAAATAAATAAAAAAATTTCAAGAAAGAGAAGAAGAAGCAATGAAAAGACTATCGCTCTTTTTAGAGGACAGAGAATACCTCAAAGGCTTGTTCTGGAGAAATGTGCTCCATGTTGGTACGACGTGGACTAATAGGGAGCAGGCTGCTATAGTGGATGATTTATACATAGAGAGCATATGGTTGCTTCACTGTCCAACAGCCAACAGATGGAGTGAGGAAAGTAAGAATAAGGGGGGACATGGGGAGACAACCATTTACGTAGCTCTGTAACAGCCAAATACCTCTCAGCATTGACATGTTATGTTGGCTTATGTAGTAAAAAACATGAGCACATGACTAAAGCCCAGACATCAGTGATCCTAATTCACTGCCAAATAAATCAGTGTCCTCATTCTGCCCCCCTCCCCCGCTAAGATTTCATCAAACTTCCTGTCTATGTATAAAAATCCTGTCATTGGCTGCCATTTTTTTTTAAATACCCGCACCCCAAGCTTCATCTCCAAAAGAGAGCGTTCAAAATCAAAATGGCCGATGTGTCTTACCACTCTGAGAGTCCCTGAAGCTCCTTTGGGGTTCGCTCTCCTCTCGCCTTCACTTCAGTTGAGTCTTTAACTTGTGAATTCTCTTCTGAGCAAAAGGTCCTTCTTTCTTCATCAAAGTGCAATTTCACGAAGAGATGAGGGGGGGAAAAAGCCAGATGAATGGTGGAAGAGAGAAATGGTGGCTGTGATAAGATGGTTGGCTCCAGGAGTCAGAAGCCACAGGTGGGCAAGACGTCCCTCTGCTAGAGGAGGCGTGTTGGAGGATAGGGCATGACGCAGCCCGTGTGTGTGTGTGTGTGTATGTGTGTGTGACACTGTCAGTCTCAATTAAAACATATCTGCAGGTCCACGAGGAACGCTGGATTGAGAGTCGAGGTATTCCGCAACCATCTTGTCAAAACTTCAACACGAAAACCCGTCAAACTTTTCCTCAAATTGTTCTCACTCCAGGTGCTCTGACAATCTAGTTGGATTTGCTGATTGGTTTAATATTTCTGTCAAGTCTCAATTTGAGCCTTAAAAGTCAAAAAGGAGGAAACAAGGTCATCTTCTTGTGTGACACCTTTACGCAAAAAAAAACATCTCTAATCTGCAGCCGCAAAGTTTAAATAAAGTTCAAGGCCATGAAGAAGAAGCGGTGGCGTCCCTTTTCCTCCAGTGGCCGGTCCCCTCTGCTCTTTGTCACTGGCTTGTCAATATGCGCACTGCTTCCTGTAATAAGGTGAAGGGGAATGAGAATCATCGGGGGTGTCGAGGAAGACCTGTTCCTGCAGGACTGGCTGCTGTCTGGGCCTGGTGAGCATCTGGCGCAGGGAACGTCATCAAAAAAAAAAAAAAAAAAAAAAAAAGGCACCTGAGTCACAGATACTCTGAGGGGCTGCAGGGTGGGAGACTCAGTGTGTGTGTCACCCCTGGCGATCCAGACCCTTTGAGCATCTCACTGGGGCAGGTTGCTAGGTGAGCATGTTATGATGCCCACCCCAAATCCCTTACGCTACACACACACATACAAAGTTCGAAGGGAGCGCGGTTAATGATAGCAAATAAAGAAAAGTAAACAGCGGGAGGCTAACGAGTGCTAATTTAGTCCTGCGCTCCACTTTGAATTAATGATGAGATCACTTGGACGCCACAGCAACAGAGGGGAGGAGTTGTGAGACAACAGCGAGGGGCCCCAGTCAATGATCATTTTAGGGCCCTGAGATGCCTCTCTGTTGTCTGGAAACATGAGCATGACGAAGCTCCTCACTCGGTTCATGCGCCCTATAAAAACAAAAAGATACTCTTCTCCTTTTATTTTCACTCTTCAATATCTTTCCTCCTTTGATTTGCTCTCTTAAAATCTCAGTTTCATACTCGCCCGCCCCTCCTCCTCCGTCCACTTTGTTCCTTCTATCCTATCGTGGCCTGTCTGCACGGATGCAGCGGCGAGGTGGTAAAATGGCTCATCCAATTGTGGTCTGTCACATCAGGTACAAACCAGTACCGATCAGGGCCTCATTCATTTCCACGCCGCTCTATCATGGGACCGTGCACACCTGCTGCATACACACATACCTCAACACCAAGAGGAGCAGCACCAAGAAATAAGTACATGAAAAGTCTCAAGCAATGAAGGAGAAGCACAGCATCTAGACAATGGGCGTAGATAAGAGTGAACAATTAGTAATCAATTACCTGACGGTGAGCAACTGTGAGTGGGTGGTTCTCTTCAACTAGCTTGTCATTACAAAATGCTTCATGCAGGGCGCAAATAAAGAGGGATAATTGTAGAAAAAGGAGCTCTCGGATGATGACGATGAAGAGGAGTTTTGTGGAGGAAGGAAGAGCCACTGTTAACTTAAGTCGTTAAAGTTTTCTTTATAAGTAGAAACTAAAGCCTCAGCAAAAGACAACATTCCTTCGCCTCGGTAAACTTGTGGCGATCATGGTTGTCTTAACCCAGAGAAGTAGAAACCTGTTCACTTATATGTGCAGCTTTATCTGTGCTCAGTGTCTTGCACACAAACAACTCAAACAAAGCCAGATGGGGGACAAAGCTGACACACAGATAGCTACTGCAATAAGGCTTCGATATCAGTGTGGTTTTAGCAGATAGTCTTATTGTGGGGGTTTAATATATGACTTCAGGGCAAGAAAGGGATTATCAACCAACACCGTGCAAAAGCAGAAAACAGTCTCAGCCAAAGACACAAAATATCTATTTCCAATCATAAGTGTGTTGATGCTTTTAAGACCGGCTGATGGCAGCGACCCCCTCGGCACAGTGCAGCAGCCACACAATCCAAAATGCACTCAATTACTGTACGACACATACTGAGCTGGTCAGATGAAAAGGTTACACCAGTAAATAGGTTTCTGGTAACTAACTATCTTTCTAACAACTAAGCCACGAGGGAGCGTCTCAGAGGATTTACCCTGTCATCTCTCTACATTTGAACTTGGGCCCCTAGGGGTTAACAGAAGTTGCTTTTACAGGAGCTCAGTTACAAGATCTATCAGCAACAGCCTGGAGCAGGAGGGCTACTGTTTTGGGCAGTGAGAACAGACATTAATCTGGTAGCATCTCCCCGGGGAGCAGTGATTATCTTGGTTTGGTAACCACACTTTGTGCCTGAACTTGATTTGTCTTAACAGGCAATTCACAGAGGGAATTATTTGGAGATTGGAGCCGACAGGCGTGATTGCTGCCATCATAATCATCATTTTCATAGCCATCATCCGAACACTAATGCCCTCATATTTTCATTAACATTTCGATGGCTGCATAACAGCATATTTTACCATTGAACATCAGCTACAAAAGCTTTCAGAAGTCCTCAGCAGTGGCACAAAGTGCAATTCTCTTGAAAGAATCACATCTGAGCCTTTATGGGATCCACAACGCAGCAAAAGAAAATTACAATGGCTTTTAATCTTTGCTGCGATTCCATTTTCTCCTGAACATCCATTTTCGACGTCTAGCTTTAAAAATCCCATGCTGGGTTTAAGCATTTTATTTCTTTGTCTCCCAGCCCCATTTGAATTCCCAACACACAGCCACATATTAAATGAGTGAACGCTTAAAACACAGAATAAGCACTTTTGACAACAAAACAACCGCGCCATAATCCTTTTTTTATTGCATTTCTCGGGGCTCGATTAGCCCCAGTGTCATGCTGCGTGGAAAGTACATGGCATATTTGCTAGCAATTGCTCTGCCTGGGACAGAACTAAAACCGTCTTAGCCATACCTCTTCATCTAGAGGTAGATAAGGTTAATTCACTGTCTAATGGGCCGGGGAACTGATGAATCATTTGATGTTAAAGGGTAATTGCGTATGTCTGAGAAGTGCTGTGTGTGTGCGGTGGAGGGAGTATCAACCTCGGAAGCATGGATGTGTCAACATACTGTCAGAGATGATTACGGACATCATTAAAATATTCCCTCTCTGACCTTAAAGCGATCCCTCCCACCTCTACCCTGAATGAACTGTACAGTACATACTGACCTCTTGGTGGTCAATTTCCGTTCTGTCTGAATTGCTATACATTTGAATTCCTCGCATCTCGTCTCATCGGGCCACCAGGAAAATCACTATTATTTGTGTGACAGTGGATGAATTTCTTTAACATGTTTGTCACAACCTGTCCTCCGCACCTCCCCCGCGTGACGGCAGCGAGCACGGAAGAAGCCGAGGCCGGATGTGTAATCAAAAGCTCCCACTGACCCCGGCCTGCGTGCCTTTGTGTGGCACTTTGCTGGTGTTACTGTGACATTAAGCAGACAGGAGATTTACATTACTCCTCAGGGCTGCGAGGACACCGGGAGAGGGGTTGTCATGGCAACGGACCCCTACATGGCTGTCAGAATTGTTTAATTATTCAGGACCACCATCACTGAGCATCAGCGGGGAATCAACTGGAACCGCTGAACCGATTGAATGGTGAGATTAAAAAATTATACGGTGTGGCAAGTTGGGGGAATCGAGATAAAGTTACCTTGAATATACTATACTGTCGGGCTAAAAGGCTCCCAGGTGGACTCTGGCAATAAGTATTCACTGCTCTCCACCGTCAATTCATTTCCATGCAAACACGCGCGCACTAATCCAATAAGCAGGCAGGGAGCAATTCTTTCTAATATCAGATGTCGTGTTGGTTTTCTTTACAGGTGAATGCTGATGTGAATATAGCTTTGCTGAGGAATTTTAAA
Organism: Chelon labrosus; assembly: GCF_963514085.1. Classification (NCBI taxonomy): domain Eukaryota; kingdom Metazoa; phylum Chordata; class Actinopteri; order Mugiliformes; family Mugilidae; genus Chelon; species Chelon labrosus. Next base: position 12,002,421 of record NC_140359.1, on the reverse strand, counting down.
AGGACATGAGATGTAGATACTGAGCAGGTGGCCGTGGTGTCTCTACACTACCATTTGAAGCTCATGCTAAAATGCGCTAACTTCATATACTTCAACTTCATATGCCTGTATGTGATATTTGTTTAAATTCACATTTTATCCCATACTAATAACCAAGAAACCAATATTTCTACAGAACAGCACACAAACAGTCAAAGCAAGGAAAACTCAGCTAGCTAGCTGGTGTGAAAGCAACAGGTAGCTTTTCCTAAAGCTAAATGTACTGTCCCTTTCTCCCAAGCTGTTTTGTAGTTTAAATATATTATGATAATAAACTAACACAAAACTGTGTTCAAGTGGTAAAATCAGCCTTAAGTTGTGAGAACACTACTGTCAGGCAACTATGGTTACATTGAAAGCGCTGAGGCTAAAGGTTTAGCAAGCTAATGAGCAGCTAACTTAATGTAGGAGATGCAAGAGCATAATGAGCATAATGAAATAATGAGGCCATTGGGAATATTAAAACTGTCCTCACATATAAAAAAATTATGGAGAAAACTCTATATGACTAAATTACAGTGGTTTGGATTTTATAATGGGGCGTGTTTCAGGATTTAAACGATACACTGAAAAAAAATACAGCTGCACACAACTGGATGGTCTTACAACCAATCAGAGCCATTTTGTTGTAAACAAATTAAACTCCACGGTGTTTACATGACGTACATGACGACGTCGCTGTTCATGCGGTTTCTGTCCATCACCGCATGAAGCCCCTCCCCCCCAAACAATTTGAACGGCTAAGCAGATTTTTGCCAGGGCATAATCAGTTCCCAACAGAGCAACTCCAGACTAACTCTCCGTCTCAGAAACTTTATGGGGAGGGGCAAGTCCGGCTGGCTTCCATCCACTTTGTCAATTTCTTTAAGCATCAGCAAACACGTCACAACCCGTGAAGTCGGACCTCTGCTAAAATTTTACAACGCTGTGAATGCCACAAGAAGAGCCTGCACGTGAACACGATAAACACGTAACCCCGAGCATTATAAAGAATATGCCATCCATCCATTATTAATCACTGAAGCATTAAACTGCAAATCAGTCACTTTGTAAACTGATTTTATAGTGATTATTAACTAGTGCTTGACGAGATGAAATGCAAAGAGCCACTCACATTTTGAGTTTAAGTATTATCCACCTTCTACCTAGATGACTTTTGTTCTAAATTACACAGTGTAAGGGATACAGATAACCCAGTCAACCTAAAAACTATTTTTCTTTCTCTCTTTAATCACGTACGCGTACTGCCTCACAGGGCAGATTTGTCTCTGCTTCTATTTTGTTCGCAATTATATTTTAATTTATTTATCATTCTTTTTTCCTCTCCTTCACATTTACCATTTTCTCATAGAAAAAAATCCAATAATAAGAGTTGTGTTAAAACTACAACAAATAACAAAGATAACAATAACTGATGTGTCACCGTGTAGAAGAGCACGAGTTGCCGTTGCTATACTCTCCTCTTGAAAACAATATACAGTACAACACTAAAGGCAAGCGCCCACACTTCAGCAGACTCGAGTCTCTAGTGTCATATTTTTAGCCGTGGCATTTCTCTAAATGTATTTGCACAGTTCAAAAGACTGAGTATTGCATAATTAAAACTCAGAATGCTCAGTCCGTCCACATGACATGGGAACACAGTCATCAAAGGATTAAAAAAAAAAAAAAAGACACAAATGTCACCCCATACAAAGCTTTTGAAATATGTTGCAGCAATGTCAGATCTGACGGAAACATCCTCGCTGTCCTCCCGGATGACAGTGTCTCAGTGTAAAAGTTTACATTAGTCTAAATCAACCTAAAAAAAAAAAAAAAGCAGGGTTCTGCAGTGAAGACAGAAGACGCAGTGTAAACCCACAAATGTGCGTGCGTGTATGTTTTAATGTCCTTATGGCAGATGCCTGGGTGTCAGAGCGAGCTGCTGTCCTCATGTGCATCGTTTTGCCTGCAAACTGTGTCACTCCAATCTGTCCTTTCTAATTTCTGGAATGGTGTGAAGTGTGTGGGAGCAGTCAGTCTTCTTATGGACAAGTAAATTCACTCTCCGAGCCATATGGTGGGCTAAGTGCTCTGTTAGGACTGCACTGTATTTCTTTAGGCTGTGAGTTTTGATAACCTTATTCCTCAATGCCAACAATGCAGATGAGCACATGCAGAAACAATCACTGTAGTCTCAATATGAGTGCTGAATTTATAAACTTTTATTTGACCATTGACCTTGCATATCATTTTGTTTCCTCTTGTGGATAAAGGATTCATAATTTTCCTCCCTAACTCATCCATAATGCCAACTACACGGTTTTATGAATTTTCACCATGCACCTAAAAATATTTAATAGAAGATGGAGCTGTGATCTCCAGAGCTTAATTAAAACTCAATTTGGTATTTTTTAGGCCAAAGCTACTGATGGTAGTATTAAGAGCTACCAGAGCTGAAAAAGAGATGCTCTGAATATTCCTGAAATACACACACACACACACACAAAATTTACTGCACTGCCTTAATTTAAGCATGTCAGATAGAAAAAATGTATTTTTGCTAAAATTAATTTCAGAGTAGGAAGAGAGAATTGCTCAAAAATACTAGGCTACCCCCAAGTGGTGAAATAGTCTAATTGATGCAGATAACAAAACATCGAATAAGAAGAGCCGTTTTCGTAATTTTTAAACTTGTAACAACAGGAGAAGACGTCCTCGAGCAGCCGCTGCAAGCAAACGCTGAAAAGGGATGTTACCACAAAGCATAGGTGTTTATTTAATTGGCAATTTCATGACAAATGCTGCATTTTTCTAATGATTTATCAGTTAAGAAAACACAGCAAAATACATACATTATTGACAACCTGTCTTCCATTGCATGTACAGTTTAAGTTATTTACACTTCTAATAAAAACACGTTAGGAACTCCCTGCGCATTCAAAGTATCTATTGAACAAAAGGCAAAGGGATTGCTATATATTTCTCTTTCTTTTGCTCTTTTTAACAGTAGAGTGGTTAAAAGGCAACAAGGTCATTTCGTCCCTCCATCTCATGTGTTCGGTCATAAGCTCACACAGTCACAAATAGGTACGCATACTGCTCAGTGGGGGAGCCCTGCTCACATCCATACACCCAGTAAAAGATTATATAGTGTCAACACAGAGCTGGGCACACCTTACAGCTGGTGTATGATCCGTATGCACTTGCGGCTCACTAATATACAGTCCGGATACAAACACTAAAAAGGCATCCTGTAATTATACCAGCATACTATTTTGGCAATAATGCACATAGAATTACAAAAAAAAATAAAAAATCAGGAATGAGGCAGACGAAAGGTAAAACATTCAACTGTTTGAGAAAACAAACAAAAGAAGTAATATATATATTTGTGCTGCACATGTGGCCAGCAGTGGAGAGATCATCACGCTGAAAAGATAAATAAAGATCCAGTAAGTCCATGAAGGAATCCATAAAAAGGTGCTTAAAGTCTTTAGTTGAACAGCTGCACGATGGTCAGAGGAGGTTTTCCAGTTAAAGATTTTAGTAAAGAATACAACGCAGTAACTACTCTATGTAATGGAGTCTTGTATGTTAGAACGGCTAGATCAAATGAGTCTAGGTAAATACTAATATGAATATGGCTTGTTATGATTTGGTTTAAAATAAAGATATTCTGTGACACCTAACGTATTGGTGTTGATTTATTGGACTAGATTTTAATGTTTGGCTTCAATTCATTTTCAGATGAAATGCCATTCGCTTCTAATCCACTTTATTCCAGCCAAACATGGTCTAATTTCAGGAACAATGTATTTTATTTCAGTAATTTCCTTCAGGCCTGTGTGTATCTAATGCTTTGTTTTCAGAGTCAACCACTTTAATTTACTACATACTAAACAATAAGCTCGGTTGGTTGATGTTTTGGGTTCGTCTTTTTCTGTAAAGCTCCATTTGTTAACTTTGGCGGATAAGGCAGGTTGTGTCTCTAAAAGGAAAGTGCATTGATTTTGCGGCCCGTAAGGCAAACTGACGCATACACACGCGCACACACACACACAAACAAAATCACAAAAATATCCACCCCGCTCATAATAAAATACCATCGGTAAACATCCTTGTCTTTGGTAATAAATTAAAGGTTCAGCAGTTCACATTCATCAGCTGACTGTGTGTTTGTGTATCTGTGTGCAAGAGAGTTCTGGGTAGATAAGTTATACAAGTTCACATTGGTTGTTATTGTTGTCCTGTGGCTTTTTTGAGAAGCTCCAGGTCTTTGCGTGTTTGAGCTGCAGGTGGCAAACAGCCGTACACCTCCAAACCCAGGGGCAAGTAACGCTCCTGCAGCCCCAGGAAGTCATCCCCTTGCCCGGTTTGTAGTGAAACCCACGAAGGAGGTGAAGAACCACCGTGGAACCCCCAAAGTGCCAGACTCTCTGTGGTGAGATGCAGTAATAAGAGTGCATGAGAAAAAGAAGAAACTTAACGTACAGTTATTAGACAAAGAAAGAAAAGGGAAACACGTCACTAACCTTTATTGTGCAGATCAGCAGCTTTAGCTATACCCAAGGAGACCAGATATGGTGCCAGACCAACCAGGCCTTTTGGCTGACCTCGTGTTGCCAAGAGCACGATTGACCTGGAGGAACAAACAGGTCTGTAAATTAAGCGTGAATGTCTATGAGAAATGGCTGAGGGTGAACTCCTGGTGTCTCTCATAAAACGTGCATGCTAGTCGAGAATAATGTATACTTCTACCACTTTTATTCAAGATATTGATGTTTTTTGCTAAATATGCTATGCTTGTAAATGTTTCACAATAAAAGCACTGCTACAAAATGCTTGGTTTCAGCTAATAAAAATGCATTTATTTGAAATTGTTACAGTAACAGCAACAAATCAAAGTGAGGCTTTGAACCAAAGATCATGATTATTATTATACTGATAAAGAGACAACTATAAATAAATACCTGCCTCAAATACAAGCCTGCCTCAAATTAAGGCCTGTAGGATTAAAGCTCCGGACACAGTTTGAGGAAATTCTGTATCTTGTTTTCCCTGACTCACCTCTTTGGTATTCCACTCTTGAGGTACTGTTCCATCTTGGCGTCCATCTCGGCAAATGAGGTGTTCTTGGAGACTTTTCCAGAACAGGCGTCCACAGAGACCAGGAAAAACCCAGGTTGTGAGAAGGGCATGGTCACCTTATTCACCTGGTGGATGGCAGGAAAAAAATTAGGTTGAAGCTCTAATTATACACCCATCGTTTGTATTTCTTTTCTGCGGCCTAATATGCTCACAGTGATAAAGGACACAGTATCTCTTTTCGGCTCTTTGACGCTGAGAGACTTGACTTGTGTCCGAAGATAGGAGGTCCACGGCTCACTAGAAAAAACAAGCTGAGACAGAACACGCTGATCAACAATGGCGGCTTGTGATTAAATCTGATTAGTAGTTTTAAACGTAGCAAGACGAACCTGTTTAGCACCACAGCCTTTGCAGGGCTGTGTGTTCAAAGCCGGCATAGGCACCACTGCAGAAGGAGTCTTGGAGTATTTCGGGTAGGCTTTGGCTGTACAGTTACAGGTCTGTTTGGAGGATGTAGTGGCCATGACCTTCACTCTTTCGCAGCCTTTCACTGAACAGTAGCTATGACCGTCACGGCCATGCCGGGCCCGAAGGTAGAGCCACAGTAAGCTGAGAGAAAAATAAACTTTCAGGCACTTGGGAGAACTTAAATCTTAAATCATGTTTCAGACTGAGATGGTGCATTCAAGTCCAAGAGTGTGTCAGAGGGTCAAAAGAGAAACAAGTGTAAACTGAATATTGGATTTTTGATCTCTCACCCAGAAGTTTGATCAAAGAAGTACTTCCTGTCCATCGGTTTCTTCTCCAGCTGTGCGAGAGACGACACAGTGCCGTAGTCTGTGATGTCATCGAAGGTGTTGCTTTGCCTGTTGTTGATGTCGGCCATGATCTGAAATGTAGTGTCCGATGGGTAACAGAGTCCCACCAGCACCCAGTCATCTCTGAGTGAGAGAAAATGAAGGACGTTAAACTACTTCATTGGGGACTATAAAAACACATTGCTATATTCTGGTTTGTTAAAATATAACAAACAAAAAGTGCTTAAACGGATTAAATTCAATTAAAATTATCCCATGACACGCATGCTGCTGATACTTGTTACTCACTTGTCAAAGTTAATGAGCGAGAGGACGACTTCTTTGGGCGCTGGTCCACTCCAGTGCAGAGTGTAGCTCTTGCTCATCATCAGGATGGGCTGGTACTGTTGAGACGGCGCCCCCTGGCTGTTAATCCCCCTCAGTACCAGAGGAGCGTCGGGGTATTCATCTCTGCTGATGGATAAACTGAGGCTGGGAGCTCCCTGAGTTTGCACGTAAACCTGAGTGGAAATAGGAAGTCATGGAGTGGAAGGGTCAGGGGGAGTGTACAGAAGCACAGCGCGACAATGAGGTGCTGACCCTCATGTCCGGTACCTGAGAGTAGCGGCCGCTGCAGGTCACTCCATTCCACTCGGACATTTTCACACAGCCAGGGTGCTGGATCAGGTAATTGTCTGCTCGGACAACGTAGGTGTCTCTATAACCCGTCACTGACCCGTCCACATCGTGAAAGATGGAGTTTTTGTCGCCGTCCAGGTCGTTTTCTTCAAACCACTGTCCAGGGCGACCAAAGAATGCTCGCAGACTCATCTGAGGATATAGTTTATAGTTAGGATATAGATGTAAATGACACCATATATGCATTTTAGAAATGTTATCATGATTTATAAATTCCAATGCACGCTTCAGTTGAACCGCCAGTAAATGTCTGTTTGGGTTGCACTGTGAAATTCACCTGCTAATGCTCAGTAATTATTTTTGATCAGTGTGAGGTAGCTATTTGCTCTGCCTGATTTCCAGCGTGATAATCTCGGTCGGTGTATGTGAGATGGAAATATAATACAGCCTGGCGTTTCGTCTCTAATGGCTGGTCATTTCCCAGTCATTATGAATGTTTGTCAGGTAGGGACTTCATTTGGAGGAACAGGGGAGCTGCCTTATTGAGATAGATGAGTATAATAGTGATATTAAGGTTCAAGAGATTAAAGAGCTGAATAGAGTTGCATTTAGACAAAGCCAGTGCACTGTTCTGTGCCACCACCAGAGGGCACCAGTGATTTACAAAATATCTCCACCAGACTGTCTCTGAAGAGGGTTCCCTTTCCTTTTCTTTTCCTGACTTCTGTCTTTCTCAAACAACTCCCTCTTCTCCTTCAGAGAGGTCTTTAATCTGATCTATGACCACTAGCAAACCAAAAGAATGGAACACTGGGTCAAGGTAGAGCTTAAATTACACATATATTTATAAAACCCTCAACTATCAAATGAGCCAATGGTCCGTCAAGTGAAGTCGTAGCAAATCTAGATGTTTACTCACATTAGAGTGGAAGCTGAGCTGGGACAGGTTGTTTCGTGGGGTGAGCTGCCAGGTGTTCTTCAAGCTGAATCCCACAGCACTGGTATAACGCTCTGGAGTAGGGATGAATCCACGAAATGTAATCTGTGTGAGCCGCACTGGACCATCATAGATCTGGAAACCTCGGATTGGGAATGTCCTACGGTAGATTTAGAGAAGGGACATCTAAGCAAAACATCTAAGCAAGACAACTGACAGCGTGATTAAATGTAAACTGAGTAAAAGAACCATTCCCTGGCAAGAAACAACAAGTGTCAGCAGCTTTGGCGGTAACCACAATGACGACAGACAAGCCGAACGTGCCAGATGTCACCGTGCGGTCAGAAAGCCCGTAAAATGGCTGTAAAGTTGCAACGCAGTGGTCACAAACTAAAAAAAGGCAGCAATACGCCAGTTTACTCTTGTATAACAATATCTAAACAGCAGAAAAAGACTGAAAGAAACAGAGAAAGCTGCCTGGAGAACCTGAGGATGCAAAACTCAGACTATCCCTCAGGATTATTTAAGAGAGAAACTTCTGGGGTTAGTCTATAAACTTGCAATGTAAAAAAGTCCAATTAAAGACTTTGTCTGGTCTACCTGTTAAAGGGGACACCAAAGTACGGAAAGTGTGACATCTAGACGAAACAGCAGGGAGCTCCGTCCGAATGTAACCAAATTCTGCTTTCCTAAGAAACCTTGTAAGTGATACCACCACAGTATTTTGTAAATTGCCTAAAATATCACTAGAAGGAAGTCAGTGAAAACAGAACTTCCTTTCAGACTTAGAGAAGTTCTCCTACAGCTATAAGCAGCTGTAGCTGCCTCATCTGTCCATCTGTTCAACCATGTTCCTTATTTGTTTTTCCCAGCATATTTTCTTTTTGGCATCTCCTCCAACTCGTTCCACTACAAATCCAGAGAAAACTCAGTTGGATTTAGACTTTTCCCCTCAATGCCTCACATTTGCTCCCTCTCACCTGTTTCTAGGCAAGGTCCTCGACTTTCCATCAACCCCTCCGACTCCCCAGTATTTATTCTGTCCTCCGTTAGTTCCTCTGTTCCGGCTCTCACCCACAAACAGGGACTGTGTCACCTCCTGACTGGATCCTTCATCCTTAGGGTAGCTGCCATCACTGGAGAATAAAAAGTATATGAGTGTATAGCATTATACCACACACATACAGTATGTAAACATGTGTATGACAATATCTGCTTTTTTAGGGATGAAGCCAGCACAAAGCAAATTTAAAGTCTGGTTTCTGGCAAATCACTCTTGCAAGAGGAGAAAAGCAAATATGTACATACCTGGCAAAGGACAATCCAACTCCATTATCGGCAAATCTGTTCAGAAAGAAATAAAAGAATCATATGTAAATCTTATTAAATGTCCGTTAATGAACGGTTCTGTACAGAGAGTCAATCTTATTCACTCAATATACTCAAACACAGAGCGGATTCTATGACTGAGCCAGGATTTAGGAAATAATATAGTAAAGACAAGAAATGACCTCGATGCCTATTTAACAGAGTGAAAACATGTGATAATTAAGTATTACATCAGCTAATTCACAAAACATTAAACCATAAATTCATTACAAACAGCAGATGCTGTCACCACAAAGATTTGCATCGGAGTTAAATCATATTTTCAGCACAAACGATCATCCCAGTTTATGCTTCGATGACACCATTCTTTGACTTTTAATCAGAAACCTCTGGCCCTCCGTTCTGTTGGAGACTACGAGCCGGCTGCCAGGGTGACGTGAACTGAATCATAGTCTACGAGCCGACTCACCCAGAGTTCTGGATGACTATGTCTCCACCTCGGATCCAAGCTCCTAAGTCGTTGTTCTTGAAGGAGATCAGGGTGTCGATAACTGCCGCCACCCGAGGACGACTCGGGTCAGCATTTTGGTGTGGTCGGAATCTGAAAGCACACACATGTAAATACACACACTTTTCTACTTTTGCCCTTGTGACTTTCCATTCATGTGTTCCTCGTGTAGGTCTCATGCACAACATAACACAAGCGCACTGATTATTTTATAGTTATTAAATCATTATGCTATAAATCTGCAAATAGCATAATTGACAACAGGACTAAAAGTTTAAAGCTCTATGCTCGTTGCCTCCCACGCTGCATCCTGAGAGTAGCATTACGGGAAAAGATACAACATCATTACTGAAAATACAAACGGTTTTATGCCTCTTGGGAACATGAGTGTTCTAAGAAAAGCTTTTGTCCAACCACCCTTTATATTATGGAACACAACTTGCCCAACGTTGATAGTGCGTCTTGAAAGCAACTAAAAAACATTTCTTTTTAGGTTAAAGGTGACACTTTGGCCTATTAGTTCTGAAAATACCTTGTTAGGGACCAAAGTGCTTCACAAATGTGGAGCTTGACAAAACCTCTGTGAATCGTTACTGTCCAATATCTATGACACAACACTCTCTCTCTCTCAACTCCACACATTTTAACATTTAAAATCATTCTCCTCATACCTCTGCACACACACACACACCCACAGATATACACAGAGTGCAGCCAGCAGTCTCAGTGGACACATAGGATTTTTTCCATCTAGTTGAGGGCTCTATTTGGGTTGGGAGCTGCGGACTGGAAACTCTATCTGCGAAGCCTTGTTTTCTCTGTCAACACAAACTTGACAGACCCTCCACAAAAACGCAGCAACACACTCTAAAGCCATCTATCTATCCCTGTCAATGGCCATATCCTAGTAGATATGCAACACAGAGCTATAAATAACTTCATTCATACCCAGTTATTGGCAGTGGCATTAAACAAATACATTAGTAAACCACGAATACCTTCATATTTACACATGTAGCTGTGTAGCACAATGTATATGATAACCAACCATAGGCCCTTTAACAGTTTTAAGCTTTACAGGTTTATATGTTTAGTTCATTATTAATTAATAAACAGTCACAGCTAACTAATCAAGATGTCCCTGATTGGTAATAAACTATAATCTCTTTGCACAGCCCAAATGACAGACTGTATACTAATAAAAATGTAAAATGATCCACACATACGCACCTGGCACTGTTGTCTAGACAAAGGTATTCCCGAGGGTCAGCAGTGCTGGCATTAGTCGTCTTCACACCTTTATCAATGAACAGCCCTGCCTAGGAATATGAATGTAAAACCAAAATAAATTCAGAGTTTTCTGTAAAACTATAGTAAAAGATGGACAAAGGGGCACAAGTCTACGTCTGCTGGACTCATATAAACAAGTCTACTTGTATATTTTATAGTGTGGTAGCTGAGGCAGTCATAAATGCACCAAATTTAAATTTATGGACTCAGTGCTGTTCTGGGTAATGTTGGAAAAAGAAACAAATTCATGTGACTAATTTATGGAGTCTGCATATATACATTACACCTTCCTATACATTATAATATATTATTTAGTTTGTATATTTAAAATCGGAACTGTAAAACAAATAAAAGGAAAATGTTATATGTCTCTCTGTGTTTGTTTATGTGTCTTAGGTATATGGAAACCTGTGCTCTGAGTTGGTCTTGTGGTATAAGCGAGGTATAGTCTTAAACCCCGGGGCTCCTTCCACCATAAGAGAGGCTGCTGTGGTCAGACTGGACAAAGAACTTACAGTTCACCTGCCCGGCTTCTGTCATTACATAACAGAGCACCATTGTAGGGCCAACTCACACGTCTGGGTGAGAGTGTCTGCATGTGTGTCTATCTAAGCCTTTTTTGGAGGAAAACAAGTGAATAAGAAGAGAATTACAATATTTATTTACAAGTTATACTTGATTCCCACGTTTCTATGTAACACAGAGGCCGAAGGAGACCACACAGAGTGCTCTGGCACCGCAAGGTATAACATAATGTAAATGGGGAAGAAAGCACAATAAATAAAAAAATCAATACTGATGATACCTTAAAGTTGGAGTGAACACGGTTATTGTAAAAAATCCCCAGAGGAGTGAGCTCTGCCTTGGTTTCTGGTACCAACCCGTGAGAGTCTCCAGTGGAAGAGCTGTGGAACACAAACCATATGCCAGCATCCTGGAATAGGAAAGAAGAGTAGAGAAATAAACAAGACAAATAGTATATCATCTAGGCTTTTATGGGGTCAATATAGAGGTGGTAGTAGGCCATACTAGTAGTAGGTCATACTATTCTTATGCTGGTCTTGTAACAAGAATAAACCCGATGCAGGAGTTTACTTGAGCTTGGTGGTTTAATGAAGATTGCACCAGATCAGACAACCTAGATCACACAGATACCCATTATGCTACATAACCCTCCTCTGGGGACCTCCACAATGTTTGTGCTGAAATAAAAAACAAGGGATCTTGTTGTTATTGCGTCCCTCTATCAAAAACTAAAGTCGGTTAATTCACATTTTATTGGCGGATCACTTTATTATGAGGCTGGAAATCTTTCTTTATTATGTTATGTTCAGACAACAGTGAAGCCAGTGAAGCTTCACATACACAAGAGTTAATATATCAATAAGAGGCTCTTGTTTGTGGTGTCACTTTTTTTTTCTTAATCATTTGTGTTTTCCTACAAAATTCCAGTGTTATTACCTGAGAACCAGCAGCTGCATTGCTGATGAAGTTGTTGTTGGGATTGGCAATCCAGAAGGTTGAGACTGCCCTGCAAAACAACCCCACCACAGCACACACACACACACAGAAACAAAAAGACACACACACACAAAAATATATTAAAAAGGCAGTGCATATCGGCACATCAGGAACTTTGATTAATAAAGAAGGGACAGAGACCAAAGAACATTGGGATCTTCCTAAATTCCTACAATAATCCACTTTCCTAACATAAACACTGGCCTAACACAGTTCTGCCAACACTCACAAGGCACACACACACAAACTCCTGGAAACGTGCCTTGCTGCTTCACTTACAGAGGCACTTTTCTCTCTCCTGGTATGACATAAAAACATCCCATAGAAAGAGGAGAGGTTGTTATTTCACGGATAAAACCAGTCTGCCAATATCTCTCACACACACACAGACGCAGACCATCTGTTCTCTCTCAAGCGATGTCTGCGTTATCTCAACGTTTCTCACGCTGACTCCAGAGTCAGCGATTTACTGTGACACTGACATGGATACGTTTAGAAGTGAAAAAAATCATTTCCCTTCTTAAATCTCAGGATAAAAGCCACGCACTTAATAGCGATTAACTACAACTCAGGATTTTTCAGTCGAAATAGACGCTTTTTCCAACCTTAAAACTAAACAGAAACATACAAAGTCATCATCCTCATCTCTTACTTGCACTCTGTACTGGGTGAGGGAGTGTAGCCCTTGTAAACTTTGTCCTTGAGACTGGTGCACATGGTCTCATTGCGATCAGTGGGTAACAGAGTCCCAGGTCGGGTCATCAGGCCGAGGTTGTGGTAGAAAGTGTTGCGCTGCTCGATACCATCCTCGAGGAAAAAACAGTGGCCCAGTGTGTCATAGCCTATAGTGTTCTTCACCTGAGTCAAAGAAAGAAGAGCACAAAAGACGTTAGTGCCTCACAGATGGATGCCTCTCCCAACCAGTCTGCAGTTCACATCTATGTTTGTCCAGAGTGATGCAGTAGACCAACATGCCATTAGACATTAGTGTGAAATGTTTTCATAATAAACATAAATTCCTTAGTTATGGCCAAAAACATGTTTTGTGAGGTCGCAGTGACTTTTGACCACCAAGTTATAATGAGTTCATCCTTGAGTCCAAGGGAACATTGCAAAATCTGCGGGAAATTCCCTGAAGGCGTTGCTGAGATTTGTCCTTCACAAGAATGGGATGTGCGTACATCCATACGGACAACCAGAAACATAAATGACGCCCGACTCAGCCGTTGCCAACGCGGAGGCATAAAAAGAAGAGCTATGAAGAGCACAAAGGGACTGCAGCTTGGCATGAGTTCTTCGCAGGAAAGAAAAATAAAATCAGTACTGTGTCCTTTTACAGCCCACCCCTATCAATGGAAAATGTAGTTTTCGCCCAAATATGCAAATAATCTTGGTAAACAAAAGGGCTAGAGCATTTTTTTAGTCCATCTTGGCAGCTTAAGTTCCCACAGGAAAATACAGTACGTTCCAACAGCTAGATGTGCCTGTCCTTATAAGTACTTAAAATTCCTGAATGAATCCCCCACTAAGAACATTTTTATCATGACAGAAAGATGGTCTAAAGAGGGCCATCGAAAAGATACATCAAAAAAATACCCATAGGGTCACAGAGCCTGTAGGAAAAAGGAAAAACAGCAAACAATGATATCAGGAACTTTGAATTAAATTTCCTCTGTGCAGTTAGGAAGAATGCTTTGGTCCTATGGCCACAGGAACAAACGTACTACAGTTTGACGTCAAGAAGGAGTTTAAATCACAGAGAATCTCAGTGACACAAATACCCATGCCCCACACAGACACAGTTTAGCAAACACACTTAAAATGAACTAATCTTGTTTTTTTTTTGTTTGACCAATAAATATAGAGAACACAAACTGTTGTTTAGCACTTCAAAACGTTATGTAATTGAGAAAGACAGGAAACACTGACAAACAAGATTTAAGGAAAAATGGGAGGAAGAAACAGAAAGAGGGAAACAAACAATTACAGTAATCTGGTGATAGGAGCTGCAAATGATGAGTGCTCAGACAAACAGCCAGTATCACATGGTACTCATTAGTGTCCACATCTGCTGTTCCTACTTACTTATTCTACACACACACACACCGCACACACACTTTACTAACCAGCAGACCATCGGTGGCATGAACGGTGAGACAGCGGGAGAAGGAGTGGTGTATGGAGAGTCCGTCCACATAGGTGGGCTCCCGGTAACCTCCCTTCTGATCAACGTCCCCGCACATGTGAAAGTGGACAGGGTAGCTGCCTAGTACGCCCTGCTGACCCATGTTCTTCAGCTCAACGTGGGACAGATGCACAGACGAGAAGTTGCCAAAGATCTGAAAATGTTGGAAGACATGAATTCAAAATTCAAAAATGATTCTCTGTATTTTCTAGTTTAAGTGTTCCACCACTACCACCGATGTTGATGAAGAAGAGATGTTAGATATAGAAGCACGCGTTACAAATTAAACACACAAATCTTAGAAATGCACACAGAAAACAGTCAAACACGAATGGCAACAAATAACTCAACACAAATATGCTGTACAATGCTCTCTAGGAGGTCTTTTTGTGGGTATGGCATAATCTACAGGGTCTGGTTCCTGTTAAGGAGGTATTGGCCAATCCTTTCAGTGAACTCAAACACACTCAAACACACGCTGTACACACTGACCAGCTGCCTTGCTCTCTTTCTGACTTGGACATGCACACGCATTGTTTCCACAGTAAGTAGCATGGGAAAAGCTTCGTATCTAGATGGGGCAATGTGTTAAAAGGCACACTGTGTAATATAAGTGGAAGTGTTTTTGTTGGAGACATGCTTAAGTTGATAATGGTGAAAAACATGTAAAAAAAAATGTTGTTTAGCACAAGGGGGACAAATTACATAGAGACCTAGGAATGTGTATTTGCCACCACTGAATGGTATTCAACCATCATTTACAAAATGACAGTGAACTCGTTGACTATATAGAGACCAGTGTAGGTCAGGAAGGACATGATGCTCCACTTATTGCTGAACATGACTATAATCAGTCATGTCAAGCATCAAAATTAAAACTTGAAAGAAAAAGAGAGACTGAAAGAAAAAGGGGGAGGGAGAGCTTTATATAAACTAAATAACATGAATAATGACTCTCATTTAGGACAGCAGCAACACTATGCTTTACACTTTGCAGTATGGAAACTATCAAACTGATTACCGCACACAGTGAGATTAAAGTCATATAGAAACATGCAAATACAGTCATTAAGTGCAGTCTGAACAAGACACACCTTGATGTGGCCTCCATAGGTGTCGTGGCTGTAGAACTGGCACATGTTGTTTCCATAGCAGGAATTTTCCATTTCCCCATAGATGAGTATGTTTCTGGAGAGCAGACCCACTTCAGCACGCATGTCCACTCCATCTACGATTTCTCCAACATGGTTATACTGAGGCTTCCCTGAGAAACGCACACACACACACACAGGTAGATTATTGGTCAAATGCTTTAATAGACTGACATTATTAAAGATAAATCAGCTGAATGAATGGACAAAACCAGGAAATGGTGTAAGATATTATTTTGTGTGAAGGAAACTTCTTCTGAGGTGGCAAATGTCATATTGAAATACAATGAAATAGCAGCTTAAAAATAAAACACAGGAAAATCAGGTTGTGAGATAAACTGAGAGAGTTTGTTTCTGAAGATATGGTAGCATGCATGCAACTGTTAACCACAGGAAGTATGCTTAGCAGCACATACACAAACATTGACAACCAACCATTCCCTTGTACCAACCAGCCAAAGAGACAGACATGTTAACGCAAAATAACTCAAATGCATAAGAAACTAAATAATCAGTTCTTCAATGATGCGGAAAGTACCCTTGCCCACTGGGTGCAGCTGCCAGTGAAAATGTTTAGCAGTACTCCAGCTGCTCAGCCTTTCCTAAAGCAGAAAACAAAAACTGATAAAAAAAAAAAAAAAAAAAAAAAAAAACACACCCTTCCCTCCAGGAAGGGAGTTGTTATTTGTTAATAATAGGAGGATGAGGTCAGGAAAAAAATCTGGAAAAATTAAGGTCGGGGGACGTGAAGCAAAGATAACCAAAACCACACAAGACGTGTGGTTATTGTAAAAAGAAGTTAATCATAAAACATGGGCTGGCAATTTCTTCTAAGCCTCCATCAACAATCTTACATCACTAGAACAGCTTAAAAGGGAAATGAGATCCCTCCAGACATACGGATTAATAGCATTACATCTGCTAATTATATTTATCGACTACAAGTGTAAGTGTATAAGTGTAAGATCTTCTTTGTCATCTTCTGCTTTTCTTGGTACAACATGACTCACTAGTTTTCTCAAAATAGACGTGTGCACTTCACTTCCCACATTTCCTCCTTTAATACTTATTTTTATCCTACTTAACAGTATCTGAGAACTGTTGGTGGTTGTACCTCAAATATAGAAATAATGAGTAATTTAGAACAATCCCCTTATGGATTTTTTGACTTATTACCTTTTGATTCCTGATCAATATGCTGTGTGTGGAAAATAAGGTAATCCTTTAAAGATAAGATGATTTAAGATCATCCCATCCTTCATTCATCCCACAGTGGGAAAATTTGCAATGCAGGTTTTCAGTGTCACTGCAGCCATTTTATTATCTCAGAACACAGTGTGAACGCAGAGTAAAGAAAATGAAGAAACATTTTCTGCATTTTGCAAACTTGATTCACCAAGTGATTCAGGTCTGCAAATTTGGAGGGGACTCTCAGCATCACAAGTTACTTTCCTTCCCTCTGTAGCATGTGTAAAAGGCTTGAAGCTGAAGAAAGAATCTAGCTGGCTACAGCCTAAGAGCTAGCTACAGCAACTATCTATTTGCCATGATCTAAAATGGATGAAATGAGAGAATATTTGTACTTGTGGAGGCACTTGTGCTGTGTCAAATACATGCTATTGCTGGAATTTCAACAACTGTTGCGCAAGATGCTTCCACCCTTTCTTAAAACGAGCATTTTACAAGCATTGCAACTCTGTTGTCATCTCTATTCATGAAATGAAGCCACAATGTGAAACAGTTTTTGCTCATTTCCAGCAGTGTAAACATGAGTGACATAATTTTTAATGAATGAACAACTTCTATTATCTTCTAGAATCGATAAAAGGAAATGAGGACAGTGAACGTGTTGCCAATTTAAGACCAGTTCAGGATGCTCATCCCCACAAACCCACACAAGTAGAGTAGACGTTCATAGGACAATGATGCAGCCAAAGGAACTTTTATGCAGCTGAAGAAACCAAACCTATAATCTCTATATGTACAATACTGCCTTCTCTCTCTCACCTTGTATCCTGACTTGTCTGCTGGTACAGTGAGAGCAGGGCAGCAGGGTAAACTCTTCAGCCTGGTGCATGGAGTAATCCGTACTGGCAACTACGATTTCATCCCCTGGTTTCCAGGTTTTCTGCACTTCGTCCTGCAGGTTTAGCACCACCTGATCCACGGCATCCACCTGGAAGCCAGAGACGGGGAAGCCTAGGAGGTAAAGCATTTAGTATTTAACATGAGGCAGAGTTTAAGACGACCGAACAAAATGTTTAATTATTGTCTATAAAATGTATACTGCACCCTTTTGTTAGGAATAAATAAATAAATGCAAAAATGATCCCATTTAATGAACTTCATTCTCCATATGTGCAACCTATATAAATTTGTCTTTGAGAGGATATTAACTCTCCAGTATCCATATCTCTTATATAATTTTTAATTGTTAATCATACATGTCTTAATGGTTACAAACTGATTCCATCATGAGGTGTTTCTCACCGGTTGTCCACTCGCTGTAGGCGGTCACCGAGAAGCCCACTCCGTCCACAGTAGTGAAGTTGCGTCTTGCCACAGCCCTCCCTCCCGTGTCGTGGTTTTCATGTTCTCTCACATCCTCTGAGCATGAAGCGTTACCGCCGCCTACCACGGACACCAAAGCCCACGCCTGTCTGTAGAGACCAAAGGGATGGAAAGAAAGATAGGAGATGGAGTCGTGAGTTTCATGCATCCATATTAAAGAACAACAAACGTTCTGGGCCTCCATTTTCCATGATGTTTTCTGATAATGAAATGGACCAAAGCTAAAACTCATCTCCAGTTTCTTTATTACATAACTTTTACTTGGCTCACATTCAATCACAGACCTACAAACTTACTTTACCCACAGTCATGCTATCAATGAGATTATAACTCTTTATCAAACATAACTAATTATTTCTGACTTATGACCATAACAACATAACAAGCGAACTGAAAAATATTTCTAGCAAGTTTACATAACATCTTGTAAATGAATTAAGCATTGTAGTGCTGGAGGGTCTCCTTGTATCAGGCATCACGGTTTATAAAGCGCCTAAAAGAAATGAATGAGGTAAGCCCCAAGCAGGATAGATTTGAAAGAGGAGAAGGTAAATGAATATCAAGTGAATGTCAAGTAAATCAATGAAAGGTAGAAAACTGAAGGACATACTGGAGATTCCAGGAGGGGTGTTCATACGGCTCAGAGGAATAATGGGTGTACCTGACACATCCCAAAAACATTTTCATCTTTTATTCCATGTCCTCCCTTCTCCATTGCACACTATCTTATAAAATAGAAACGTCAAGAACATGTTTTTTAAACGAGTTTGCAACGTTTAAATAAATAGAGACTGAAATCATTTCAGCCGAGGAACTCAAGGGTGTGGACGGCGAATGGGAGTGGACGCGCTATTGAGGACGTATGATTTAAAACAAGACAGTGTACTGTGAATGTCGGTCGTAGATTTTTCAAATGTCACGCCCTTTGGTTCTTAAGAATGACTTCTTGCTTTTTAGAAAAATTTGTATTAACTGTATGAGTCCAAACATCAACAGAGAACCAACTTGGAAATGACCAAATCGCAAAAAAAATAAAATAAACCACAACAAAAATATTTTCCAAAATCCAGTGTTTACCTATAAAATCCTCTTGAACGTTAGCAACAGTTTGTGATGGTGTCAACTCCAGCATGTGTACAATCTGTCTCCTTTTGCTGACATAATAATAATCTAAACACATCTTTTTGCTGATGAGAGAGACCATGTGCGATCTAAGAGTGCACCCCACTGATACACAAACAGTATCCATCTGGGGATACACTGTGCAGGGTCATTACAACACCAGTATGTAGCTTTCAGTGTTTGTCCTGCTGTGGAACAAAATAAAGCTCTCCAGGCTGACAATGTGCAGCCTGTGTGAGTGTGCACTTTATGACTCAAACAGAGTCCAAAAGTGAGTGTCACACAAAGGAAAAAGGAGTGAGCAGTTGTTCACTTTTTCTTTTTGCCACGTCCTTGTTTCAATAACACTTTAACAACCTCATTGTTTGACCGGAACAGAAAATGTGTTGAGGTTGAAAGTGAATTCACTGCGGGACGTGTGTTTACTCTTGTGTGAATGCTCTCCTGAGAGACGAAGATTAAAGACAGAGGGGTCAACAGGCACGAGCCAGGACACATTTGTGTGTGTATGACAGGAAGGCTGGTTGACGACAATGATATAAAACTGTGGAAACTCGGACGTATGTGGGTCATGCTTGAGGTCACAAGGGGTGCATGTTCTGACACAATAATGAAAAATTCTGAAAAAACAAGCACCACAATTCATACTCAAGTATCTGGCGTTTCTCCAGAACATATATCACAACGCAAACTAATCGAAACTTCACCATTACGCTCAGTCATGTATGTCACATGTCTTTGCCACCCAGCTATTTCAGCCTAAAACCCCTCGGCCTGCCGTAGTGTGACTTTAATACGATATTAAACTGTCTCATAAATTCCTCCTAGTGCAAGCCAATCCACACGAAGCTAATATAGAAATAAATGGTAAAAGGATCAGCACAACCTTAACTTTGAGGTACACACACACGAGCACCTCTGTGCGTGCACAGAAGACGATCGTCTGATCCATTTGTGCGGCACTGCTGAGGATTTGAGGGGATTTGTTTCAAAACATCTGTGCGGCCTTGGCATCCATCTCCAGAGATGAAACATGACACTGGGGAATCTGGCTCAGCACTTGGCTTTTCAGTCTACTTTAGGACCCAGCCAGGCCAAGCTGCAAATAACAAAGTGATCTGAAAGACTAAACTTAGACATAAGAGTGACACTAAGAAAAGACATAGTGTAAAATTAAAACCCACTTCTCTCATTTTGTGTGCTTCAGTTCTAGCACTAGTCCATGTGAGCAAGAATGCACCCATTTCTAGTATCTGTCATTATAAGGGAATAAGCTTGAGGGACGTAAAAACTGTCCTCAACACCACATTTTACACAAATCCTGGAAACTGTGACCGTAACCCCGTTATCCTGTGCGCGTTTCCTTTTCTGCCGGAGTGCGGATACAGCGGAAAACACAAGGGAAACAGGAAGACAAATTACTAGAAATGATTCAAGAGGACATCCCAAATGAAAAAGGATTGGGAAATTTTTACAAGGGAGGCTGGAACAAATGACGATATTGTCAGTCCAAGTATTGAGGCTTCAACGGTGAGTGAGTACACTTTAACAAAAACACATTAACCTTCCTAATCAGTCCCAGGAGACCAAGAGTAAACAAGGTAATTCCAAACCCCTGCACTTAACATCACACCATGGAAACGCAACACAAACTCTCTGAGAGCTGACACAAACTGAGCCACAAGTACACACTATACACGTCACACCTATGTTCGCACAGTCTGACAAAAGACACACCGACCAGGTCAACAAGAAACAATTCCTGTGTATTAGCATTTAAAAAGTACATAATTAACAGGTTTTCAAGACATCTTATAGCAGCAGTGTTTACCTGTATTTGAGATCATAAACAAAGCTGCTGCCGAGTTTCTCTTGAATGGCCTTCTTGGTTTCCTCCAAAAGACTTTTGACGGCCGAGTCTCCTACAGCCAGCGTGACGATGCGCCCAGCCGGCAGGGAAAGAAGCAGCTGGGTGAGCCGCTGACTGTCATTACGGGACTCATGTGTGTCGTAGCGTTCGGAGAGCAGCACAGCAGCGGTGTCCTGATCCACCACACGCAGGTTGATGCCTCGGCTGAAGTTCTTCTGGAAGACGTGATCCCCTGCGGCCAGCCCGGTGGCCGGGATGCTTCGGGTCAGAAAAGACCAGGAAACTCTCTCAGTGCCATGGAGCTCCAGAGTTCCACCACTTCTAACGCCGATGAACTTGCGACCCAGGCCAGGGACCTCAGGGACAACCTTACTGTCAGAGCGGCCAATAAGGGCAATTGTGGCACGAGAGCGGTAGCGACATTTGGGTGAGCCGATATGAAGGGCTCCACCATCTTCTATGAGGATGTGATGAGTTCTCAAGGTTATGTTTTTGGTGCCTTCAGCATTGTCTGCAAAAACTACCCGACCTGTGAGAAGTCAGAGGAAACAAACCTGAGTTTTTGCTTGCTGTATGTTGTGTCCTTCATGAAGTTCAAAAACTGAACTTGATCTGCTATTTAACATTAAGTGTGAATCTATGACAGATATAACTCAGAATGTTCTTACCTCCTGACTGAATGGTAAGTGATTGGAAGGTAGCAGAAGCATCCAATTTAAACAAACTACCCCTCCTGACAACAACAGCCTTATCTGGTTGGTGACCTGGATTCCAGCTACTTAGAGATAGGTCGTGGTCTGGACAATTCTCTGTAAACATGACCCAAAATTACATACAAATGCACAGGAATCACACAAACAAATCATAAAAAGTAGCATCATCTGTAATACCCACCATCTAGTTCATGCCCACTTTTGAGACTAAGTACAAGGATCAGCGTGAGTAAGAAAGCAACCACAGACACCCCAAAGCAGATCAGGGTGTTCTTTCTCTGAGCACGTCCCCTACGCTGGTTCTCCTCTGAGGAGATGAACGTGGTTTGCTGCTCCAGCCGCGGGCCGTGAGGTTTGATTGGCGGAGGTGGCGGAGCTTTGGCAGGTGGCGGTGAGCGGACTGGAGCCACCCGCCCGGGAACATAGCCCGGACACCTCGGATGGTTGCTGTGGGGCGGAGCCGCAAAGACAGGGAAGTGGCTGGGGCCATCGCTCGTCGGCATGGTATATGCGTCTGCTACCTGAAGGAGAAAGAGGGCAGACAGAGAGTAAGAATAAAGTGGATTCAGACACTTAGGATGTTTGCGTGTGGACCTCAGACAACGACTGTCTTAGTCTGTAAAACTGACCACTTCACAGCAGTGGTGTCGGACTCATGTTTGTCTATTATGAATTTCTAGTCAGTAAAAACGTTTGAACCACACACAGTTTAAATATTTGCATTTTCTCACACAGAGAAACTCAGCTGGAGGTACAACGGCCCCATAACGCATAGGCATAATAAAGTGTTGAAGGGATGAAACGTGGGAGTGATTGAAAAAGACTTCAGACAGAAGAGGTCAAAGAGGAGGAAGAAGGAGACGCTAAAAAGAGCACATAAAACTACAAGTAAAAACAGTAGGAGGCAAAGGAAGCCATGTCGCTAATTCTTGGGAAACAGGCAAACATCTTAACTCCTGGATCTCCAGCTAAAAATCCTGGGAGAGGGTCTGGAAAAAAAAAATACTATTAATCTATTACTCCAAACATATCCCCTGGCTGGTTTGGTCTGGACCGTGGTGATGAATGGCGCCGAGTGACACTGGTTGCCCTAGTCCAAGTTAACGAAAGAGGTCGTGAATAATGGATCACAACATTCCTCAGACTCTCCTGCCACAGCCAAAACAGATGGCACCAATTACAGTAGGGAAGAAGGAGAGGAGTCTAACTCGAGCTTTAACTCCTTTTATTTCACACAGACGGAGAAGAGTAGCACAATGTGAACTGAAGCCACGGACACTCACACACAGCTGTGTGTCACTTTTACACTGACTTGCATTCATCACTAAAATGATATAAGTTCTAAAGAGGTGTGTCACAGTGCAGTTGTGTTAGCTGAATTATGTTCCACAACGTAAGAAAGACACACAAACACACAGAAAGGTCAAATGGACACACCTGCACACACAAGCTCACAGTGGTGTAGGAAATGACAGTGCAGAAAAAAAAAAAAAGGCTTCAATTGCACATTTGTTGGACACAAACACTCGCAGCACCACAGCTTTCTCCTTGTCCTTTGCAGACAAGATTTCACTCAATGAAGTCTGACCATATGACCCAAAGAATGTCTATTTTTAAACAACAGTTGCTGTAAATGTCCATGTCAGGCTCAGTCAGGCCCTGAGAATGTAGATTTTTTTTTTTTAATCACTGCTTCATGCACAAATCTCCGGACTGTAGTGGAAACCAACGAAACCACACACACATAACAACCATTGTCTTGACAAGACAATTAGTCACCATTTTAGCCAAGGACAACAACAAACCTCTTCAGCTCATAAACAAAGCAGCGTACAATCACCAGACAAGGATTTGGTCATTTCTATAGGCCACAAAATACACTGTGGCGTAACATCAGCTGGTTCACCCACTTCAGCTTGAATTGTGCCACTACGTTCTCAAGTGCTCAGCTGATAAATCTCCATCAAAACTTTAAGTAGACTTCCATCACGCAAGGCTTGCCGATTATACTGTGTTATAGATGCCCTGTGATGGGACGATCCATCAGTCTTTATTATAACCCCACCTCAGGCTATGTTTTTATTCACATTCCTCGACCATTAAAAGGGTCAAACTGCTACTAACTAACATGTCATAAGGACATAAAATGTTGTGGACACCTTCGGGCTGCACTCAACCTCTGGA
This sequence comes from Chelon labrosus, assembly GCF_963514085.1. Classification (NCBI taxonomy): domain Eukaryota; kingdom Metazoa; phylum Chordata; class Actinopteri; order Mugiliformes; family Mugilidae; genus Chelon; species Chelon labrosus. The sequence continues at coordinate 11,978,495 of NC_140359.1, read as the reverse complement.
AATTGCACCGATCACAAGGCTGCGCCACTCCTTGCGGACTTGATATATTTCCGATTAACCAGGGACTCCTTCCCTCGCTCTCATATTTTCCTGATTTCAGAGCTTCTGTATATCAAACAGATGTGAAGGAAACCCTGGAGTCAAAGCGGGACAGACCATCACACATTCCTCGGCTGTAAAATCACCCTTTACTTTGGCAGTGTAACAAACAGTAAGCCATGTGTTCCCTTTATTAGCTAACTCGGAACCGACCTATTGTAGTCACAACTCTTCTGTGGCATAAATCTTTGCTATTGATTATTTTAATCTTTACTTTAATACTTTAATATTTTAATTCTTATCTTCATCTTCTTCCACAACGTGGATCATAGAAAGTTGGACTCCTCTACATTACTTTACTGCAGATTATATCCTGATATAAGATACAATGTGCTGTCCAGTATACACCTATCAACCATAACATTATGTCCACCTGTTGTGTAGGTCTCCACATTTTCCACCAAAAAAGGCTTGACGTGTCAAAGCATGGATTCCACTAGACCTCTGAAGGTGTGCTGTGGTATCTAGCACCAAGACGTTAGAAGCAGATCCTTTGAGAGCGATGTGGGACCTCCTCCATGGAGGTCCCAACTGCTTTGTCCAGCACGTCCCACAGATGCTCGATTAAATTTGGGGAGTTTAAACTTTAAACACACCACGCCTTAAACTTGATGTGTTCCTCCAGCCATTGCTGAAACATTTTTTCTTTGAGGCAGGGAGCATTATCCAGCTGAAAGAGGCCACAGCCATCAGATAATACCGTTACCATGGGAATGTGTACATGGTCTGCAACAATGCTTGGGTTTTGATGCTCATGTAGGCATTGTAGGCGCTTTCGGCAGTGCGCCAGGATCACCACCCTGACTGGTCTGCGTACAAAACAAACTGTGACGCAAACTGTGATGCACTGTGGGTTCTGAAACCTTTCTTTCTGAACCAGCATTAATCTGTTCAGCAATTTAAGTTTTAGTAGCTCGTCTGTTGGATTCGGACCACATGAGGCAGCGTTCACTCCCCCACTTGCAACAAGGAGCCTTGGCCGTCCGTGACCCTGATGCTGATACTGCACACTGCAGACCAGGAACGCGTCAGAAGAGCTGCAGTTTTAGAGATGCTCTGACCCAGTTGTGTAGCCATCACAATACGGCCCTCGTAAAAGTCGATCACATTCTTGCACTTGCCCATTTCTTCTGCTTCCGACACATTTAATAATGAAGACATTATGCACTTTTATGTTATCTGTCTAGTTGTCTTGTAATAGAGTAGCCAAACTGAATTTCACAGTGCTATGTATAATGACGATAAAGGTCATGAATCATTCATCACAATCACTTTTATGTCTTAATGTTAGGACTGATAGTTGTTTAAAACTAGCACATCTACTTCAGTCAGCTATTGTTTGCATACATTAGTAATCCAATACTAAAACTCAGAACTCAGACTCTATTTTGAGGTAGAATTAATCATTTTTACTTAGGTAATGTTTGTCATATAGGATTTTTACTTGTAACAGAATAAAATATATGAGTACTTGACACATGGCAACCTTAATACAAACTAAACCACCACACTAACATGAAGTGTGAGTAGTCGGTGCACATTAAGTAATGCTGAGGTTAAAGAATGTGTGTCAAATGCAAGGAGATGATTATTTATGGGTTTGCATTGGCCACTGTCCCCACCACATTTCTTAAAGACTTTTCAAGACTTTAATCACCGCAAAACAGGAACCAACAGAGGAAGCGAGTGACGGATAAAATTAGACATATTACAACAGCTTTTTGTTACAGTCTTTCTTTTTTTTTCACTCTTAAATTAAGTTATGGTTGGGACACGTAGCAGCTCGGCGTGTACAACTTTTAAACGATGGCTTGGTCAATAGTTGTCAACTTTCACCACCTAGCTAACTGGCTAAATTGTGATGATAAGAGGGGCTCGGAGGTTCACCCGGTGAATCCTCTTCCTCACCCCCGAGCCAGCGGTTGACGGACACGGACACAATGTGAACGGGGCGGACGGTGAGGTCTTACCGTGGGTGAGACTGTCCTGCTCCTCGCCCGCTCTATCCATCCGCTCTCTGCCGAGCCGATAAAAACGCTGACCCAGCAGCGGAGAGACGAGTCAATACGTCCTCAACAAGGGTAGTTTACGTTATCCGTGTCCCTTTTTATACACCTTTTCTTCACATGGTGTTTTTTTTTTTTTCTCCCCCTGGTAGGCTGTCGTTCGTCCAGCGGGCAGCCCCTCCAGTCCTACCGAGAGCTGAGCAGGGGCGGCTTGAAAGAGAGGAAGTGCTGATGCGTTCAGGTACTGTCGGAAACAGAGGTTATGATGAGAACCTTCCAGGCTGGAGATTTGAGAATGTGACTGGATCAAATTCGTTTTATATCCACTGCTGAAGTGACCTTGAGCAAGATGCCTAACCCCTAAACTGCTCTCTTTGTATAGCTTTGTATCACTCCTCCAAGTGGACCATCTTAAATGTGAGGAACTCAGAATAAACTTATAAATCAGTGTTTTCCCTTTACTATTATCATCATTTTTATCAGACACAATTGCTTTGTAACACTATTTTCTGTAAACGTTATTTATCAACCTAATGATCTGTATGAAGTTGGTAAGGTATTATATTCTACAGTATGTCATTATACATGGATTAATTGAAATTGATCAGCATCAATCGAATCATTATCAAAAAGCTTCCCATGGTTGGATGGACTCTGGTGCAGGCGTTTGTTAGTATTTTGATAATGTGTTACAGTTCCCAGAGTACAAGGAGTCAGTCCTGTCCCACACATGACTTAATCAAAACAAACTGAAAAGACTACACAGCTGATAGCATCTCAGGAAAAACAGTATAGTCATGCAAAAATTGTATTTAATTATATTTGTTTTGGCCTGCTGCAGAGGCAGATGGAAATAGCATTGCTTAAATACTGTATACAATCAAGCTACCGCTGAGATTGTGACTGCATATCCAACCTAAAGCACTTGAATGTGATACAAATTTCTTCCTGCAGACTTACAGAAGTTATTGTGTCTCCGAGGAGTCCCTAAAGGGGTCCCCAGGAGCACTACAATATTGAGAGGAGGGGCTTAAACCTGAGACACACTGCCGCCTGCTGGCTCGAAGACAAAGGGAACTAGATTAGATTGAGGTTTCAAAATGATCAATGGTGCAATATTAAAACTTTGATAAAATAACAAACGAGCTACTTTATAGGAGGAGTACGGGGATATCCTGCAGCCTTACTGCAATGATATTCCCCTTCCCTCTAATCTTCCAGCCATCCTGTACCGGTACTCTCCTTGAGCAGGGTTGACATCTTGACCTCTACCTGTATCAAGTTTACATGTTTTCCTTTCAGTAAAGTCTGCTTTGAAATATTTTATCCTCAATTCGACCTGGGGAAAGTACCTAACTGTTTGCCTTAGGGACTTAGGAACAAACTGTGCAAAACAAAGTAATCTCTACTATATCTTTTAATAATGGACAATGTTGTATATTGATACCAGATAAACCCTTTAAATATTACCCACTTCTGACCAACAAAGATAATATTTGATGAAAGACTTTCAGTTGAATTTCATTAAATTGTACAGAGGTTTGATTACATGTCCATCCCCGGTGGCATCTTATAATTTCAAGTTACACTACTCACAATAAGTTAGGGATATTGTGAGAGACTCAGTGGATGTCATACATACAGTGTTTGTTTCACTTCAGAGATTTTTGGGATAGGGAGGCAATTGTATTGGGGTGATAGACACACCTCATTTTGTGTTTTCCACTTAATGGTCTCACTGTGTACAGTGTGCCGTACATATTGGGGCCAATACCAAAAAATACTAAAAGACAACCCTTTTCAATGTGGCATCAATTTCAACATTCTGTGGGTATAAAAAGCTGGTACTGTCAGTAAGTCATTCCAAGTTCATCATTCAAACAGCCATGAACACATGACGTCACTTAACGGACGAGCAGCGCCACCTGGCCATAGCGCGCCTTCGGGTCGGTGGCAGGCAGTCAGATGTTGCTCGTGAACTTGGTGTGCCTCAAAGTTTCATCAGCAGACTTGCATCAAGACACAGAACTATTGGCAGAGTTTGTGACAGACCCAGGAGTGGAGCCCCACGAGTGACAGACCGCGACGATGACCAGTACCTAAGGACCTATGCACTCAGACATCGTTATGCAACTGCCACACAGCTGCAGGCCCGTTTACGAGATGTGAGGGGTACTAGGGTTTCCAGATAAACCATTCGCAACCGACTCCACCGCTTTGGCTTGAATGCCAGACGACCGTTGCAGGTGATTCCACTGACACCAAGACACCGCCGTGAACGTTTGCAGTGGGCACAAGATCATGTGACCTGGACAATGCAGCAGTGGTCTACCGTCCTGTTCACTGATGAGTGTCGGGTCACCTTGCACAGAAATGATGGTCGTCAGCGTTGCTGGAGAAGGCGAGGTGAGCGATACGCCGAGGTCAACATGGTCCCCAGGGTTCGCTTTGGTGGAGGAGGTGCAACAGTCTGGGCAGGCATCACCAGTCAGCGCAAAACAGATTTGGTTATTGTAGATGGCTCAGTCACTGCACATTCTTACCTCAGAGACATCACAGAACCCATCATCATCCCCCAATTCCACCAGCACACCCCCAACTTTCTGTTCATGGATGATAATGCTCCACCACATCGTGCCAGAATTGTCACAGCTCGACTTCAGGAAGTCGGAGTGCCTCATATGGTATGGCCAGCAATGTCCCCTGACCTGAACCCCATAGAGCACGTCTGGGACCAGCTGAAGCAGAGACTGGATGATCGTACCCCACCCCCCACGTGACCTGGCAAAACTGCGTGTAGCACTTGTGGAAGAGCGGAACGCATTGCCTCAGAACAACATCATGAGGCTAGTGAGGAGCATGAGACGTCGCTGTCAAGCTGTCATTGCGGCAAATGGTGGAAACACCCGCTACTGACATTGTCAATTTTTGTTATTTGGGGCTATCCTTGTTATTGTCTAAATTTTTGGGGTAATAAATATTAAACTAATGAAAATGGTGTTTCTTCTCAATCATTATTAGTAATATCAAAGGGAACTTTTACTTATTTCATTAAAATTCAGACCAAATAGGAAAAGCACTAACAATATCCCTAACTTATTGTGAGTAGTGTATATAAAAAGGTTTCCTTCTAAAGTCAAAATCCCAGTCACAAAGATTGTTTCTCAAATACCATTTTATTTTCTCTATCCATGTTAGAATTACTATAATAATGTTAACACACAGAAGTTCCTTCTGTTCTGAAATAAGCTATACAAAATGAATCTAGTCAAATCAGAGATGACACTAGTCAAAGGTGACCAGGACAAAGGAAGTCTGTCAAGTCAGAATGATGGCCTAACGTGGCTGAATCGTTGTCACATCAAGAGTCAGAGGAGAAGGAATACAGTCAATAGATGATAAAAGCTTGTGAAAGAAAAGTATAAACATGTGCAGTACAAATATTATTTACAAAGTAAAAACGAAGAATGAGACAAATGAGTTGTGAAAAATAACAACAGTTGTTTATCCTGACGTAAATCTTGGTCAAAAATCCAACCATCTTTGCTTCCTCTCAACCTGTAACTAACCACACCTGAAGGTTTACAGTAGCACCCATTGGTTTATTGGTTAATTGTGACATTTTCTTTTTGTGAACACAGTCTAAAGAGTAGTACATGTATATATATTAAAAAGAAAATACCCATAAGGAAAAAAATAACTATTTATTGAGATTCCTTCTGTAGTTCTGTGTTTGTTGTACAGGCCAGAGACAGACAGAGAAAACAGCCATGCAGTAGCACTTTGACATTTGCGTTTCAGGGCAGTGACGACAGCTAATGGAGTCATCAGTGAGCTAATGCTTTGTTGTGCCTCACTCAGCATTAAAGGGCAAATTAAAATAGAGCAGTGGGTTCGGAAATGTCATGCAGACAGGAAGATAGAGCAAAGACATAAAACATTATGCCCACGATGAAGGCCTTTAATGCTGAGCTGCTCACACACTGACCCAGTACGGATGTTGAGAGTTACAAACAGAGTATGGAATCCATTTATTTTTAAACTAAAACATAGCTGTATAAATGCTTAAATGACTTATTTTAAAAACTAAATTTGCTGAGCTGAAAATGAATGGACACTGGCTGTGGTCATCAAGTTCATCGCTCATCCTGTTTGGCATTAGTGGTTTAATAACTGATCAGAGCGTTGACCATTTTTAGCATATAAACAAAAAAAAAAAGATACAAATAATAATAATCTGATCAAGGTACATCTGTTATAACTACTACTTACATTATTTAACTTGATATCTTCAGACCCACTTTGCGTCATAATCTTTAGTACATCTACGTAAATACTTCAGAAGGGGTCAGATGTTTTGTTGACAGAAGCGCCCAGCATTTAATCTTTCTGAAAACATCAAGTTCTGCAACTACAGCGGAGCGACACTGGTCTTACAACAACAATACTTCAAGTTCGAACCGTGGAAACGTTTTCAGAAGACGGCGTGAGGAAATAACTCACATTTTACTGGTCAACAATCTAGAGCCTGAGCCTTTTCGGTGCCTACACACACAAAGCTGCAAACCAAGCCCCATTCAGACTGTAACTTCAAACTGTACCACATTACAGAGAGGTGGAGACTTAACACAGCTAGCAGAGCTTTGGAGACGTTTGTAGATTTGTAAAAGTACACTTTTACAGTCTCTGTACTAAATATTTCTCTACTAAATGTTTGGCAACACTGGCACAGCTAGGTAATATGTCAGTTTGTCTTGTACAGTTCTTCATTGACAGATGATACGTGCAAATGTTATATAGAATATATAAAAAAATCTAACAATAAACAGTACTCAAAAAAAAAAAAAAAAAAAAAAAAAAAAAAAGGAATAATAATCATGGTGACAGCAGTGTGTAGGACCAAACCTGACCTCAGAGTCAGACAGCGTTCAACTGGTCCAGACTAGTTTATAGAAAGGCTGTTTGTCAAAACCTCAAAGTGCTCAAGAGCTGAACTTGAGGTCTCCAAAAAAGAACCGTGTCATTCTCAAAAAGGCAGCAAAAATGTGACACACGCATACAGTACATTCACACCGCACGTACACATGGTATGTTGTCTGTTGACATGTCCACGTCCTCTTTCATTCACACACAATGTGCAATTTTCAACATGATAAAAGAAATGTAAAAGAAACAAAACAAAAACAAAAGAAAATAAACAATGGGTACTTCTAAGTTCACAGCTGCAGCATGTGGAGTGGACGGTAAGGGCGGGCCCTGGGCAAACTGGAGCGCCAAGGGAGAGAGGTGCTCCACCGTGAGAAGTCAGCCACTATAAAGTCAGTACTACACAGACCGACACCACTTCTACCTGCGTTACTTCACACACAAAAAAAAGAAGGTAAGGTTGTGTCCATCATTCAGCCTTTCCTGGTTTCTTCTCTTCTTCCCTCTTCCGCCCTTATTTCCAGCTGCTCTACAAGTTGACCAGCTCATGTGCAACAAACTGTTTGAGCCTTTCCAGGTACTGTCCATAGAGCTCTACGTCGTTGTGTCCGGCCCCCTCCACCCAGAGCGGCTCCACGGGACGCTGGCAGCGTTCGTACAGTGCAAGGCCGTGGGAGAAGTCGATGACCTCATCCTCGGTGCCATGGATCACAAGTACTGGTGACGTCACCTTGGAAATCTTGTCAATGCTACGGAGTGAAAAACAAAGATAAGGGTTCATTTGCTTGACTTATAAAAACTACTACTAAACATTTTAACTTTAAATTTAGCAAGAAAAATGGAGCAGAGCGAGTTTTAAGACTGACCACCAGAGGGCGCCATTTGAAATCTTTTCATACACTCCTAAAACATGTGACACAGCTAGTCCACATTTGTGAGGCTTTATTTGCGTTTTCCCAGATGTGTACTCAAGTCATACATTGTATGCACTCTATGTACTACAGCTATGTACTTTTCAGTTTCTGATACATTCAGCCTTCTATCTGTCTCCACAGTCCACTCACTTTGGGAAAGCATCAAAGCAGTAGGTCTTCTTGGTGTCGGGGAAGGCCACTCTCATGCCAGAGGTGAGTGGGGAATGGAGGACGACTGCAGCGCTCTCGTAGCGAGAAGCCAGGTCCACAGAGGGCACGGTGCCAATGCTCTGTCCATACACGATCACGTTCTCCGGACGAATGCCATACCTATGAAAAGGACAGAATATAGGAAAAGGATATTGTTACTCCAAGCAGCTGGACATGTGTAAATAAATTTTGCATGGTCAACCAAACACTGGCAGGCCTCCAGTTAGGCCTTTAGCTAATTATGAAAAGCAGCTTTGCTGGCAAAATAGAAAATGTTTAATTTTGGAATCCACTAGTTAGCATTAAAGCTAATTTTCTTCAAGTGCTTTTTAAACTCACGCTGCCAATTAGTCTCCCATCGCTCTTTCCTTTCCCCTCCTCATGCTGCTCCATAGGCAAACACGCACCTGTGTATGCTAACTGAGACGTACTCATACTCTATTATCAGCAGACACGTCAAGACACAGTGACTCAGTGATTACAGGGCCCCCCTAAAACAGGCACTCAGAGATGTGACACAGCCGTAGTTCAGTGAGTCCGGCTTTCTGCTGCTTTCGGAGGCAGCTGAACAGCGACGAACACCACTGTAGTCCTGTGACTCACAGGGGAGGGGGAATAAGAGCAAGAGAAGCAGGAAATAGAGCAAAAGAGACACTGATACTGGTTTGAGGGTGAGGGTGAAACAGACCGAGAGAGAAAAAGAAGACATTCCACAGCTGATTATGGAGAACGTGACCCACTCTAGCAAGTAGTCAGCTGACGACCTGAAACCAACTGTGAGAACACTGCATCACTGTCTCTACTGCTGCACTGCTGGATAAAGCAGAGTTAACAGGCCCGACCAGTCTGACAAAATCTCCGCTCTACTCCATTATTAAAATTAGCAACTCTAACATTACAGGCTTAACATTAGAGCCTCTACCACTGGACCGTACCAGATCACCAAAGTCTGGCACCTTTAACGTGCTGCTGTGTATTTACAACCTTTGCTAAGAAACAACCTGCAACGTAGCCTCGTTGGCTAAAGACTTAAGTGCAGGCACTTCAGACGAAACATGAAACTGTACAAACATATACACAGTCTCGCTCCCAGACATTCATTATCAGGAATACAGAAACTGTTTACAGTTGGTGTGTCAGCCGGTCTTCACACGGTATAAACACGGGTGAAAATACTGGCAGAAGACGTTACCGCAGACTGATGGACACTACAGAACTTTTAACTAATGGCATAATGATGATATAATGTACACAATTCATACAATGAAAGTATACACCAATCAGGCATAATATTATGACTAATATTGTGTAGGTCTCCCTTGTACCTCCAAAACAGTTGTGACTCATCAGAGAATGGACATGGGCCTTCTGAGGGTGTCCTGTGTTGTCTGGCAACAGAGTGTTGTTAGTGGGGGCCTTTGGGTCCTATGGGTTGAGGGGAGGGGCCTCTGTGGATCAGGCTTGTTCCAGTGCATCTCACAGATACTTGATCAGTTTGGGGTTGTTCCTAAACCGTTTTTGCCACACGAATGCCAGGTCCAAAAGTTTCCCAGCAGAACATTGTGTTGTCACAAGATGGTCAATGTTATTTACTTCTACTGTCTGTGGTTCTAATGTTGTGGCTGATCAGTGTATATCTGTTACACAGTGCAATAACCATTTAAGGAAGCATGCTGAGGAGGAGAACCCACATCAAGGTTTTTCACAAATGCTACAAAAATGACTCTGCCCTTCTGGTTCAACCGCTTCTAAAAAACCGCCTCCCTATTTGCAAGTAAATGCCATCACGCTTCCATTACCCATCGTGTTTGGTGCCATTTAATGAATTTCATCTGAATAAAAAGATGTAAAAGCAGAAAAAGCTTGAAGAAAGGTTGTTTCTCAGAAACTTGATGGTGAGAATAAACTTTAGATTCTAACTTTTATGCGATTTGGTGTGAACTAATAGTAATATTTAGAAGGAAACTGACCCTTTGTAGCATAGCATTGTTCAGTAAAGCGAGTTTCTTTTAGCTCAGCTACAATAATATCGTGCTGTGAGCTTGAGTTCAAGGAACTTTCAGTGAAGTCAGACTCAATATGAGTGGCATCTATCTCTCAGATCTTCTGCTATTTGCCTTTCTTCCCAGATGAGAGAGTTGGAGGTGATGGCTCTTGATGGATAAAACTAAGAAAATATATTCAATATTAGCTTCTTCCAGGAGAGAAATGGAGGCTGTTCAGCATTCGGCATGTTAAATCGACGGCGAAACAAGTCAGTGAGAGAAATCTTGGCCGTTCAGCTTAGAGAACCAGCGCACAAGGAGAAAAATGATGAAGTTCAAAGGGCGCACAGAAGCCTTTTCTCATTTTACATCTTTCTCTTATTTGAACACTGAAATACACTTGTTCATCTCGAATGAATAAACTATAGACCGACTGATCATCATTATTCAGGAGAGGCCAGCTCTCAACCACAGTTTGTAGCTCTTCCTAAATTTTCTGGTTTCCTAAACAAGCCATTTCCTTTCACGCGGGGGAAGGACGTATGTGCCAGCTGGCTGCAGCTTTTGTGGTGTGTCCAGACATAGGCGACGTGAGGTGATGTCACAGTCAACCTTCTTTGCCTGTAGTTCTTTAACATTGTTGACTCCAGTATTTGCTGAGCAGTGCACTTTTAAGTCAACTGGCTGACACACATTTTTCAAACTTTAATTGTAGGTCATTGTTTGTTTACCATGAACATTTTTTAATCAGTACAGCCGTCAAATAAAACCTTATCTGCTGATATAGTTTATCTATGCTTATCTCCTTGTATTTACACATATCTGTGTTCTTTGCCATATCAGGCCACGAACACCAGGCCAATAAAAAAAACGTCACAACAATGTAAAGCTTCTACAATGTCAATAAGGAGGGTAACCTGAGACCTTTTCCCAGGGAAAAGACTGATGACCGTTATAAAGCAGAGCCGTCTACAAACTCTCAACACAGCGCGCTTTACTTATATCTTCACACTTCACATTAAAAATCAATGTCATTATATCAGGAGTAAGTGCTCAGGAGTGCTTCACTCGAGGACACACGCACATAAACACAATGAATAATTCAAGGTTTGAATCTGTGACCTTCCACTTACAGCAAGGTCACGTTAAACGTTCACCCGCCGTGCTACGCTGGCACCGTTAGATGGACTGCTGTGTCGAGGAAAGCAGAGAAATATCTCGGCACAGAGCTGCAGCTGCGTTTGTGTTAAAACGTCACCATGTCAGGCTCCGACCAACCCAGCTCCACATAAGATGCACCCCCCTCGGGCCAGTCAACACTAGTCTGCAATTTACTCCATTGCATTTCAGCTTGAATAGACCTCAACAGCCTTGCTCCGCCGTTACACCCCTCCCCCAGACCTTCATCAATTTAGTCTCCCGACACAAATCTGATCTATTATGCATCACATCCTCCTTCGTTCCCCTATTGTGTCCGACGCTCCCTCTCGACTGCCCACCTCTTGCTCCCTGAAGACCAAAAATACTCTCATACCATAGCAGTCGCTATGACTATTAAATATGCTCAGGGCTTCCTGAACATATGTACAGGCGTTTTTAACAGATTAGAGTGCCATCTGCACTACAGCGGGAGGATCCCTTACTAAAATGTTCAATGATCCGTTATTTTCCTTGGAACTAATCCACCGAATAGTTCCCTCATACCTACTACATGTTGAGATATGTACTCGGAAAATTAAATATCAGGATGTAAGGATGACTAAGCTTTAGTTGTTTTCTTTGGTGTTAAAGACGTGTTAAAGCGTAGTTTTAAGGATTTACCAGCCAAGCCACCGCTGAAAAGTCAAGAAACGTAAACATATTCAATAGGGTCGCCTGCCTGTATTTCCATGTTTGAGTGTTTCTCCCCCACTATTCTGTGTTAGAGAAGATGGATAGCATCTTGATTTGGATCATTAAGGCAATTGACCAGGAAGTGAGTTTTTCCCGTTTATTGGTCACAGTGTGGGAAGACCTCAGTCTGAAAGCTCATTGCAGATCGGTTGCTAGGCTACCACTCAATATTAGACTAGCAGGATTGACTGCTGGCCCGCCTCCACCTCTGAGGGAAAAAGAAAGCGATACAGTGCCATTTTGTATTGGAAAGCGCACACACACACACACACACGCACACACACATACAGGGTCAAAGAGAAGAAGTGGTCTGATGGCTTTCGTCAGCTTGACCGCTCTTTAGGCAATAAACTGTACTGTTTTTACTCAAGCTTGATTTCTTCTAAAGTGTTACAACTAATAGTAAACTTGGCACATTCTTCTACTATGTGCAATCCTTCGTATGATAATGGAGGCAGTGGGAGTGCGCAGTACTGCTGACTCACACAATCGCCACATCATCCGATCCACTCCCTGCTCAGGTGAAGGGAGTGCCTCACCCACAGTGGCTGAACAAAAGGACACAGTGTGCGCTAGTGTCCATGACTGCGTTTAAACCGTCAGCAGAGTGACAGGTGGCTGCTCTCGGTCATATGACTGGAGTAAAAGTGAAAGCAGCCTACACAAGCCTGTTAATACTAGCAAGAGGAATTTGCAGGAGACAGGATGCCACAGAAAAGCTGAATAAAAGCAGAAAAACTCAGGATGTGGTGCGCTCAAAATGCCAAATAAAGACACCGACAACAAGCTGAGTGAGTGAGAGTGATACGAGCGCCGCTTTCTTCTCCAGGCTGAGTATCTGATCCAACATGAGAGACATGCACGAGGGATGTAGGCAGCCGACTAATGTGAGGCCATGGAGAGAGGCCTTTTGATGTGATAAACACGATCTAGTTGATTCATGTTCAGCGGGGTCAAAAGGCCGAGTTGTACTCTCTTTCAATCACATAGGCAGTCAATTATGAATCTGGCACAGCCCTCAAACAATCAGACACAAACACAGTCTAAAGGATAAACTATAGAAGATACTAGAGGTGTTATTCACGCAAAGCTTTTAAAATTCTACATTAAAAAAAAAGTCATCTGCATACAAAAGTGGACACACGAGAGGTCCAAATCATTCGCTCACAAGATTTCCTCAATGTTTTTGTTAGGAAATCCTTAAGTTAATCTTAAGTTAATAATGAACTCGTAATGTTGTACCACCTGATTGCTTAGAAGACATAATCGTTTTATTCTCTCAGAGTGAGGAAATGTCAGAGTTGCAGTGAAGGACTGAAAGAAGAAGCGTTTTTATCAAGTTCATATAACCCAGAGAATTTGCAGACATTGGCAAAGTATCTCCAATTCGTGTTCTTACACTTCCTCTGGTAGGAATATTAACTGGAAACACAGCAGCGCTATCAAAGAATGACGCCTGACGTGGCAATAAAGCAGGAAGACAGCTTTGCCAGTGTTCGAGGTATGCCAACCACAAATTTTACATTGATGCTTGTTATTTGTTTAAGCCAAAAAGGTCATGCAAAAATTTTCTTGGGAAGTAAATCTATGGTCTAATTATTATTATTTTTTGGTTTTGTTTTGAATAAATAGAGTACATTATCTAAAATCAATACTGTTCCTTTTGTGACAAAATTGTCGTCACCCATGAAGCTCTACATTATTCAGACACTTGTCAAATGGAAAGGGGATCTTCAAAATAAATATTTTGACAAATTTACGTTTATACTCTTTACTTTTAAAAACCTATGGACACACCAAAGTGACATCAAAGAACTAGACTGCGACGTCACCCCACGTCGCCTACATCTGGATCAAAAAAAGACTACGGCCTATGGTCAGCTGGCACATACATCCTTGGGCGGCATGAAAGGACATAGTTCTTCCTGGAAAGCAGAAGAACTACCATTAGCTGGGAGGCTAGGAATCTAGAAAGAACTACAGACGATCTTACAGAGCCCGCCTCTACTGAATCATGCTGCTCAGTCAATCTACAGGTTTATTCATTCGAAATGATCTTGTTGTTCGACAATACAAACAAGACAAGCCAATTGTGTGCCCTTTAAAGTTTATTGTTTTGTCAACTTTTGTCAGACAAACAATTGGGGAGATCTCTCACTGACTCATTCCGCCACCAATTCAACATGCTGACACACCAACAGGCTCGATGCATCACAGCCATAACACTAGATATTAACACGTGATCCATGATCCGAGCAGAATCCGTGATCCATAGGTTATCTGGTTTAGAGAATCCACGTTAATGCGCAGCATTATCAAGAATATGATAAGATACGCCAGGCGACATTTGGGAGTTGTCACACCGTCACTGGTTCTCAGCCAGGTACTGCAATCTGTACAGCATGACCACAAACAAACAATTAACAAGAGGCCCAAAGTCACAATTAGAAATGTCAGCCAACTAACTTTGCCTCTTCTTCCTCACTCAAGAAAGCCTTGCTAGAGCTACTGGTAGTAGCAATAACGTTAAATTATTATTCGTTAAATTTCCATTCTGCAATGGAAAATAAAAAAATAGAACAAACAAGCCATCCAAGAGCGTTACTTCCTGTAACCTAGGATACAACATGTTTGTTGACAAGTCACCCGGTCCCTCCTCACTGACTGCCATATTGAGATCGGATTTAATTGCACACCTGAGATAACAAGCATGCATTTTATTACCTGGTGTAAATGTAAAAACCAGATAACATGTCCAGGTGGAGGTGAATAACGGGGGTAAATGGGGCATTAGACTTTCAGCTTGACTTTTGAGATTAGCATAACGTGCTAAAATCAAGCCTTGTTCAGGCTTTATTACTAATGTTCATGTGAAGGAACAGCTTAACTGGTTCCCGTGATGTCATGTCATTTATGTATTTACAGTAACACAGTCAAGACAATGTTTAGTTGTCTACATCGCCTTCACCACATCTTGTTCCCCTCTAGCAGAAAAAAAAAAAACTGACATCTGACCACGAAATGCTGTATGCTAATCTCATGAGCCGTTTTTACACTGGCGTGTAATGTACAGAGACCATTTATTACCAAGTGTGCAAATCTGTAGGTCACCAAGACGGGGTAATTACAATTGCGTGAACGCAGAAAGAAAGAACAAGCATTCAGTCATCTAACTGTGCTACGGGACTAGCAACCATGGGACTATAAAGCATGAGACACACCGTGGAGTAAACATGCAAGTTGAGGCTTCTTGAATAACAGATTATTTCCTTGTTCCTGAAAGTGAATCAGCTTGTATTTTGCTGAGTTCGTGGACATATTATTACAGTTACTGGTAAAAACAAATCGGTGACCTGCATGTGTACAACACAGACGGTAGGTCACAACATGCAAATTTTCATCTTAACCTTATAACAGAGCTTACATGAAAAGAATAGGCCACAGAAAGGATTTGCATTTATCGTCACGTTTGCCGTTGCCACTACAGTACCACAAGTCATTTTCATTTTTTTGCTCACATGAAAGAAAATTTCAAGGCAAATTTCTGAAGTGGTCACGACTATGTGTCGGAGCAGGAGATTCCTAAAAGCTGGAAAAAAAAAAACAACACAAAAACAAGGAGGACAAAAGCAGCCTTGTTTCTTTTGTGCGGTAAAAAGAACCAAAGAAAGATCATACCGACATTGTTACAGTAGCTTTCTTAATCAGAAGCACAAGTTTCAAAAGGTTTCAAAACGATCCCACACACAGACCACCAGAATAGCAGGTTCTTCTTCACAGCGGCGTGTGAAGAACATTTACGATCAAGCTTCCTGTTTAACTTGCCAGCTTCCTTGTGTCATGCTTCTTATTTACAGAAGCCCAGTCGTTTTATTCTGCGAAAGTGCTGAGAGAGATTCACAGCTGAAGTCAGCGGCTCATAAAAGATAACATTTAGTTTAAAAAGTGGCTCTAACAGTTATTCATGAGCACTGAAATCTCTGCGGGGCCAACCCTTTAACTTGAGGACAGACACCCACATCAGCAGGGACGCAGGAGGTTTTTCTCTTTGAGCCGATGTACTTTGTTGTGGCTCTTGCCTTCCAGTTCCCATCTGCTCCCTTAATAATTTGTTTGTCCTCCAGCAGGAAGTATACAAGTACAAGCAGGCCTACTGGACGAACTTTTACCCCCCCCCCCCCCCCCCCCAAATATGATGGATGAATTATTTACACACACAAACTTGAGTTTCTATTTTTTAGCCTCATACTCTATTCTAATCGTAACCTTTAACCTAAAACCAAGCCTTAAAAATGTTAAACCCTCAAAAGGTTGAGGTTGGGGACAACATTAGTATTTAATTCGAATTTACCCACACAACTTAGTAAAAGCAAGAGCATACACACACACGCCCACTAACATTGTACACCACTCCTCCTCCATATCCTGTTCTTCCAGAACAGGTGTCTGCGAATGTGGGCTTTATTGTTTATGCACCAAGCGCATTTATCTTGCTACTGTGTGTACACACACAGGGATGCAACCATGCATTATTTTCCTTTTTAATTAATCTGAGGGAGGAGTTGCCAATTAATTGTCTGTCCATTGGAAAACTGGTTACTCAATAAGTTATTTGTTGAGTAATCAGCATGGGAGTGAAACACAGACGCTCTCCTCACAAACCATCTCCAACAGACGTGTAGCCTGGCATCTATGGCGTTACAAAGGACAAAGGGAGGAGATGACGAGAGGGTTGAAGACAATAAGCAGACGGCCTTAACATGGATGGAAGGAAGTGGGGGACGTGAGGTTAGATAAATTTACTAATAGACCCTGCGTACATGTAGAAAAGGCCTTATTGTTGTGAAGGAGACTGAAGCCGAGCACAGACCATATAGAACAGATACAGCTCTGTACGGTCTACAACGATTCTGACCATCAGTAGACATCATTCATTTTATGTTTGGTACACCACAGAGAGAACATATTAAAAGAGGAGATGCTGTGAAACTTTTAAAGGAATTTGTTTGCTTATATTTGTTAGTATAAGAATTAAACCATTGTAATAGAAACCATTGTAAAACCACAACCAGTCCCTCCTGTTACTGTTACTTATCGTCATCAGCGTCATCATCGAGAGGAGTTAAGTATTTTTTTTAAAATCATATACCGCTTTCCAATCAATAGAGGCTTAATAAACAAATACAATAATAAATAAGTCTATTCATAGCCTGCAGAGCAAAAAGAAGAAGCAGCAGAGCTCCTGCTCACACCTACATAAGACAGACCTAATCATACAAATCACGCTCTTTATTATCGCCCACAGGAACATCTTGTCATCCCGACCAAACCATTCCTCGTCATCTCCACCCATGGTTTTATCAAAATTCAGTAATCACCCGTCCACCCAGCTCCTTCAGTGCTATTCTTGATCAGTCTTTGTGATGCCCCGCATATCGCCGATTTCCCATTTTGATCTACACCATCTTCTGCTTTTATCACACCGATGCCTACTCCACTTAACACAATCTGCATATTTGACATTCACAGCATAACAAAGCCAAGACATTTTGACACCGTTGTCATTGACGGTATCGTTTCTCACCCGCAACAAAGAGACTGTAAGCCAAAACATGCGGAGGCAGTTGCTATTAATATGGCCATTTCCTCACTGTTTACACAGCCGACAGTTTAATTTACGACTTGCAATATGTAGAGGAAAAATTGCAAGGAGTATTGAGGCTAGAGTTAGTATCCTGCACTGCACGGCGAGGGTTTAATTATTTTTTGCCTACATATTCATATCACTTTGTCACTTCCCCTTGAGATCTGGTTTGTGACACAGTTTACTGCAGCCTTTTCATCTGTTCCGCTACATGTTGATTCACTACCTAGTGGCTCATTAGGGTGAACTCGTATGTTTCACAGTATATATGCTGTATCTTTCACAGTTTCAACTTTAAACAGACCAATTACAGGATCTACACCCTATTCAAATATCACTGTATTGATCGATTCTAACTGATTACTTTATCCTTCCTCTCATACACTCCCTCCATCCATTATCGTCATCTCTCCTTACCGTGATCGCAGCGCATGCCAGGCAGCATCTACATCAGCATACAGGTTCTTCTCCGAGGGTTTCCCCGAACTGGCCCCGTAACCCGAGTAGTCGTACGAGAAAACATTGCAGTTGATCCGTGAGCCCAGGCCGATGTAGAAGCTGCTCATCTGGCCCAGGTCCACCGCGTTCCCGTGGGAAAATAGTAGAGTGTACCGGGCGTTGGGTGAGCAGCGGACGAACATGCAGGCGATGCGGTTCCCTCTCGTGGTGCGTGTCATGAAACACTCGATGGCGTCCTTCTCGCGGGCCGAGTACTGCCAGTCAGAGCGCTCAGAGAGATGCAGCGTCCATCGGCTGCCACTCTCGTCACACATGAGGCTGTAGGTCGGCTCTGGGGGCAGGAAGGCCAGCTTAGAGGCGATCTTGCTGGGGCATGGTGGACAGCAGAACAGGCAACATAGCTCACTGAGGGACAAGTGGTTCATCCTCAAAACGCTGCAACCAAGAGGATGAGAACAGTTAAAACAGAGCCATACATTTCAGCAGCAAATTAAATGTAAGAATTGACAGATAGTTATTTATCAAAGAAAAGCATCTGTGTTCTTACAGCAAATTTATGCAACAGAGCCCCTGGCTGACGTTCTCTCTCTATAAACAGCTGACTTTAAGTGGGAAAGAAGGAGGTAAAGCCAGGCTGCTGTCACTTTTAAAAAGAAAACTGACCCTGGTTGAGTAGTTGTTCTCTGTCTGCCTTGAGGCTCCACAATCACTCAGCATCGACCTAAAAGGCTTTCCCGTTTCACCTTGCACCTGGACCCTGCCTAAGGCTACCTCTCGGATAGTTCAGGTGCTTTTAAGGGCCAGCAGCCAGCAGTAGAGATGTCAGCAAGGCTTATTGTAGTGACACATAAGCTGGTCGGTGAAAATGCCTCATTTTTGAAGTCATTCTCAAATCTGTCACTCCTTATAACAGCACATGCCTTTTGAACAGGAAGAAATAACTCAAATGCGAGTTTACGACAACGTGTTGTGAACTGTATTTCCAATAAAACACGTGCTATTTCAATGTTGCAATTACATTCTCGTATCACAACTGCACATAAGGAAACATTACTTTATTTCTTTTTATACACTCCAAACGCTACAGCTCAAGCCCTGGCACGGATTCTTGGTGAGATCAAGGTCTGGATGTCACTCCTAGGCATTACCATAGTTTCTCACATACTTTCTCCAAAAGCCACAGTTCTCTGTCCTTGTAAACAACCTTTTTTTATCAGGATACACTGGCATGATGGCAACTTTAATTTCAGCCTATGCCAATCCACTACTCACTATTCATCAAAGTCTGGACAAAAATCACTGGATAGGAAGCTGGGCGGCTCAAGTAAAGGAGAGATGTGTCATGGGAAAGATCAAACAGACATCGAACTATGATCTGCAACTAAGGTCGACTGTGACATCACATGTGTCTGGGCCAAAATTAGCACTTGAACACGCTACAAAGACGCAGTCAATAGCATATACATCCCGCACATGCGTGAATGGAAAGGACTCTTCCTTAGATCATTGCAGACGCTCTTATCTTAAAATATTTGTGTATTTAAATGTTTAGATTAGATAAAGATGCAAATTGTGAAAAGTCTTCTGTGCGTTGTTTGAACTTTGTCTTTGCCAATCGGAGAGATCTCTCTCACCAACTCAATCTGCCACCGATTCCACTTGCTGAATCAGGGGTCCGACACGCGCCAACTAATCGTCTGGCTTAAGACAATACTAAAATTGTCTTAGGATGCTGTTGAGAAGGACAGTAGCCAGAACAAGAGTGAAACCTGTCAGCAACCTGTCTTCATGTCATCCGTGTGAAGATGAAAAAAAAAAAAGCACAAGCACAAAATGCAATTAAGCAATGCGAGTGTTTCGAAAGGTGACAGCAACACTGGAAACTTCAAAACCACAAACTTGATTACATGCCTGCAGCCATTGTTACTTGCAGAAAAGAAAAAAGAAAAAACAGGACTCATGTACGAACACTTATGCACCTAGGCAACAAATGCCTTTCAGCCGTGTCATCCACAAAACTGCAGACTTGCCACTTGCTTCTTGGTTGCAACCCTTGACGGTACTCTTCTTGAACACTTCTTTTCTAAGCTACATTTAGCAGATTTAAAGCCGGTTTCAGTCGTTTGCATTTGTCTATACTTTACTCTGAGGCAATCTTGCAGTGGATTAGGTGGGATTTTAACTCCACTTGTGTTCCACTTATTTTTAAAACGATCATTACCAGAGTGATTCAGGGTGAACACATTTTCAAAACCACTTGTAATTAATGAATGCTACTTCTGTGAGAGGTAGTGACATGCCAGAGGAGCATGTTAGCCCATTTGATTGCCATTTTCCCCATAATAGTTCACAGTCCCCCAGGCATAGAGGCACAATAGAGCTCTGTAGCTATTTACTGTAAAGATGGTGGTGAAATGCTGGTTTGTGTGGATTTATGCCAAGGGATGTGGTCAAATCCCCAACAAAACACGTGCATTTCTTAATAAATCTAAGTAGACAAATGATCCCAACGTTACCTGTAAGGCGGCGCTTGTTTTGTTTTTCTGATTTCGAGGTGACAGTAGTGGACCAAGTCGCCCTAGTCCGGTGTTGTCTTCTCACCGAGCCAACTAACTTATCTTCTTCTTGACACCAGGAGGTGGACGAGGTTATCCTTGGCCGAGATTATCCTCTGCTCCGTGTCTTGTTTGTCACAGCAAGTGTGTATATCCTCCCAGGCACCACAGCTTTGAGTTTCTATTAGCTAGCAGCTTCGTCCTCCGGGTCCAGGCAGCCTCTTCAACTGTCGTTTCCCTTTTTTCTTTTTTTTTTTTAGTCCCCTCGGTTTTCTCAGCATATGGTCCTGAATGATAACGAGATCGACTCTTTCAAAACATTCAAGCCCATACAGCTCAACTGCGACATTTGTAGATGCGACAAGGGTCTCAAATTAGCTAAGGTCTTGTTCGTAGTAGTGATTCGCTTAACAGTTCACAGCAGTGTCACTTGCCTCCGAAACATCCCCGCTTTCGTTCACTTTGCTTGTTATCTGGGCTTGTTAAGGAAGGAGAGGCGTTGATTGACAGCTTTGTGAACCAATGGCGAAGAGGTTCATGAAACGAGTCCACCAATGGCGCAAGGCGTGGTTGGTTGTGGGCGGTCCCTGACGACGGTGCGGAGTGGCGGGCTGAGGTTTTGATTGACGTCTAATACAACCAATCAAAGATTACTATGGAAAGGCACAATCCTATCGTACTTGTGAATTAAAGGAGAACCATATAGTTTTGACCATTTTAAAACTATAATTTTATTCTAAAACACGCTTCATTCATTCTTGACAGATTTTAACCACCTTTAAGAAAAGTGAATGGCTCGTGTTTTGACCTCAGTGACGTTTCTCGACGTGCTCCTACAACTTCCGGGTTAACGCTCTTACCGTCCGTGGCATGCTTCCTGGGTTTGTATATCCACACAACGTGTGTGGCTAAAACAGCTAAATAAAATGAGTTCTCAGAAAGGTAATGCATCTCGATCGAGACCCCAGAAGCATAAAAACACCGTTGCCTTCAAAAACGACAAATACGGAGCGACTGCACAAGTGAAGGTGTGTTTAGTTACATATATAGCTGAGCCGACACCAACTAAAGGCACTTAAAAGTTGTTGGTTGTTTGTATATTCTTATAAAGTCAGTATGTGTTTCTGTGTAGAAAAACTGTTATAGTTAACAAGTAAAGGGAAGGAATTGTATAAATGTTGCGATGTATAAAATTGTGTATGGAAATATAAAAAAAGGACGCATTTAACTACTTTTGCGTTTGTATTTCTTGCAATTCTTGTTGCCTTTATATTCTTTTATTTCGTGAAAGCCATGTCATTACCTCGTCATTAAAACATTATAACATTTCTTCCATGCCTGTGCTTATGTCATCTTAATTTGTAGAAGGCAAATTCAAAGGTCCACGATGGCCTCTGTCAACACTGTAAAGGTGTACTTGAGTGGAAAGTCAAGTACAATAAATACAAGTCTCTAACACAGCCCAAAAAATGGTGAGTACACTTGGGCTCTGCCGACCATTATTATCATAATTATAGTTTTATATTTTTCATTCGTCATGTCACGTAACATCATCAGCTGTATGTTGTATTTGTTTCATCATCAGATTCTACGTGTACGCTTTAGTCAGATGTATGTATCTATGACAGACACAGTACACTGCCTGGTCAAAAAAAAAGTCGCCACCAAAAAAAAGGTCACACACTCTAATATTTCATTGGACCGCCTTTAGCTTTTTTTACAGCACACATTCGCTGTTGCATTGTTTCCATAAGCTTCTGCAGTGTCACCAGATTTATTTCCGTCCAGTGCTGCATTCATTTTTTACCAAGATCTTGTACTGATGATGGGAGAGTCTGACCACTGCACAAAGCCTTCTCCCGCACATCCCAAAGATTCTCAATGGGGTTAAGGTCTGGACTCTGTGGTGGCCAATCCATGTGTGAAAATGATGTCTCATGCTCCCTGAACCACTCTTTCACAATCTGAGCCCCATGAATCCCGGCATTGTCATCTTGGAATATGCTCGTGCCATCACCCATTGGTGGAATAACCTGGTCATTCAGTATATTCAGGTAGTCAGCTGACCTCATTCATTGGTCACATAATGTTGCTGAACCTAGACCTGAGCAACTGCAGCAACCCCAGATCATAGCACTGCCCCCACAGGCTTGTACAGTAGACTCTAGGCATGATGGGTGCATCACTTCATCTGCCTGTCTTCTTACCCTGATGCGATGGTTCTCCACTATCCTTCCAGTTTTTAATAATGAGTTGGACAGTTCTTAACCCAATTTTAGTAGTGTCTTCAATCTCCTTAGATATTTTCTCTGCTTGATGCATGCCAATGATTTGACCCTTCTCAAACAGACTAACATCTTTTCCACGACCACGGGATGTGTCTTTAGACATGGTTGTTTAAGAAATGAGAAGCTACTCATTGCATCAGTTGGGTTTAAGTAACTTGTCGCCAGCTGAAAGATAATCACCCATGCTCGTACCTATTTGCTTAGTTAAATCCAGGTGGCGACTTTTTTTTTTTGGTCAGCAGTGTATGTATCTACGACAGTTTATCTCGTTCCTCCTGCTGTTCTCTGTTCTCTTTTCTGTCTCTACCCGGCCTGGCCTTAGGCAGATGTGTCCCCCATATGAACTGGGTTCTGCTCAAGGTTTCTTCCTGTTAAAAGGGAGTTTTTCCTTGCCACCGCTTGCTCTGGAGGTTTCAAGCCGGGTTTCAGGCCGCATGTTGTAAAGCCTCTTGAGACAATTTGTATTGTCATTGACACTATATAAATAAAATTTAATTGAATCGTTTATATTTAGTTTTTATGTTTTTAGTTCGGGTGTTTCGCTTATTTAATTTTGTATTGGTTTTAGGCATCGCTGTCCCACTGTCCCATTATCAATAAGCATGCACCTCTTCGTCCTTGTTGTTGACAAATTTGACCAAATGGGCTTTTTGTTTTTTACAGTGTCAAGTGTTCTCAGAAGACAGTGAAAGATGCGTATCACATCATCTGTAAGCCCTGTGCCCTTCAGCTAGAGCTTTGCTGCAAGTGTGGGAAGAAAGAGGACATAGTTATTCCGTGAGTAGAGTACTCGTGTTCTGTCCGTTCGTATGTTTGTAATATTTTATCAAACAAATGCTAAATACCAAAACCTGTTTTAGTGGAATGCATTTGTTTTTACTAGTCTACCTAAAGAACTGACAAGTGAGTGTGATCTTCAGATTTATCATCCCTCACGTTGACATGCCACAAACTTCTACTGCAAGTCTGCCATCTTGTGGACTATACGATGTATTACAATGGATTCTTGGAAATTACTCAATGGCCGGGTTTTCAATGAAATAATACTGTTTAGAGATTTAACCTTAACTGTTTACACTAAATTAAATAATCTGATGAGGTGTGTGTTTACACGATGCAAAACATCAACTAAAAGTACTTTTTTTGACTTGAGCAAAGGGGTTCTGCCAACCGTGTAGCATTTAATCTGCCTGAAATATTAAATAAGGTAGAAATAGAACTTATTTTTTCCAAACTTCATTGAATTCTTCTAATAGAAAGAACCCTTTTTTCCACGGTGCAGCCCATATTGATCGTACATCTTCTTGGACACTCTCAACCATCGAGGCGTTATTTATTTTCATATTTCGTTTATTACTGACATACTAGGCTCCTGTGTTAATGTAGCAACTGACTGCATTTTAGCTCCAGTCTGTACGTATTGTTTTTTTTCTTCATGTAAATTATGGCACTCAAAACAAACCCCGGTGATTTATTTATTTATTTTTTTGCATTTAAATGTTAAAATGTTATAAATATATATATTTTTTATTGCCTCCTACTGTGCAGAGTAAACTCACATCTAGACAATAAAGCAGAAGAGGAAGAAGAAGAAGAAGAAGAAGAAGAAGGACAGAGAAAAAAAGGCCGTAGACGGGGGAAGAAAGACGCGGGTGACTTGGACAGTGACGATGATTATGACGACGACAGTGATGATGACTTTAATGGCCTTGAAGACAAAGAAGATGAAGACTCGGACAATGACTCGAGACTGAAAAGGACACAGAAAAAATCTGCTGCTCTCCCAGATGTGTCCTTAGTTAATATTAAAGATTAAAGACGGTGAGAGTTGGACGAAGGCTCCAAGATGATTTGTGATTCTTTGTACTTTTTTAAATTTTTTTATTTGAGTTGTTCGAGTTGTCTTTACCTGAATAACTGTATATCTATTAAACAATGCCATGAATGACTTGGGGAGAAAAAAATGATTTAGTCTATCATGAACTTCCATGTTTCACAAATACAACAGCAATAAATCAGTTTTAGAAAAGTATTGATTTAACATAATGGTCCTAATGGAACCTGTAGTTTGTGGTGGTGAACTGTATTTAATTTACTGAGATATGTTTGTACTGTTTTATCAATTTATGTTGAGTGTTGGCTGAATATTAGAAATGCATCTCAGTATTTAAAGAAAAAAAAACGTTTATGGTGCTTGGTGACATTTTCAAACATTTGATATGTGTTGGAATACTAAATTCATCAGCAGATATAACAAAATATTTAAAAGCTCTTCCTCACACTAACTTTAGAGACATTTAAAACATCTTCCTAAACACATTTTGTCTCGGTGTACAGTAGCTATAACTGCGTAATATTTTAGAAAGGTTTCTGCACATCATTTGTCACACATAGTTCACCGCTGTACAGATGGTTATCAGAAATCTTAAGGCAAACCGTTCTGCGTTAAATATTGTTCCTGTTTTTCTTAAATACCTCTCCTAACTGACCTAAAGTCACCCAGACGTAATGCCGTAGTCCCATGCCAGTGTCTTCAAAAATAAATGTGCTGTCATTTATCATGCGGGGTTGATGCATTTCTAAGAATGTGGCAACACATTGCGAAAAACGAGTGGATTGGTCGATGAGCTCATAAGGTCACTTTTTATATAGTGTCCGTTTGACATCCTCACATGTTCTTATAAACTCGTGACTGAAAGCTAAATGTCCTTACCTTACTTTGACGGTCGAGTCTTTTCCGAGCTTTTCCAGTCTAATACAACATGGCTGCAAAATCACAAGAGTTGTAATGTTGGAGGTGTTTCTAATTTTTCGTATACCCTGATTAATGTACTGATAAATGATCATATATTACACACTAGTGTTTGCCCATTGTTTTGCAATATTACCATATTGCAAAATCAGATACCACATATTGCTTGTCTAGATGCTTCTTGTCTGCAGTAATGCAGTGTCAAATTGATCTTGTACTATTAATTGCTGGGTCTGTGAGTTGGTTGTACATGCATATCCATCTGGAACAATATTATCTCCGTATGTAAATAAGTGTTTTCCGTTTCCAGCTGTGATTCATGTTAAGTACACAAAAACGAATCAAAGGAACAATGGTTGAAATACCGATAAGTTTGATTTATATTTGTGAAGGTAACTCCATTCTTTAATTATTAACCGTTATTCTGTAACTTGCCCCCTCGTTCTGCTGTTACCATTTTCATTTTACATTTTTGCTCCATTGCTTCCAAGTTAGACATATTAAACCCAGTATCTAAATTATCATGATATTTTTTTTTCCCTTTTCCCCATTAGTGCCCTGTAATTACTAATTACCATGCCATTAAGATGCTTGTTGTCAGCTTCTCGCCCACAACCTAAACCAAACTTTAATGAACTACGATGAAAAAGAGGAACAGGTCACCCAGAGTGTTGCCCTCATGCATATATAGACACAGATGTGCTGCTGTTAGTTATGAGGGACTGTACAGAATGTCCTGTTTTCAGTGAATCTATATTTATGTATATAGTTCTCCCTATGTCATTTTAAGGGTTGTATAAGGCTGCCTAGGAATGTAAAGCACGTCAGCATAATAACAGGGTTCACTCTTAAAACCTGATGGTCTCTGAGTCATGGGATTTTTAAACCATGTATCGGATTGATAAGAGTCATTAACAGAGGTTTTTCTTTGGTTATAACACACCAATCAGGCATAACATTATGACCACTGGCAGGCAAAGTGAATAACATTGATCATCTTGTGACAATACAATGTTCTGCTGGGAAACTTTTGGACCTGGCATTTGTGTGGATGTTACTTAGACATGTACCAGCAGGCACCTAGACCAGACCAGACACCAATGACACACAAAAACGGTTTAAGAACGCCAATTTCCCACTGAATGAATGAATGAATGAATGGTTGATTGATTGATTGATTGATTGATTGATTGATTGTTTGTGTGACAGCCTCCAGGGCTTGCCTTAGTTTGTTGGTCCATATACTGTTGTGTGTCAACTCTCTGAACAAAACTATCTCATTGCTACTCCAGACCGCAGGAAAAGAAACCAGCTTTGCCACATAAATTTGTTAAAACCATATTATGTGCGTGATTCATCTAAAGAGAAGTCTGACTGTGCAGGTTCCTCTTGAGTAGAGGTAGGGGAGAACGTGGCAGTGCCTGATGATGCACGCAGTTTCTCCAGATTTTTATTTCTCCAGAATTTAGATGTGGTGTTGGCTCATTTGACAGTTGAACAGCGTACTGAGTTGGCAAAATGAATTAAGAACTATCCATCCTTATTTGGGGACACGCCTTCCAAAACTAATTTGATTGAACATAATATCTATGTGGGCGATGCAAAACCAATTCGCCAGAGGTTCTATAGAGTGTCTGAAGAAAAGCGAAAGATCATTGATGGGGAAGTTAAATACATGCTGGATAACCACATTGCTGTACACTCTTCTTCCAGCCGGTCTTCTCCATGTTTGCTCGTTGAAAAATCTGATAAGTCACCACGGTGTTGTACAGATTTTCAAAAAGTAAATGCTGTGACAAAGCCAATTCCTATCATTGCCTCGTGTGGAAGACTGTATTGACCAAGCAAGTTCGATCTGTTAAAAGGGTACTGGCAGGTGTCGTTAACCCAAAGAGCTCAAGAAATATCTGCTTTCATAACACCATCCGGTCTGTTTTCATATACAGTCATGGGGTTTGGCTTGCGTAATGCTCCAGCTACATTTCAACGACTACTGAACATGGTTGTTAATGGACTTGAATGTTGTGCTGTATATTTAGATGATGTGGTGATATACAGTCATACCTGGGAGGATCATCTGAGTCATATTGGTGCTTTGTTTGAACGACTAGCAGATGGAAATTTGACTGTAAATTTGGCGAAATGTGAATTTGCAAAAGCTACTGTCACCTATCTTGGTAAGGTTGTAGGTCAGGGTCATGTGCGGCCCTGTTCTTGCCAAGGTATCGACTATTGATGATTTTCCTGTTCCCACTACCAAAAAGGAACTCATGAGGTTTCTGGGGTTGGTCGGTTATTATCGCTGCTTTTGCCAGAATTTTTCAACTATAGTGGCTCCTCTAACAGACTTGTTGAAGTTGAAGTCAAAGTTCATTTGGTCAGTCTCATGTCAACAAGCTTTTTGCAGTGTTAAAGCTTTGTTGTGCTCTGCTCCTGTCCTGTTAGCTCCCCGCTTGGATAAGCCTTTCAAGCTGCATGTGGATGCAAGTCATATTGGAGCAGGAGCTCCTTCAAGCTGACCAACAAGGTGTTGAACATCCTGTTAGCCTCTTTTCTAAGAAGTTCAGTTCTTATCAGCTGAATTATTCGGTGGTAGAGAAAGAAGCACTGGCATTAATCCTGGCCTTACAGCATTTTCATGTCTATCTTAACTCTGGAATGCCAATTGTAGTATACTGACCATGACGGCCTCCAGGGCTTGCCTTAGGTTGTGGGTTGGGAGGCTGTTATTCTGTGTTGCAGGAGCCTGGGAGGTGGAGCTACAGTCTCATCACAGATGCAGCGCACCTGAGGAAGCTGCAGTGGGAGGCCATAAAGCAGGCCTGGGCTCACTTCTCTCTCTCTCTCACCTGACTGCTCTCTTGTGTGTATTTGGGGTTGCATTCTCATACACTGCTCCATTCACTCACACTCTCCAACATAGCATGCACACTGATATGCAGACAGACACACCACTATCTACCTGTTTTGCTTTATTAAATTCATATTATTAGTAGACTTTGTGTGGCTTCCCTTTTTTGTCACTGCTGTTTTAGCCAGGTTGTGACGATCAATTGATAGATGGACAGATACTTTATTAATCCCATAGTGGGAAAATTACACTGTTGTAGCAGCAATGTATGGTAATGTAATAATGGCACAAAAACTAAAATAAACGACAAAAATAAAATAGGAAAACTAAAAATCTATATACACGATATTTCCAAGAATAATAAAATAATTGAATATTAAGAATGAAATACCAATGAATTGAAATGAATGTGCGTTCACATTCTTCTCAGTTGCCTGATTGCACTCACTTTTCCACCCCTAAGCGCTTATTTCCCAAAGTGAACTAAATTTTATTGACAAAAATATAAATATTTATGAGGATTACGTTTTGGTTTGGTTATAAATGAGACGCCAGCAATGATTTGTTGGTGACCAAAGATTTACCAATGCATTCAAATAAACAGGATCTTTGAATTTGCGCGTCAAAATTACTTGGTCCAGTTCCTTGCAATGGCATGGTGTTATAATTACCCATGAAGCCCACAGCAACAGGTACAAACCAGGAAAGCAGCGCATATTCGTAGCGGCTGATGGTTAACCTATTCTATAGAAGACAAATATGATCACTATGGTGAATTACGACACAGTTGCAGTGTAATTAATCCGACACATAGCTGGAGAATGCACACTTAAATAGTCTACACCCAGTGAGTTGATTGCTAGGAAATCAGATCCGACCGGACGAACTGCATTCTCCTCTCATTGGCTGAGGACTTGCAGACAAGTGCGCCCTGGTGGGTGGTGTCCTGAGTCAGCTCAGGACAAAAGCCCTGTGCGCTCTTGCCGCTTCGGGTCTCCGACTGCTCGACTGGGGCTGATCTTGACGCAATGGCAAACTCTGACATGGCCAGCGCCGCAATTGCGCACGTCTATAGGGGGACCTTTGTCCACTCGACCCAACAAACAGCGCTGGAGATACTGGAAGATGAGCTCCTTGGAGTGGACGCACAAGGAAAGGTTGGTCAGATTGTAGTACCATTTTAACTATTTTTAAAACCCTTATTTACAATTTCGAAAAATCCATGAGCTCAATCCTATATGCTACCCTATATATTGTTTATTATAGATGTCTTGCTGATTGTATCTCCACCTTAGGTTTGCGCAAAAGAAGGCAAAATGTGCCACAGTTTGGAGCGAAAGAAGCGCATGATTTCCAACGAAACTATTGCGCGAATCTGCTTTAGCATGACACCTTAATTGTCTCAAGTAGCATCTTGGAATGTCACCGCTTTCAGCAAAGAAGATAAATAAGTATACTGCCAATCCAAAAAAAAAAAAAAAAAAAAAAAAAAGAAGAAGAAGAAGAAGAAAAACACGCTGCAGTGCCTGCCAGTGCTTTGAAAGCATCCAACAGTCAGCTATTGTGTTATTGCACAGTAGTGGTGCAGCACACAGAATCTTAAAATGTGTTTGCCTTGTTACAGAACAGAAACTGAAAACGTTAAAATACCTAACTGAGTGTATAAATTATGTGTTCAGCTCTCACTGCTAACTTTATGGCCCATGCAAACACTTAAACTGTCATCACATTTTTATTGAAGTATCTCTCGGCTGATTTCTGTTCTTATTGCTTTCCATCAGATTGCTTTCCGTGAGGACGGCAAGCACTTAGAAAAACTGGCACAGACCTATGGATTCAATCCATCTGACGTGACTCAACTGAAACAACAGTAAGTAGGATATATAAATTAATTACTTAAGATGTGGAATTTCTCAATATCAGTTACAGGAACTTGGTGTGGAATGGTTTCAATAAGTCAGAGAGTAATGCCGATCAGTAACTTAGCCTTCAGGTGATATTTGTAAAACATAAACGTGCACTATTTCATTGTAAAAAAGTAACTTCTTGCCATAAAATTCATATGTTATAAGTGACTTTCATTGTTTACTGCACTATAGTGAGTTCTTCATGCCAGGAATGGTTGACACCCACATCCACGCAGCCCAGTACAGCTACTCTGGCACAGCTCTAGACATGCCTTTACTGCAGTGGCTCGATACCTACACCTTTCCTGTGGAGTCACGCTTCAGGGACTTGAAGTTTGCCCAAAATGTCTACAGTCACGTGGTGGTGAGTTCGCTGGCATCGAGAAACAAAGATTAAACAATCTGCATTGGGACCAACTGAGAATCTGGAAAATCCAGTGATGCGGTCCTATAATTAAAAGGGTGTGGTTTAACAGCCTATAGAATAGAAAAAATGTTTGAATGTGCTCTTAATCCTGTGATTGACAGAAAAGGACGCTGAGAAACGGAACAACCACTGCATGTTACTTCGCTACCATACACACAGATGCCTCTCTGCTGTTGGGCAAGATTGCAAGTAAGTACATGCAAACACACACACACTTAGACCTAAAGGATTATTTTGAAGCATTCCCACGCTTTTTTCGTAGAGGACAGAGGCTTACATTATTACAAGCTCCTCTATCAGTATAGGCTGTCTTATTGTAAAATACAACCCATAGTGTAAAATAATCACCTGAGCAGTATTTGCAGTATTTGTAGCTGCTGAAATGTGGGAGGTTGATGTAACTGAAGGCTGTGTTTCTTGTGACAAACTATAAGTCAATAAGGAATGATAATTTAAGTTTGTTTTACACAACCACATCAGAAGTTCACAGTGATACAACGCATAAAAAAGCCATCCCCATATTCACTTCTGTCTTAACTGACATATTCAGTCTGTTGTGACTAACTGTGGTGAACAACACAATGAAGTCCATCAGATTAAGCCCAGTTATTCATTAATCTCTCTACTCAGTCGAGGCGTTTTTCCTAAACTCTGTAAAAACAGAATAGCCCTTCACCTTTATTCCTTGTCCTTATCATCCTGGTGTCACGTTACGTAACGCCGAGCACACACTCATAAATGTATAATGATACACGGATACTGAATCAAGCGACTGGCTTCAGCAGCTCTGCAGTTGTTTTGTGTAATCAGTGTCACTGAACTCTCAACTTTGTCCTGTTCTGAGCATCAGAGGAGTTCTTTTCGCAGAGGCACGTGTTTAACAAAGGCATATATACTCTATGTGCACATATATACAACACATATATTTAACTTCATGCTTCGTGAATTGATTAGTTTAGTTAGTGCTGGATAAGTGAAATAAATATGAATCTGATGATGTTGACTCTGTATTTGATCAGGGGAGGAGCTTGCTCAAACACAGACACCGACAGACTAGAGCAGATCCTCACTTTTATACATGGCATGAGCTCGCCCCCTGTCCCCCTCTCCTTCAAAGTCAACATCTGGAATTTCTTTAAACACGACCAGCCAATATGACCAACTGTAGTCACTTTGGCTAAATCACGTTCTTCACCGTAGATGTTGAAAAAGTCAAGCAAACTGAAAATGTCTTTTCAGTTTGCTCAAAATTGCTCAAAATTTGGTTCAGAACCGAAAAATATGCCAGTTAGAGACGAACAGGAAGCATGACACCACTGGCGTCATGAGTGGAGATCAAAAACTGTGAAGGCAAAACATGCCAAATGGAGAAGTTGTTTGTTGCCCGGTTGTCAAGGGAAAGTGTGGTGGAAAAAATGTCTTTTAGTTGTTTAGAAGTGTCGTATACATACTGGCTGTTGTGAGGTCAAGGAAAAGATGAACTACTCATTCTCTAGTTATCTCCTTTGACCTAAGAACTGTTGGAGAAGACTGTTTACAATCCCTTTTTGACCTTGTTCCTCTTCTCCGCGCGTTTGTTTAATGGACGACACTGCACGCTTCTATTTCTCAGTTTGAGTAATTTATTAAAAGCAACACAAAGAAATAAGCTTACAGAGCTCTGGGTCCAATCTTCCTGTCCCTGACAAACAACAAAGTCGTGTCAGTTCATGAAGTCTGACTACCTATATTTCCCTGACCCAGTTCTAATATACTACTACAAAAAGTTGTGAAGGATGCAGGCGAACTTGGGTGTCTCGTCTTCTGGTTGGCTCGTAATCCGTCTCTCCTCTTCACCTGCCGCTCACACCCATAACATCTGACTCCATCCTCGCTCCATCTCCTCGAGTGAGTGCCTGATATGGACGTCCGGTTAATCTAGCATTGGGTCGTCTCGACCTGCTACATCCCCTTCCTTCATCTGTTACTGACATTCTTCTATTCCTGCACGGCCTGGAATATTCTGTGGTTAGTCAGATACATTAAGCAGAACACACTCTTAACTACTATACATTTTGTAACAGGAATCATCACACTATGTTATTAAACTATGATTAATTTCAAAGGTACTTTCAACACTTATATCTACAGAACCTAAGAAGTTAACGTGGCTAACGTGGAAAGATTTAGAACAGCACATTCATGTTGCTGATGCATACTTACAAAAAAGTCAAAGAACACGTGATAAAGAATAAAATAGTGTGAACGAAACCCAAAAACTAACGTCAATGTGGACATTTGTTGACCGGCAGCAGAAGCTTCCAGGCTGAGTGCTGTGGTCAAAACGTATGGAGGATGACTTGTTGTTTGGTTCCCGAATGGAACTGGAGCCCAGACTGAACGGGTTCTCTGAGCTATACTTTAAGTAGGCCATAAAAGTGAGCCAGCAGATGTTGCAGCCCTGACCACAGGAAGAAATAACCACAGTGGTGATTTATGGTGTTTCCTCATCAGGTGTTTATCTGCAATTCAGGTGTACGCGGACGTGAAAAATACACACATTAAACTACATGTAACTCATCCTAAAAGTTGTAAATGCATACATATTTATGTCACAAAAATAGAGCAGCAGCTTAATAATATACACAGGGTGTGCATTGTTATCACAAAGTCTTAATTGTCCGTTGTTCATCACCATTGTGGAGTGTAATACACATGCATTTACTCAGTTCATGATGCATAGTGATGAGGAAAAGGGTATGAATGCAGAGCGTGTGTCCATGGCACATTAAGGTTTGTATGAGATGAGACAGTTCTCAGTTTGTAACATGTGGGTGTGCCAGGTCTGTCATATGTGAACATTTTGAGACGCCTGTGTGGTCTTTGAGGATGCCGATTTCCTTCTCTGCTTGGGTCACTTTGAGCAGGTGAGTGCACATTTTCCACAGGGCAACTCACAGCAGAACTCCATCTCACCCGTTGCTCCTGGTTCATCCTCTAGCTCAGACGCTGCATCTTCTACTAGCTGTGTGCATTCCACCACTAGTGGTGTGTCAGTGCATATACAGGGTCCTCAGCCTCGGGTGGTTTGCTGTGAGGATGACACAAAGTCATACTCATCCTCGTCATCATCCTCTTCCTCCAGCTCCTCTACTTCCTCATTTTTTCCCACACTGCTTTTCCTTTTCTGTGGCAATGCTCGGTCATGCACTGGTAGAAAGTCACATGGGAGGAGAAGACTGCGATGTAGGATCCTGGATCTCTTTCCCTTTTTCAGGTCTGAGCTCATAAACAGGGATGTCCTCATTCACTTGACGTACCACTGTGTGAGCAACGTCTTCCCCATGATTACTAAGTTTTCCCAGGCCACCTCAAGGGGTCATATTCCTGATCAGAACATGATTGCCAGGCTGTAGCCTGTAGCTGAGTTTTTGATGTTACTATTGTACTGGCACCTACTCCTTAATCCAGCTTTTTGGGGATTTTCCCTTGCAATCTTGTATGCTTCTTCCATGCCCTGTTTCCCCATAGCCATGGTGATTAACATCCCCCTGCTCTCGTGTTCAAACCAAACAACATGTCCACTGGCAGTCGTGGGGAGCGTCCAAACAACAAGTAAAAAGGTGAAAAGCAAGTTACGTCGCTGCGGGTGCAGTTGTATGCATAAATCAGTTTGTTTGGTGAGTCTTCCCAATTACTCCTTTGTCTATCTCTGAATGTTCTGAGCATCTGGAGCAAAGCCCTGTTAAACCGCTCAACCTGTCCGTTGCCCTGAGGATGGTAGGGAGTGTTTCTGGACCCTGCGACTTCACAGTACTTCTCTAGCTGTGCAAACAACTCATTCTCAAACTCACCACCCTGATCGTGGTGTATTCTTGAGGGCAATCCATATCTCAATGCATAATCATTAAAGATTTTGTCTGCAGCTGTTTTGCCTGATTTAGAAGTCGTAGCATATGCTGACACGATCCGCCCCAGATGTCACACTTCGGCTTTGAATAGTTCACATTTCTTGGGCTTCAATTTTATCCCATGCTCTCTCAGGCACTGGGCACTCTTCCATACAGCGTTGAAAGGCTGCAAGTGCACTCATGAGTCCAAATGGAATTCGCACCCACTCATAAAGGCCCCAGGGGGTCACGAACGCTGTTAGGTGTCTGCAGTCCTTGGCCATGAAGCCCTGGTGGTATGCCTTGCCTTGGTCGAGCAGCGAGAAGAAGGTGTCCCCCCCAAGATTATCCATAATGTCCTGTACTCTGGGTATGGGATGACGGTCTGGATGTGTCTTTCTGCTGAGCTCTCTGTAATCAATACACAAGCTTTGGATTCCATCTTTTTTTCTCACACAAACGACTGGGGAAGTGTAGGATGACGTGGACTTTTCAACCCATCCTTGTGCAGTCAAGTCCTATACGTAGTCTTTCATTTCCTTATACAAAGGCTTTGGCATGGGAGGTGTGTCTTGGACACTGACTCATTATCTTTCAATGAAATGTTCATTTGCAAGCCGGGTACACAGCTAGAAAAAAAAGACTCCGTCCCTCAGCATTTGACTGACTGTCTGCCTTTGCTGTTCATTTAAGTGACTTAAATCCACAGGGGGGGTCCCATTGTTCATGCCATGAACTTTCACAGGCTGTTTCAGCTTGAATGTGGTCAGCAGAAGTAACAGGCTGGTGTTGTTTGTCAAAAACACTGATTGGGTAAACTGAATTCACTGACTGCACAGACCCAGACTTATTTATATATTTAACTTATTTAACTTAATAAACTAGCACAGACTAAACACACACAAGATTTAAAGAGAAAAATAAAATAAAGCTCATATTAAGTGAATTGAGTGACATTTTCCCTTTTAACAAGAAGTTCTTGTTGTCGCAAACACCACATCTTTGCTCTGGCTACACCCTCAAAACAGCAAAACTACAGGTGTGACTAGTACTGAAAAAGCCATTCAGATGTCGTGTCTGGCATTTCTGGCTGTTTGTTAGAGTACCACTAATTGTGTGAAAAACAGGGACACCGTCCAGGTTAATATGAACAAATGTCTCAAGTTACAGGTGGTTGTTAACGGATCCTAGTCAGGAGAGATTTGAGTGGACAACACACACAAACATTCCTAATAAAAACCTAATCTTCCCACCAATCGTTACGAACTGAAGAGGCCGCTTGGATGAGTGTCGAGACATCTTCAAGAAACCTCAAAGTGTACCTCACTACACTTGCATTAGTTTTAGTTTTGCTTTTGGATACAATATGACGTTACATAAGTTAAAAAAAACAAGGGCTTATTTCCTGTTCACTAGAAAACCTTCTCTAGTTCCTGCTTAAGCTGCTCAAACCTTCCCATTCACCCTCTATTATAAGCAGGTAGTATGCAATGTGGGCATGCCTAGGGCTACGGTTTAAGAGTGACAGCAGGATTAGACTCTGACATATGTTGTAAGACTTGTAATTCTTTGGGGTGCTGCAACAGACTGTCATTGCGAAAACCGACACACCTTATAGGTAACTACAGATGTGATGTCAACCAACTCTCCTTTATAGCAGACGTATTAAGCAAATGCACTTTATAATAAGAGTTTTACATGGATTTGTGTTTATACCTGTTGCTCAGTCATCCTTATTTTTCTTGCAGACGACTTTGGACAGCGTGCCATGGTGGGCAAGGTGTGTATGGACAGGAATGATGCTGTGGACCATTACAAAGAGCACATTGAGGAGTCCCAGGATGAAACATGTCGGTGAGTATGAACTGTATGAGAGATCTAATGTGTTGAAAGGCCTTCTTTCTCGGAAGCTGAGAGCTGGGGATTTTACTTGAGGCCAATTGAAAACATTTTCAGTGTGGAGAAATTTCCAGATATATATACAACAACATATAACATTGACCATCATGTTACAATGCAATGTTCTGCTGGGAAACTTTTGGACCAAACGTATCACAGACAGTTAGGATGTAAACAAAAGGATGTATGTGTGAGATACTCTTAAGGGAATTTGATGTCCCAGTGATGAACAGCAACTCTCCAGGGTGTCAATTATTGTATTAGCATGCTCGGGGTCTTTTAGATTCCGCATCGTACCTGATTCTGAAGTAACAAAATAACATAATTTGAAATATTTGTATACCTACATCTGTAGATGTAGCCTTAATAAAAATTTCAGTTGTAAAGCTTTGGGGTATTTTTCAATTTGCAAATGTGGCCATCCTAATTTAACAATCGTTCTTCTGTTCCCTCAAGGTTCATTAAAGAGCTCTTGAGCAAAAAGGTAAGATTCTATCAAACAGAACAATTCAAAGATGTAAGAAAAAAATATGTGGTCTATTTGTTGATTGTCATTTTGTTTGTGTTTGTTTGTTTGCGGTGGTTATGTCAGTACCCACTGGTGAAGCCAGTGGTGACTCCCCGCTTTGCTCCATCCTGCACAGAAGCCCTGCTTAGACACCTAGGAGCTATTGCAAAGAATAACAACCTGCATATTCAGGTGAGTTCACCGTGGCAACAAAACCAGTCTGTGCCCACAGGAGACTGTTTCCATAGAGACCGCTTAATGTTGGACCTGTGGGTGTTTTGAACAATGGAATGAATACACACATGCAAGTGCCATCCTGTGGCATCGCTTATCGAGGAGCTGCACTCCCACTATCTACTGATCAGCCTAAGTGCTCTTGAAGTAATTTAATGTCTGACATGTGTTTTTTATTCATTTATCCAGAGTCATATCAGTGAAAACACTGAGGAAGTGAAGCTCGTGAAGAAGCTGTTTCCTGAATCAAAGTCTTACGCTGATGTCTATCACAAAAACAACCTGCTCACTGACAAGGTGAGTACATAGACACCTCCCCGGCAAGCAAGCCAGGCAGTACAACAAAATAAAAGCAAAGAAAATGAGTTGATACAAATGGTGACATTTTATCTCTTATGGGGTTGATTCACAGACAGTCATGGCCCATGGCTGCCACCTCACTGATGAGGAGCTGGATCTGTTCAGAGAGACCGGAGCCTCTGTGTCCCACTGTCCCAATTCCAACTTTTCGTATGTCTCAGAATTAGTTTCAGAATAGTTTCTCAGAATTATCCGTGACCAAATGCCATCAGCAAATGTCCATAAGGATAAAACACAGTATAACGTATCAGTTTAAATGGCTGATTGCAAAGATGTGTAACACTGTAGTCTTTGTTCCATTGGTTCATGGCCTGATGTTGTAGCAGCACAAAAGGCTTTTGAATTTAGACCAGATAAGAAGACATCTTAAACTGTCCTGAAGTAGTGCAGTAACTTTTTATACTGTTTTCATCGTCTGTTATTGTATTAATCATCCTTCCCTTCGTTTGCCCAGGTTGTGCAGTGGAGTTTTAAATGTCCGCAATGTAATGAAGCACAAAGTAAAGTTGGGTCTGGGAACAGGTGAGCAATTTTAAGTGCTGCCACACCAGTTTTGCCAAAGTTTGTACTCCACAAAGAAGTCGTAAAATCATGTTTGCATATTTGTCTTTGCTCTAG
Source organism: Chelon labrosus (assembly GCF_963514085.1). NCBI lineage: Eukaryota > Metazoa > Chordata > Actinopteri > Mugiliformes > Mugilidae > Chelon > Chelon labrosus. The sequence continues at coordinate 11,940,091 of NC_140359.1, read as the reverse complement.
AACCTCCTTGCATTATATGCACTAGCATTTAAGCCTTCTGCAGCAAAGAGACGGTTACTGAGATGCTGTTTTAGTTTAATTAAGTTTTGCAGAATCTGAGAGTTTTACTTAGTGCACTCTTGTGCGTCCGTGTTTTTATTTGACTCTGTGTTTGTGGTGCTCCAACAGACGTGGCAGGGGGCTATTCTGCATCTATGCTTGATGCTGTGAGGAGAGCTCTGGACGCGTCCAAAGTCTTGCAGATCCAGAACCCAAAAAACAAAGCACTAACCTTTGAGGAGGTGTTCAGATTGGCCACACTGGGAGGCAGCCAAGGTAAGACACAAAAATCATTGTGTAGACGCTGAAGTGGAAAGAAAAAGTGCTCAGTCCCTTTGTTAGTCTTCAGCTGTCTTGGCCTCCTCCAAGTCGCTCTGTTTTAGAGTGCTGCAGCGAAAATGCCTGATTCAATACACAAACTGTGGCTATGAGATATTTTCAGTGATGACTAATTGCAATTTCAAAGCAGGGTGGAGAATACAACAGTCTCTTTTATGACATCTTTTGTCCTGCAGCCTTGTCCCTGGATGACCAAATAGGCAATTTTGAAGTGGGCAAAGACTTTGATGCTCTGAGGGTGAATGTAGCTGCTCCTGACGGACCCATTGACCTGATTCAAAATGAGGGACCAAAGGTTGGTAGTGGTGCACTTAGACAAAAATTAGTAAGGAGCTCCGATTTCAGTGTCACTCAAAGTTCTCATCTCTTGAATTTCAGGCTCTTTTGGAGAAGTTCTTGAATTTGGGTGAGTGTCAGTTTTTTGTCTTTTTATTTTATCAAAGCATTTCAGACTCTAACGTAGCCAATTACTTTATTTTATTCTCTTACTTGTCCTTTCTCAGGGGACGACCGCAACATAGTAGATGTGTTTGTAGCTGGGAGGAGGGTGGTGCCATTCCCAGAGCCAACAGCAGAGTAAACCCCTTTGCCTTCCGCACATCTCCGAAACTCTTGCAACCCAAAAGGCATGCATTTCTGAAAAATAGAACAAACGCAGCACAGTTTTGTTTGGTTTTTTTTATGTTTTTTTCAGCTAAAAATGCCTTATGGCTGTGTGACCTGGTTAACTGCGGAGCTGTGGATGAATAAGAAAGAAACCAGTCATCATTAGAAGCATTTTAAATCTGGAAGATGCAACAGTGAGGGTCAGACAAGACTGAGGTCAGCTGAGCTTGAGTTTAGTCTGTTGCAAGATAATCAGGGGACTTTTAAACAGGGAATAAAGGGCTTATTAAATGCTGTGAACCACTTTTTTTTCCAGATATGTGTAGCCAATGGTTAGCCAGTAGCTTTTTGTTTTTGCCTTCTAGTCACGCGCCAGCTTTTACTGATTAACAAGTAATATTTTATCTTTTCTTCAAGTTTATTTTGTTGTTTTTGTTTTTTGTTTGTTTAATAAAGCAGGATTTTGGCTGTGGCTCAGAAGGTAAAGCAGGTTGTCCATGAGCCAGAGTTAGCAGCTCAATCACTGGCACATGGACCTCATGCCGAAGTGTCCTTGTGCAAGACACTGAACCCCACGAAGTTGTTGAGCATTGTTACGTAGGAAAGCATTAGACAAATACAGAGCCAAGGGAATTTAAATTTCTTAATTGAACTTACAAAGATTTAAATACTGGTGTTACAGACGTTGTAGTGTGTTAAATGCGTTAAATGTGTGTTAATATTGTTTTCATTGCTATTGATATTTTAACGTGACTAATGTCCATAAACATATTAACATATAGTATTACCAGATGCTGGTGACATGATGCTGCTCAGTCAAGACTCAAATGCCTCAGTGCCAAGCCATGCTTGATAATCTACAGTTGTTTGATGGATCCGTTTTCTTTTTCTCGTGTAGCTACAAAATGCTTCAAGGCTGACTTGAGGTTTAATCGTAGCTCATTCAGCTTCTCACTGTACACACTCCATACAAATGCAGTCAATCAACTGTGCAAGTAATTTTAAGTTGTACGATACAACCTGCTGCTGATTGTAGTAGTTTTCTTTTCAGTGTGGTGAAACTGGGGATTCACGACACACACACACACACACACACAAAAAAAAACACTTTCTGATTTACCTCAAATTCCACATCCTGATTTGACTCAGGGAAAAGTAGCTTGTGTGCCTTAATGTGAGATTTAAATTTTAGTTGCAATTTAGATGGTTTTACTACTGAGATGTTTGATTTTAGGGAATGTACAAATGAATGAAGTGTTTATGTTGGCATTACAAACTTTAATTGTTAAAATAAGAAGGAAAATCACACTAATTATTGAATGTATTCACAGCTAATCGTAATTTACAACAAATCAAATTATAACTATTATATGTTAATATTGTGCTCTTTGTACACTTTGAAATGTTACCTCATGGGACACTGAAATAAAGAATACCACAGAGTCTGTTGTGAAACAATGATTTTTTTTTCTTCTCATCTATCAATGATAATATCCCAGGTGTCACATCCAGCTCTGCAGCACCTGATCATGGTTAATTCTACCTCTGTTTTTGAGCATTTCCTCTTATACTTTGAAGGTTACTTACTCTCTGTCATTACAGATGTGTTCACCTCCCCCTTGTGGTTGCTGCCTTTGACTGCTAGCCATACCTTCTTGTGTCCCGCCTGTCTCACCTGTCTTCATTGTTTGCCTTGTATTTAGCTCTGTGTTTCCTTTCTACTCAGCCAGTTTGTCTTTGTAGTTTGTGTCAGAAAAGTTCCACCCTGTTCCAAGTGTATTTGGTGCTTTTTTTCTATTCCTTGTGATTTTATGGACTTTGTCTTTGACGGTTTCAATCCACCACCTGCGTCTTGAATCGTGCATTTGGGTCCTCCTCCACCAGTTCTTGGTTTCCTTAGTTTACACCTCCTGTAATGGACACCTCCTGGACTGGACAGCTCAGATGGCTGAACAGAGACAGGCCATGTCATATGTTACTGACAACACTTTAAATAGACCATTACAGCAGGTGCGCCGAGACACTGACAGAGCCACTAGAGGACGATATAAACACATCTCTGTTAAAGGTCCAGTGTGTGGTGTCTATCAGCAGAAATAGAATAAATGGAATACAGTAGTCATAATTATGTCTTCATTAGTGTATAATTCTAAGTGTATAATGGCTTAGAAGGAGCCTTTCATACGCATGGGGTGATGTGTTGAACTGAATGCACACACTGCACAAGTTATTTCTGGCTGTTTATGCCTTTATTGAATAGATGTATAAGTAGAGAGAGACAGGAACCAGTGGGATGAAGAGAGAGAGTGGGGAATGATGTACAGCCAAAGGATGCAGGCTGAAATTTGAACTGCACCACTGAGGTGAGGACTGCACCCTCAGTTGCACCCCAATAGCTCAGCTGGTTAAGCAGGTACCCCACACTATACGAATTCAGCCCATTTGAAGTTTGAAACTCGAATTAGCTTGTTTAATAGTTATTTTGTTCCCTTTATAACTTGTGTTGCTCGGGTTTAAGTTTATCTTGTTTAACTTCCTGTTTTGTTGTAATGGCTTTTATTTTGAAACGAGTTTTTGGTCCTTCTTGTTCTTGTGTATTTAACAGGAAAGAGACACGAGGTTAGTATCTATATTAAGATTTGGTTTGTCCTAAATTAAATTAATTCATATGCATAACTTTTTTTTAAAAGTGTAAATACTTCAGAAATAGTGTTTCATATCTCATGTTTTAGCAGAACCTGTAAAAGTGACTTTTAATAACTTTTTTTTTCTCAGTATTTCTATATTTTTCTACTGTTCATTTACTAATACAGTTCTACTGTTGGAATTTTCAGGTGTTTTTTAAACAAGAAAAGGACATTTGTGTTTAAGTGTTCACTCAGATGCCTTAATAAATTTCTCTGTAGATGGGAAAGTAATCCATAATCAGTTCATTCTCCTTATTGTGTACCCCTCTGAGTCTGTTGTATTTTATTTTAATTTAAACATTGATCATGATTCAATTTATGCACACTTGACAGATTTCTTAATGTTATCTTTCAGGGTTACATCTATTACTAGTCGGATAGTGATTATTAGTTAATTATTCTTCTCTGAAAGATAAAAACACTTACCCTTCAGAGTGCCTTCCACCTTTTTCTTGCTTGTTCTTTGGTAATTTATTTGTTTTAATTTTATTTGTATTCGTTTTATTTATTCAAACCTCAATGTGAAACCAGATTTATTAATACTGCAAATCACCCCTGAACGCAGCCTGAATAAAAGTTTTAGAATTGTTTTTCCCTGAGTTTAGTCTTGCAGGAAGAGATGACTAACTTAGGCTGTGAACCGCCTCTTCTTTATTGAAACTTTATCCCTATGTACCGACAGATTTCGCTCGAGTGAGGCTGAAAATCACAGGTTGTGTGTATCCCTTGGTGCGTTTGCGGCGCCATTGAGAGGAAGTACTCCTTAAAGCCCGAACTCGGGAAATACATTTCCCTCAGGCTGGTAAGGCTGCGATCAGGAAGTGTTGCTGCAGATCTCCTAAGTTTGAGAAAAGGTTTGTACGCTCGTTGTACGCACTTTCATTTTCCGCAAATTGTTTCTTTTTACGTACCAGACAACTTTTAACGGATCTGGCAGGCAGGTATTATTAACACCTTCTTCTCTCTGTCGTTGTTTAGATGTTGGTAAACTTCTGTATTCTTTTATGTATAACCGAGGGTAACTTTATTGTGTCTCACCTTAACACAAAAGTACACATCAAATCAAATCAAACTTGAGTGATTCTCTGTGTGAGACAAAGATTCTGATTGTGTGAAGTCAGATACATTTACTTCTCCGGTTACAAGTGTAAAAGTGTGCGCAGTGTAGTTTTATTTAGACCTAGGCCCAAATAACATCACACAACTGATATACACTAAAGGATGCCGTTTGTTTAATCTCAGTACCCTGACCCTGTAAAACAAAGTAACAAATTTTGATCCTTCATCACTTGCACGTTATTACTAGCTGCAAAAAGAGTTATTTTTTCTTTGTTTATTTATTTATTTCAGCACTGAAAGTCCCCAGCTGACATGCCTCTGTTTCGGGCTGTGCCTAAAAGTGGTGGGGTGAAGGTTCGACCCAGCCACAGGGGCTTGGGGAGTAGGGAGTTGAAGAGGAACCGCCACAAGACAGATGAAGACGGCTCAGTCCTTCCGTTGACCCGGCTGTGTATCCTAAGCCTTGCTGACAACATGAAGGAGGTGTGGGTGAAAGATTATGCTGACAAATACCTGGATCATTACATATTCAGACACATCATGGGGCCTTTCACCTTGCTGCGTGAGTTTGTGAGGGATTAGTAAACACACACACACACACACACGCGCACACACACCACAGAACAATACAAACTTCCACTTTGCTTTTTTCATTTTCAACCAGCAGCATAGGGTTCTGATTGTTAGTAGTCAGTAGTCATCTTTTGTCCCTGTCATGTGAACGTGAGATGTGAACCGATCAGTCATAACATTATGCCCACTTGCCTAATATTATGTAGGTCCCCGTTTTGCTGCCAAAACAGCTCTGACCTGTCGAAGCATGGGGTCCACTGGTATCTGCCAACGAGATGTTAGCAACAAATGCTTCACGTCCGGCAAGTTGCAAAGTGGGGCATCCGTGGATGTAATTGTTGTCCAACACATCCCACAGTTGCTTGACTGGATTGAGTTGTGGGGAATTTGGAAGTCACGTCAACTCTGTGAGCTTGTTGTTGTATTGCTGAAATTAGTCCTGAACCATTCTTGTTTGGGGCCAGAGTGCATTATCATGCTGAAAGAGGCCAAAGCCATTCGTAATATGAAAACAAAGGGGTGCTACATGTCAGTTAACATCCACATAGATGGCAGGACCCAAGGTCTCCCAATAATACATTGTCCAAAGCGTCAGACTGCCTCCGTCGGCTTGCCTTCTTCCTATAGTGCATCCTGGTGACGTGTTCCCCAGATAAGAGATGCACACACACCCAGCCATCCATGTGAAAACGTGGTCCTTCAGACCAGGCCCCCTCCTTCCATTACCCCATGGTCCAGTTCTGATGCTCACCCGCCCATAATAGACACTTTCAGCAGTAGACAGGGGTTATCATGGACTGGTCTGCAGTGATGCACCCACATAATGCAACAAACTGCAATGCACTGTGGGTTCTGACACTTTTCTGTCGATCACTTCTAATCTTGTTCCAATATCTCCCCGACTGTTTCATTATCTGCTTGTAGCGGGAGATCTTGTCGAGGAGCTGACGAGGCTGCTGTCCACCAGAAAGCAGTTAACCCGGGCGGCCCTCCACCTCCTGCTGGTCCCTCAGCTCCGAAGTCTGTCTCTGGAAATGTGTCCTGGTTTGGTCACCTCTGCCCTCTGTTTCCACATTGCTGCACGTTGCCAGGTTTGACCAAGAGCCACAATGGCTCTGTTCTCTTCATGTCTCAGTACCATATTCACATATTTTTTCTTTTGTTTATCCCCATATCCCTTTCTGTGTTAGAGATATTTAGAGTTATAAATATGAGTGGTCTTACTTGGATTGACATCCTCAGTACATTTCATGTTTTTATTTTATTTTTTATTTTTATCTCAGGGTCTGTGGAGTCTGGACCTGTCCGGAGCCCAGCAACTATCTTCAAAGGTCCTTTCTGAAACTCTCCACAGTCTGCCGGCTCTGCGCTCGCTCTCTTTGGCTGGCATGTCTTGTGACAGAGATACAGTCAGAACAATCGTCCGCTGCTGCCCTTTGTTGCGACATCTAGACGTATCCCGCTGCCATTTGCTTTCCCCAGCCACACTGCTTCCTCTTGGAGGTGGGGCTTTCTTCTCATCCTCTGCCGGTCCCTCTACCTCATCTTCTCACTGCACCTCTGCTCTCCAGTCTTCTGCTTCTCCATCCTGCTCTGACATGTCGTCCTCCTCCTTTTCTCCAACCCTTCCCCCCCTTCCCCTCAGTAGTCTGCTGGCTTTGGATATTGGGTTCGGGGAAGAGGAAGGAGAACCTGGGGTGGTAGCAGCCTACCTCCTTCTCTCCCTGCCTCATCTTGAAAGGGTGGCCATTGAGGGCCTTGCACAGGCCTTCTCTCTTATTGAGCACAGAGAGTTCAGCCGAGCAGATAAGTTTACTAAAAGGGAAGGTGTTCCCAGCCTGGAGGACATATGGAGAGAGAGGAGGCATGAGCATTGCAGAGATACCTGGAGGAAGACTGAAACAGCAGCAACAGGTAAAGAAGATGTGGATGAAGACGAGGAGGAGGAGGACGAGGAAGAGGAGGAGCAGGAGAGGATGCTCTGGGATGGGTATGATAGTGAGAGTGAGGGAAATGCTAGTAGAGATGAACAGCCATCTTGCTCTCAGAACCAATCAGATGAAAGTAAGAGAGGCGCTTCACAGTCTGACCTGACCCTGAGGCTGAGGGATGTTGAAGGAGTAACTTGTGAGTCTCTGAGGAGTTTAGGTCGTTTATGTCCAGACATCCACTCCATATCTGTGAACTTTTATGAAGATGATGGAGAAAGCCACCCGATGCCTTCATTTGCTGAAGCCCTCAGGACCTGGTCAGGCCAGCTACGGAGCCTCACGGTGCACTACCCAGGCCCTCTGGAGGCTCTCCTTCCTGCTTTGCCAGTTGCAGGCTCCTCCCTGACCTCTCTCACCCTGGAAGGGGTGAAAACCAATCCCTACACCCCGCTACTGGAGGTGATCAGGGCCTGTCCCGGACTCAGAGTCCTGCTCATCTCTGCTGAGCATCCCTTTATGCTGGAAGAAGAAGATTTTGAGGAACGCAGGGACATCTTGGACCTTCCACAGCTGCCAAAACTCAGCTCTCTCACACTCAAGTAAGACTACTGTTACAAGTTTCATTCATGAGAATAAGATATGTACAGTCTGGAATTAAGCATGCTTTCACCTGGAGGTTATAGAAAACAGAAATCAGTGATATGTAGTATTGTTAATACTAGATTAAAGGGATTCTGGGGAATAAAAGTTCTCCGAGCTTATTACAGTAGAAAATTAGTTGTTAAGAGTGAGCTGAACTAGATGCAAGTAAGGACGATGAGTCAAATGTACACTTTTATCAGGAATTTATCTTCCGTAACATTATGTTAATAATCTCCATTGTAGTGATTTCATTGTACTATTCAGACATTTGTTTTTCATTGTTGACTGCTGTGATATCCAAACTGGTCTAATATTTGACATTTCTTCTTTTTAGCAGAATCACTGAAAGTCAATACTATGTCAGTGTCAGTTCATCTTGGTGTTTGTCGCATAACATCAACAGTAAACACAGAAAGAGAAAATAAGAAGATAGTACAAGCAACTATTGCAAAAGAATAAATGAACTATGTAACAATTGTGGAAAAATATCTGGTAGCTATACAGTTTTTTCAGGAATGTACACAGTATGAGCCACTGAATGTTCATTATTCACAGTGTTAACCGGAACAACATTTTCACACAGATAGTCCAGAAATATGTTCCCCAGTGTGATTCATTAAGGCAGATTTTGGAGACTACATTAGGGTAGCATATAGTGTGTATCAAGCTCATCTGTCAGTCTATTGGCAATACAATAACCTTTTTAAAGTGGAAATCTTAAAGTGCTGCGTTTCGTTCTGTTTGGTGGCAGTGATCAAAATTGAGACATGCACCTTTAAGGCTACAGTGTTGCTTGGATATAAAATGACACCACATCATCAGGGAGTGCCTTGTTTTAGTTTGTGTTCTAACAATCTTGTTGAATATCGTCAAAACAATCTGCTCAGCACTGAACCATTTTATTTTTTCTGTCTAAAGGTTCTCCTATGAGCCTAGTGAAATTATGCCTGCCATGTCCTGGATGTCCCTGAAGGGGGTGCTCAAGTGTCTCCTGACCGGTTCCCCTTTACTGGAGAAGCTCTCACTCATCTCCCTGCCGTGCCCCCTGGACAGAGTTCTACAAGATGTGCTGCCCATAGCGAGGACAGCGAGGTTCCATCGTTTTGCACGTGCACGTCCCCGTCCCCAGTGCCTAAATCCTGTTGCTCTCAGGCGGCTACAGCATGTCAATCTGTCGCGTACTGACGTGGGTATGATAACTGTGCAACGTATCCTTCGGTGGTGCAAGAAACTCACGCATGTAGATTTGAGTCACTGCTGGGATATCAAGGAGATTCAGTGGCACCGCATCAAGGCTTCCAGTAACGTCCACATTGTCTGGGTGTAGTGAAGAGACGGCCACCTCCTGAAACAGTAACTCCTGTTAACTGTGTATTTGTTTTGTACAGACATACACTGATATTTGAGATTTATTTTTTGCACTGGCAAAATACAATATGTTTTTTCGTATTTGTCCAAGTTCAAAACATGTAGGAGTTATTTCAGTTATGCATAAAATGCATATCCAATGAAATAATCTGTATTAAAATCTTTTGAAACATGTAATTTAAGTGCGTCTTTTTTGGTGCACTGTAAGCAGAAAAGATTTAATTCATTATTAATTGTGAGCATATACATCTATTTGTATTACTAATTGATATTTAACTAATTTGCAATGACAAAGGGCAAAAAAAAAAAAAAAATAAGATGTGGAAACCTTATTTATTCCCATTTGAAACAAATACAAGTGCAAGACTGATGAGATTATGTATAAAATCCATGTGAAACCCATGTATATCCCCAAGTGAAATGTGTATGTTTTATCTACCCAGACTGAAAAAATAATGTTGTTTATATAAACCTTTTGTATGGAAAAAAGTGGCAATTCACAGCACCCTGTATTTCCGAAAGGCCTGTTTCCATGTTTCTCCACAATAAACAAATATTACGACAGGAATTCAGTGTTTATTTGCGAGCGTGCAATGCAAATGTATTAACCAAACTGTCACTCAGGAGCAAAATGTGCCTAAAGAAGTCCAAATGCATAAGTTAACAAAGTGAGTGAAACACGCAAATTAACTTTATTAACAAAACTGTCCATAAAAAGGATCAGAATGCCCCTCCAGTAGCAAATGAAGAGGGCAAAAAGTTAGAAAATGTTAAATTACTATCAGAACTGCAACATTTGCTACTCCTGAAGCTGATTTAGGTCTGTGTTATTAAAGTACACATTTTAGACCAGGGACAGTAGCCATCAGAATAAGGGGCAGCAGGACGGTATTCTTTTGCCCTCCGAGTAGGTGTTGACCGCTTTTACTTCCACTGATCCACTTTCCATGAGCTGGGTGGCAGTAGTGCAACCTAAACGCGGTTACAATACCAAATTAAATGTAATAGAAGAAGTGCTTTTGGGGCAGCCGACTACATCCGGGGTAGGCGGAGTCTAAAATCAAACACACCACGTCACACACCGGAACCCTGCTACTAACGTTAACGTCAGTTAGCCAGCGGTTAGCATATGGCTACCCAGAAATGTAATTTCTTCCAATACAAGAGGGCTTTTTCCTTCTTTGTTGGTAAGTACTGAATCAGTTACATGTCAATAACACGTGACATTGCTGTGTTGACACTGACGATGTGTAAGAATATGTAAAATTGTATCTTTTAGCTCGGTCAGCCAACCAAATGTGATAGCCTCTCTCCTCTGACATCTGAAAACGTTAAATGTTTACTGCTGCCTGCATTATTTTTTAACAACAGTGCTTCTCTTCAGCTCTTGTAGTTTGGCTTATCTGTGTGTAATGTTTTAAATACTTTAAAACTGCACATTAGCATCGACATATGTCATTGCAGTGAGCAGTCAGTTGACTGGTGTAACGATGGGCCTTTCTGATACAAGAGCAAATGTCAAGTGAATAACCTTCAATCTGACTGTATTTCCTCCCAAAAGGTCATGATAATAATTGAGGATGACATGAGGGAGCAATGGAACAAGCCAAACCTCCCTTTTACGCACGCTGACAAGTAAAAGACAATCTGCACCATGGGAAGGTTGGTTAGATGTAGCTGGGTTCCCATACCTCTTGTACATTTGTGGGATTTGAGACAGTTTTCTGAGGTTCTCCTCTCTTTTGTCGACAGGATTAGCTTTTCATGCCTTTTCCCAGCCTCGTGGCATTTCAGCCTGTCACCCCAACTCCTTCCACGGCTGCTAGTACCTTCTCCCAGACAGCTGCTCTTCATCAGTCTGGTGGTCTGCTTCATAGGACTTCTCTACCTGCTGCTTGTCGCTGGAAAGGGGCACGCCAGCTGGATCAGAAAGGAAAATCACTTCCACAGGTACTGTAAACTGAGAGCCGCTGTTCAAGTACCGCTCTTTGATCACAGGCAACGTCAACAATTCTTTGTTGTTCTCAAGGCACTTGGCGAGAGTCACTGACGTCGATGTGACAGACACAAGCAATCCCAACCTGAACTATGGCCTGGTGGTGGACTGTGGCAGCAGCGGCTCCAGGGTATTTGTGTACTGCTGGCCCCGGCACAATGGTAATCCCCATGAACTGCTGGACATCCGGCAAATGAGAGATCTGCACCGCAAGCCAGTGGTTATGAAAATTAAGCCAGGTATGTTTCCCATACTTGACATCTCAATAATCAAAACCTCATTTAAAGATGAGGACGCAGCATTTCACCAGTTTCTACTGTTTAGTTAAAGACTCTTAAATGACTCTTGCTAGCTTTCTGCCTATTGTTTGCTCGCTTTACTTGCGAACTGCAAAATAATATCTTTGGTCTTCATGTGTTAGGTATCTCTGAACTGGCGAAGACACCTGAGAAAGCCAGTGATTATATATACCCACTGCTGAGCTTTGCTGCCCAACACATTCCCAAATATAAGCACCAAGAAACACCCTTGTATATTCTGTGCACAGCTGGAATGAGGATCCTACCAGAAAGGTAAACTTTGGCCTGATGAAAAATAATCTCGTAACATGTAAGCGTGACCGCAAGCGATGTTCAGACCTCAGATGTAAACAGCACTGAATGAAGCTGCTCTTAAAAAAGAAAACTATGCAAACGGTTACATTTTTTTTTTGTGTGTGTGTTTGTTTAATCTCAGTCAGCAAGAAGCAATTCTTGAGGACTTGCGCACGGACATCCCAGTCCACTTCAACTTTCTCTTTTCTGACTCCCATGTGGAAGTGATTTCTGGTAAACAAGAAGGTAATTAATTGAACGAATAAGAATAGAAACTGATGATGACCACTATTCTCATCTGAAATATGTATCATAGCTATAGTAATGAGTGTGACTGTGTTGTAAAGCATTTATTACAATGCAACAGCTTTAACTCACCAGAAACTTTCGTCATTGCCAGCAAGGCTTGTTCACCCCAAAGGCAAAACACCTAGACAAAAGCAGAACAATGTAGTTTACGCACGTTTACAGTTATGCAGTGGGGAATGTACCAACTTGTACATTGGGGAAACTTTGCAAATGCATGAACTCTTGCGCCTGAAGAACAGGGCACACACTTTCGAGGAAAACAATGCACAATTTTTAACCAGTGATGGCAAATGGTTTGAAAGAGGAGTAAAGGAAGCCATCTTTGTCAAAATAGAAGACCTCTCTCTGAGCAGGAGAGGTGTACTGAAACATTAATAATCATCTCTCATTGCCTAGGTAACCCTCTTGTATATTTCCCTCCCCTAATGTTTTTGAGCGAAATAAGCAGAACATAATAGTATTTCTAGTCTATGGATGGTCGTAGTTCTTTTTGCTGTCACTGCATTGTATTTGTAAATAAACTTATGTCAGTCCACTGCATCTGTCAGTGCAATTAGTCTTTGCCTAAAAGTTGAGATTTATTCATTCCGCCCACTTCGCATCGCCTCACTCTGTTATCAAAGAACCAGGAATTATGTAATGTAACCCATAGTTTTTTGCCTACCATCTCTGAAACCCACTGAGTTACATCATTTCTTGTATTCACGTTCCTTTAAGAGGTGTACGATTCTCAAAACATTAACAGAAACCCAGTATAGCTTTAAAGGATTTAAATAATGTTGTTTTCATTGGTTTTAGGTGTCTATGCATGGATTGGAATAAACTTCGTCCTTGGAAGGTTTAACCATGTGCACAACGGTAAGGACATGTTGCATGTTAACTAATCACACTTTTCTAGTAATTCTGTAATCACACGATGCACCTTCACTGCCTAACTGCCCCACCTCTCTGCCGTCAGTCAAAGAAGATGGGGAAGCTGTAGTGGAGGTTCATGTTCCAGGCAGCGATCAGCAGGAGGCACTGATGAGGAAAAGGACGGCTGGCGTCCTGGACATGGGCGGTGTCTCCACACAGATTGCGTACGAAGTGCCCAAAACTGTAAGCTTTGCTTCTCCACAGCAGGTTATTATCCACAACCAATTCTGTTTTTGTGCTGTCCTTGGTTTTTGTCACTCACCCTTTGCTCTTCTCCCTCCTTCCAAACTCTGTCATTCCCTGGTTAAACCTGTATGCACCATTTTTGTCCCGTGGAGATGATCTGCTCTCCATGCATCACTATTGAAGGCATACTGTAAGCCTTCCGCATGACTCCATAGTAGGATTCAGGACTGGGAACATTAAATCATTTAAATAGAGTCCATTAAACGCAGTGGTAGTTGTCCATGTCATGAATATTTGATTGTGCTGTAGTTATTTATCTACATTGGTGGACTTACACTGCTTGTCTTTTTGCTCTCATTCCATTCACTTCACACCACACGATGTTACATTTTAAAAGTTGTCTTGTTAGATAGTTTCTTTGATGTTCTTAGATACTTTAGAGATGTGTATAATATTTAGCTTTTTATCCTATTTGGCCTCAAACATTAGTGACCTGCTGTAATTATTAATATAGCAAATGTGTAAATGTATGAGGTGTCATCATTTCTCAGACTGATTTGTGTTTGCTCTCTAGGAGGAAGTCGCCAAGAACTTACTGGCGGAATTTAACTTAGGGTGTGATGCACATCGCACAGAGCACGTTTATCGTGTTTACGTGTCCACATTCCTGGGTTTTGGAGGTAATGCAGCGCGCCAAAGATACGAGGAAAGCCTCATCAGAAACACTGCCGCACGAAACAAGTGAGATCAACAGACTGTTGTTAACTGCTTTTCTTGTAAAAGTAAGTGTTTCTGAACACTGACCTGCATTACTGATTTATTCAGGCTCTTGGGTCATCACGTTGGTGAGACAGCAGAGTCTCCCCTCCTGGACCCTTGTCTACCCAGCGACCTGCAGGATGAGATCGGTACGCCGACGCAGAAACTTTATCTGCGAGGCACAGGAGACTTTGACCAGTGCAGACAAATTCTCCAGCCATTCCTCAACCGCACCAATGAGACCCAGACCTCTCTCAGCGGCATCTACCAGCCGGCAATCGACTATAGCAACAGTCAGTTCTATGGCTTCTCCGAGTTCTACTACTGCACGGAGGATGTGTTGCGCATGGGTGGGGATTATAATGCTTCGAAATACGCCCAGGCTGCCAAGGTAAATGCTACATGTAATGATGACATCTACTTTCATGAAACACTGAGTTTCTTTAGGTCGTCTGGAGCCATTCAAGATGCCTTCTAGATTCTATTTCATTTTTCCTGACTTTGAAATTGTGAATCCATCAAACCTTATTTACATTTGTATCATCACCAAGTTTTTCTACAATACCCCTATTCTGTATTCTTCAGCTCGGACAAATGATAATTGCTGGTTGACGTAGGATTGCAGGAAATATACATCAATATATATATATATATATATATATATTTTTTATTTTTTTATTTTTAAACCTAATAGCTTTAAGGTTGTTGGTTTATTTGCTTTGAAGTCTAAAATATTATTTAATTGATGATACTAATATATTAATATACCAGAAATTTTAAACTAGAAAAATTTGTCCACAGTTAGCCTTTTGAGTTACGTTAGCATGCTGCTACTGAAGGTGTGGCTGTTAGTAACACGTGGCAACTCCATCGCTGTTGGTGCGTTTGAATGAGAGGCAAAATGTGTAGACTGCTTTGTAAACCACTAAGCTAAAAAAAACAAGTGTACTCCGTGGTATTAGAACGAGGAGCCACAGTGATGTTAATGTGCTCTTTATTGGTATATTATCTCTTGAAACTTTCCTGATCCTGTCATTTAACGTTTACAGAGCTACTGTGCCACCCAGTGGAAGACTCTGAGGGAACGCTTTGACTCTGGCCTCTACGCCTCCCATGCAGACCTTCACAGACTGAAGTGAGTCATACACGATTATCAAACAGTATATAGGGAAGTTCAACTAACCATTCGGTCACATTCCAAAGATACCTGTCGCTACATGAATTGTTTACCAGTGTCTTCATTTTTATGTCTGCAGGTATCAGTGTTTTAAATCGGCGTGGATGTATGAAGTATTGCACTCAGGCTTCTCTTTCCCAACCAATTATAAAAATCTAAAGACTGCCCTGTTGGTCTATGATAAGGAGGTCCAGTGGACTCTTGGAGCTATACTTTACAGAACACGGTTTCTGCCTTTGAGGTGAGAGATTTCTCCTACATGTTCTCCCTTCCTCGTTAATTCTTAAATAATTCATTAATCAAGCCTTGGGTAATGTTACCCAGTGAAGAATAACCTTCTAAAATAAGAGAACATTTTTGTTTTGCACTTGTATTTTGCATATTGGGAGAAAGAACAATGGCTGGTACTTACAGAGACAGTGCCCCTTTACTCCATATTTGGCAGCAGGAGGTAAATTAAACCTGAGGAATGTCACTGGTCTTGATCATAACCCAACTGTGAAATAAAAATCTATCAAAGCCTCTAATAAGTGACAATAAAAGAATAGGTAGAGAGAGTAAGTAACTATTCAACCTCGCAATCTTTGTAATTTCCTAGTTTAGTACTCCTAACAGGTTGAATTTACAACTGAAAGCAACTGTGGTCACTTTAAGAAAGAGTAGGCAGGCCTTACTTGGGATAAGATTGCAGTTTGGCAGGTTTGAGCCTAATGAGATGCTGCTCAAATGTCAGCTACACAGAGATTCCTCGGCGCTGCATTTTTTTAATACCCATTATCTTATTGTTCAGAGCTGGTCTGATACGTGTGGTTTGGTTTTGTTTTTGCCTCTTTCAGGGACATCCAACAGGAAAGTCTGAAAGGAGCTCACTCTCACTGGCGGCACAGCTTCTCCTTTGTCAACAACCACTACTTATTCCTGGCTTGTTTCTTCATTGTGCTGTTGTCCATTATGCTGTACTTACTGCGACTCCGCCGCATTCATCGGCGTGCAGCACAGCGCTGCAGCCCCTCCTCTGTGCCATGGCTGGAAGAGGGCCTTGGCTCACCAGCACTCCCCATCAACCTCTAAACTTTGTAGAGCGTAAAGTCTGGACAGCATGTCTGATTTTCCAAAGCCAATCTTTACTCCTTTTCGCTCTGAGGCTATCCGCTTTTTCAGCAAAGGCTGATCCCTGCTGAGTGTTGAGAGATGGTACTGAGATTTGGAAAAATCTCCAGACTTACCTGAGACAACATTTGGTTTTAAGTTGTTTTGTTTTTTCATGTTCTTCTCTGCCACATACTCCTGTCGAATTCAAATGGCAGCTGTCTTAAAGTGTCTTTTTCTTTTTCTCTGAAAAAAGACAAACATTATGGTACTTTTCTCTTTACGTAATGTATTCCACACATTCGACAAATACACTATGATGGCTTTTTATTTTATTTTATATTTATGTGTGGATGTTTGCCTTTCTTTATGCCTTTTTATAAGTGCATGATCACATTTCGTTTTGTTGTTGTGTGATGGAATGAGCACTCACTAGTTCTACAGAAACCTCGAATGAAATATGAGTTGATCAGTGGAAAGAGCACTTTGCAATGCAGTTGAGAAGCATGTTCCAGCTGGAATGGACTTTTGTGTGCGTGTGTGTTAGTTTTTTTTCCCGAACTGTTATGCTTCATATTTATGTTGCAAGACAAGTAGCCTTTTACAGCTATATTAGTGCAATACGTGTCTTTTCACTGTTGGGAAAATCTCCAAAACCTGTCTGCCTTTTTTATTTTTCCTCCATCTCTCTTCAGGCCCTGCTGAAATTCTTGTGTTGACTTATCTGACTACAAAGTTGGATACCATGGCATACATTTACGTAGGGCTTCATTTTCAGAAGCTGTCATATCACTGCTGTGAGTGAATTGCTAGGAAGAGCCCCATTATTTATATGAAAATGGTCTAATGGAATGTTTTCACAGATTAATGTGAAATAAATGTGACGTTGCAATTCAGTAATAAAGGTTTTATTGTATACTTGTTGGTTTATTTCATGAGAAAGACATTAGACTAAATAAATCGTCAGTATTCCAACTGAGTCACTCTGAAAACTGATTTGTTTCTATAATGTGAACACAACACCTCTGTCCAAATATTGTACTAGTTTGGATTTCAGTTTAACTGCAGCATCAAAGCATCAATTAATTGAAATAAAATGCATGTAGCTGCTAATGACCACATGACTTGAGCACAGGGGTTGTGCACAGGTCAGCATCAGGAGGGAAGTGTGTCTTGAGCACTGCCTGTCTTTGTTTTACTTGTGGATCTTATCCAAGGCAAAGCCGCTGGTAATAGATATGGAACAACTGAATTAGCATGTGAGAATCATCAGCTGTGGCAAAAAATGCTTAAATTTAGACTAAATGTCTTCAATAAGGCTTCATCTAAAATTTATTTTTTGCTGAGAGAATATGTAAAATGACCATTGAATCACTCCAGTCAAAAAACACAAACAGCCACGGGTTCAGAGCTGTCAGAGAGAAGTGGTGATACTTGATCTCCACTAGGTGGTATTTGTAGCCTTGAGTCATTGCAGTTGGCACTTTGATAGGAAGAGATATTCATGTCCTCGTGTTCACTCTATTTTCGGAAATCTATTGCGGCCTTTACGTTGAACTATTCTGCTATCAGCCTGTTATTTTTGCTGTAAAACCGTCTAACAGTCTAAAATCATTACTTAAATTTGACTCTCGGCTTCAACTCAGGAACGTCTTGCAGTAGGAAGTAGGAAGCTGAGAGTTTATCATTGGAGGAGCAGGCATATAATCACCACACACGATGGTAATCCTTTTAAGGCAAAAACAAACATGTCGAAGTGATCCTGAGCTTTCTTGTGGCAGCAATAAACAACAAGGAGCTTGTTAACACTGGGGCTTTATGTGTGTTTATGTGTTTGAGATAATTTGTCCACAGAAAGAACAGGATTATATCTCTAGTCTTGCGGCGTGTCAGATATGGAGTCACAGACAGTGCCGAGCCAGTCTTACAGCTCAAACTGTACTTCCCTACTGAGCATGCAAATGCCACCAGGAACAACAGTGCTTGAACAAGTGGTTCTTTAAGATGTTAATATAATGCTGAGTCATTTATATATAAGAGGGCTTTACCGACACGCCCACAGGGACACTGCAGTGTGGCCTCTGTGTATAGCTTATGTTTCAGCCAGTGGTGGGTAGTAAGGGATAGCTTACTTGAGCCATCGCTGTTAGTATACTATAAATAATATAAGGAGTTTGCTAAAAGAGAAAAAATATCTTTTAAAAAAAAGTAGTGCCAACAAAGATTTCACAAATTGGTAAGAAAAAAAAAAAAAAAGAAACAACTAAGACTAACAGGGAATTTGTGAATTTTCTGTATGTTACAGTCGCATGTTAATGGCCTATGATTTACAAGAGAGCATCAGCTACAGTACAAGCTGAAAGCTTAACAACGACGTCACTTCAAGAGCCGGAACTGAATCATTAACAAATGAATAACTGAATGAATGAACTTTACTGTCATTATACATATAAAACAATAAAACTCTCTGGTCAGAGGTGCTTCCCTTTGCTCTCCAGGACTTTTTAAATGACGTGAATTAGGGATGTTGTGTGCGGATCACTAGGTTTCAAATTAAACAGAGCTGCAGGTGAGGGGTTTGTGTGAGGTCCCTTTATTAAACATGAGCCTTAAATCCACTATAATGCTACTTTAAATACAATATGTAAACATTATAATTAATTAATACGAACCTGTAAAAGGCCACTCAGGATGAGAAATGTTCACTATTTGTGTGAATTATGTTTTGTATACTGTAGGTTTTACCATTTTTGCTTTTGCTTAAGCCTAAATAGTTTTTCTACTACCTAATACAGCCATAATCAATGTGAAGAAACCACATCCTTAATACAAAGTACAGATCAACCGTATTAATGGGCATATGTTGCCTGATAGGGCGACCACACCTGCTTATCTACTAAAGCAGGGCGACGCGATTACAGTTTTGTCAAACCCATTCAAAAACTCTGGGAGAGACGATACACTGGACTGTCAGAGAATGTATCATGGGAACTTTTCATTGGCTGCCTCAAACCAAGAGCCCGCCCCATTGTTGAATGTTGCGACGCGATTGGTCAATTTTCGACGTGCCCACACCTCCAGCTGCAGACGTCACACACGGGCGCTGCAACTCACTAAAGTAGTGATGATGTTGTGGTTATCCATGCCGCCGATGCCCCTCTGAGTGATATCTTGTACGGAAGACCGCGGGGGAGAGCTCGCCACGCATGGAGTTGAGCTCGGACCGTGCGGTGGCAACGCTGGAGATGTCGCAGATCAAAAGCAAAGACGACGACGAGCCGTCAAGCAGTGACGAGGACTACGAGAGCTTGCCACCTCATGTCTCTGTGACGACCCACATGACAGCAGGAGCCGTGGCTGGCATACTGGAGCACACGGTGATGTACCCCGTGGACTCTGTCAAGGTAACACGGGCAGCTTAGCGGCTCTCCACACTTGTTTTGCCGCTACAGCTCATTCACTAGCTGCAAAGCTAGCTGTACACACGGCGTGCTGCCGCTTGCTAACGAAGGTTAGCTGTAACATCTCCACTCTGCCCATCCTTAGTTAGCCTCTGAGTTAGCCGCAGCTCGCTGCTACAAGTAGACTCAACTAAGTGGTTAAAGCGACCAGCATGAAACGAGTCCCTGTAAAATACCACATTTGACGTGAAGCGAGCAAGCAGAAACGGTTTTAGTATTTTTTCGCCACTTCTTCCTCGGTGTCAACTTTGCTAACATAGCAACCGTACTTAACTCCCAGTGTAACCTTAATTTACCAAAGGCACACATTACCAAGGTTACGGCAGTTTCCCCCCTGTGTAAACATGTTTCCATGCGGTTCCGGGACTTTTTCTCCACTGAAACATGCCTTTATACCAGGCTTTGTCAGGACTAGTAAAAAAAGTGGATGACTCATTTAGTGTTTCAGTGTGTTTCTGTAAGTAAAGGTCAAGTACATGGCTTGGCTGTTAATAGATGTCAAACTTTATTATTAAAGAGTGTATAAGAACTCTTTACTGTACACTTCTGTAGCCATCAATACATACTTTGACTAATTCAAAGGTTAAATATATTCCTGTTGGGAGTACTAGCATATTGTTACTTAAAAAAAATCCACGATAATTGATCAAATCAATACTATTTGTCTAAAATGACATCATCTCATTGGTAATGTGATATATGTACCAGATATACCAGGTATTACCATTGCTCACTGTAAGTACCAGTACAACAAACAGAGTTAAGCATCTAATAATCTAATACTATAAATAGGAGCAGTGCATTTACACTTGCTTTTAAAAAACCTCAGATAAAACAGATGATATTGTGATGATAAACAGTGATGTAGAGGTGTATAAAATCAGTAAATAAATAGACTCTTTACAGTAAGATCTACTGATTAATCAGCCAAAGGAAAATTAATTTCCACTTAAGTATTTTTTTAAAGCAAGTGTTGTATATGTGGTGGTTTTGATGTGTGTGCTTGGTATCATTGGAATCTGAAGATGGTATTTGAGACATTTGAACACAGTGTGATCTCACAATTTGTCAACATTTTATTGATGAACCAAGTATTTATTTTACTACTAATGCAAAGTATATCAATAAGTCTTTTCGATATATTAAAAGTGTCTGGACATCATTAATACCAAAGAGCATTTTTTGTTTAGCTTTGTGCAAAATCAAACCAACGATGACCGGCAAAATGAACACATTAAAAATATATTATTAGCTAGTCTTGAGCTTCTTAAATTTGGCTTGTGCCTGTAAAATAAATGTCACACTCTTGGCATGAGTGTGAACTTTGCCCCTTCAATCTCCTCTCTATTCTGCTCTGCCATTGTTTTCTAACAATGTGGCGTTGTCTAGATAATTTGGCATGCGACAGTAATCTTGATGTGGCACAGATGACTTCATTAACCAGAAAAAGTGATTAGATCCTCTTTGGTTCAGTGTCATGGCCTTGAGATATTTCCACACTGACCCGTGGGCCTCTGTTACCAAACCGCTGTTGCCATTTCCTCTTAATGTTTCTAAGTTTTCACAAGCACCTTCCAGCTGGAGATGTGGTGTCTATTTGATTTGACCAGTGCACTCCTGCTTACACAATTTTGAAATTTTACTACATCTAAACTGATGGCAGAATAAATCATGTTCCCGTTTATTCCCATTTACTTTGACGACTTGTGTACATCAAACACAATGCATTCATATCCAGTTTAAGATACTAAAACATTAAGGTGTGTTTCATCAGTAATTCATACATTTCCCATCAGTCTCAACATGTGTTTAGCAGAATTTTTTGTTTTGAATCTTTCTGAAATTTCACTGAGACTGTGACAGTCCTCTTATGTACTGATCTAAGACTTAGGGAGTAGCCTGTGTCAGTGCTAGGAGGGGTATCTTATCAGCTTTGCACACATTTGGAATCGTCCTCAGGCAGTAGAGGGTGTGCATATGCAATTGCTCTTCTGTAATGCAGATTAGTAAACGGCCATAGAAACTGAGCTGACAAAGCTAAGTTAAAAAAGACAGGACAAAGTGTAATGTAATTGACAAGACTGTTTTCTTTTCAGCATGTGTAAATGGCTGCCCTGGTGTTTTGTACTTTTTTTTGTCACTTTAGTGTATGCCATGTACATTGAGTTTTTGAATTTTAAGTCAATTAATCTATAAAAAAAAGAGATATAAATAAAAGATTAACTTTTATTTGGTGATTGTTGTCATGAGGTTTGACCAACACATTCTGCTTTCCAATCTTAGACCGACACATATATAATGTTTTATCATCTAACCTTAAACATGTGTTCCTTTCCATAAGTTATCTCTGGATTTAGGTACTAAGTTTTGTGAGGGAGATGTCTTTCATAGTCAGGCCTCATCGTCACGAAATGAGTTGTGCAGTTAGAACTCTCTGTCGGCCATTTTTACCGAACATAATTAAAGCATCAAAGGATCTGTATAGCAGTTTGAATTATAACAACTTTTCTTTCTTCATCCTGATCTTCATTCCATTAGATGTGGTTGTAAAATTCATATTAATCCCTCTGTCTCAAACCGAGGCATTTGCAGTGCATAAATCCAGTCACACAAACGTAAACTGTGCTGCCAGGTTTTGTATGCCCCATGTTCCCAAATCTTTATCCAACGGAAATGTAATTGATATTTTATTGTCGAACCAAAGGAAGGAAACCCAGGGGAACATGCTGAGGAAGATAGCTTTGGCCTATCTCCTGAGCCAGCCCCAGATCTCCAAATAAAAACATGCTTTGTGTTGTCCCGAGTAAAACAAAGAGCTGCCACAGCCTCCCACACCAGCCTGGGAGAGACACACATCACTCAGGCAAGACCTCAATACTGCCAAGAGCACTTAATGTCAGAACAATGTGACAGCATTACAGGGAACAACAGGGTACATCAAGAAATGATGATTTGGCCCATGCCAGGTGCCCACTTTAAGCCTGCGCAGTCACAATCCTGCATTAATGTGGAGCCCTCACTAGGATGCTGTATATCAAACTAAACAAGTAATGAATGATGCCTTATTTCTTTCAGACAAGGATGCAGAGCCTGCAGCCGGACCCAAATGCTCAGTACAGGGGCGTGTATGAGGCTCTGAAAAGGATCATCCAGACAGAGGGGTTCTTCAGACCACTTAGGGGCCTCAACATCACCATGATGGGAGCAGGGCCGGCTCATGCGCTCTACTTTGCCTGCTACGAACGGCTGAAGCGCTCACTAAGTGACGTCATTCAGAGCGGAGGCAACAGCCATGTAGCCAATGGTATGAGTGTACATGTTTCAGAGCAAATCACTTGAATATCAGCTGATTATCCAGTAGGCTTAGCAGCATGGCCAGAGGGAGTGGAGTTAGCACAAGTCATGTTGGAGCCATATCCTGTTTACAATGGCACGGACAAATATGTATCCCAAAAATGAATGTTCCAAACATGGTGTCTTTGTGAACCAGAGGTTTTTAGCATAGCCTGTTTTATGACTCACATCTGTAAAAATGATTGTCAGCACAGATTTTAGAGCTATTTGTTTTTGACAGGTGTGGCAGGGAGCGTGGCCACCGTTCTTCACGATGCAGTCATGAACCCGGCTGAAGGTAAGAAAAACGTATCCATATCCGTAAAGGATATCATCAATTATATTTTATACGTTTCCTATCCACAAAAATAAAAATAAAAAAAAGAAGCAACAAATAAATGGGTTCGACAAGCAACAAAGAGGTTCAAATAGGTTCGACGACACTTTTATTTCTTTGTTTTGTTGTCAAAAAACATTAGTGTGCCACTGTGTGCTTTAGTTTTTATACACTGTCCTCCTAGAGTAAATGCTCACATATGCATCAAATGGATATTAATCCACAGCTGAAAATAGTCTGCAGCTACTAAGTTATATGCTTCTGACTCCAGTTTTCTGGTATTTTTATCTCTTCTTATGTCACATATCATCAGGTATTATTAATAATGCTCTGGCTTTCATTTAAACCCTCATTAAAACGTTACGATAATAATATAATTGTCCTTTGAAAGCCTGCCTCTCACGTTACTATTTGATATATTTTTGTCTTTAGTTCAAACCATAAACTTGTACTGAACATATGTAATACAACATGCTAACACGGTGCCTGGTTTCCTTCCACCGCTCAGTGGTAAAGCAGAGGATGCAAATGTATAACTCTCCATATCGAGGACTTTGGGACTGTGTTCGAACGGTAACACACACTGAAGGTATTGGAGCCTTCTACCGCAGCTACAGCACACAACTGACCATGAACATCCCCTTCCAGGCCGTTCACTTCATCACCTACGAACTGATGCAGGAGCAGTTAAACCCCCACAGACACTACCATCCCGGTAGCCACATTGTGTCGGGAGCAATAGCGGGAGCTGTTTCCGCTGCGGTAACTACTCCACTTGACGTTTGTAAAACGCTGCTCAACACACAAGAGAATGTAGCGCTCAGCTCGGTGAACGTCAGCGGTCACTTATCAGGAATGGCCAATGCCTTCAGGACTGTGTACCGGCTTGGTGGTCCGGCAGCCTTCTTCAAAGGGGTCCAAGCTCGGATTATATACCAGATGCCCTCCACTGCCATTGCCTGGTCAGTGTATGAGTTCTTCAAGTACTTCCTGACAAAACAGCAGCTGGAACAAGAGGCGGGACCTCGGCCGCTTTAATGGAAAGTTTGTTAAAGTGACAGACTGATGGAAGAATCCTCCACCTTGAAGGTGTGTGAGCGCAATGTGTTTTCCCGTGAGCTGTTCGAGGAAATAAAAAGTTTTTCCCTCACAAGGAAGTAACTGTAGTGGGGGTGTGGCAAAGACTGCCACTCGTCATCATTCTTTTCAGTAAGTCTGGGTGTGTTTGAGTTAAGGTGATGTTGATCAACAGCAACAGAGATGACAGATTCTTGTAAGAGTTTTATCTTATTCTTCCTACACTCCACAAACGCACCAACCGCAACTCTCCAAACTCTCTTGCTTGTTCAGTACATGTGGTGACCACATGATTAACTTGTTTATGTTTCTTAATATTGGAGCTTTTTTTTATTTATTTTCTTAGCTTTCCGAAGCTTGCATTGTATGAATGCGGAAAAAACACACGGCTGTTTGTTTTATTACATTGAGTGTTTATAAAGAACCATTGCAACACATTCTTTATTTCCACTCCTGCGGACCAGTCCGTTGCATTCTCCAAGTGCCTCGACAATACTAAACACTTCTTTATCTTGTTTTCTTCTGCTCTTGACATAGGACATATTTCCACAATTTTGTTGCAGTTTCTGTCTTTCATATCTGAACATTCTCATTAATTATTATTAAGTGTCAGTCTGCCTAAACATTTTGTAAATGCTTTTGAAGTTTTCCTCCCATCTGAGAGACCCCTTGTCTCTCTCAGTATCAAAGTGTGTCGGCCGTAACGGTCCAGTAATTTGCCTTGTTAAAAGCGCAGTACTACAATGCTCCTGAATCACGCACAATAATAGTCTAATATAAAGAACCATAGCTGTTGCAGAAGTCAGGCAGCTTGTTTGTGTGTATTCAAACCCGAATACATATTTTGACAGTGGCTATTTCTGAGGAACCTCTTGAAGCAGGTCCATACGTGGATCAGATAAGGCTGTTACTTCGTGTGCATTTGTACTTGTGTGATGTTTGCTTTGTTCATGTGTGGCAAACTGACCTTCAAAATAAAGGTTGGTTGTATGTAAAGTACAAAATATATGTTTGGCTGAAAGTTACGAAACATTCATCCAAAATGTAACACTCCCAACTCTCTTTTTATTTTGAAACTGAGCATTGACGTTGGGCACACTTTGTTACCATAAGGCCAGTAAAAACCAAATCAGCTGGTGGGCAGGCAATGCTAATTCTTGTCTTTCCACTCATCCTGTTGAAGTTAGACACTTCCTGTGTGCTCACTGCTCTCTCCAGCCTATTGTCTGTTTTGTCCATCCAGACGTTTTGCCAGATATTGATGTAATCCAGAAAGCAGACGATTTATTTGTTTTTAGGAAGAGTTTTTTTTCTTACTTTGGAAAAGTTTTTCAGAGCCTGATTCTCTCATTAACCATTTAGTAAGAGATTCCTCGTGCTCGTACAGTTGGGTCCATACTAATAAACCAAAGACATGCATTATAGTCTATGCATACTTGCTTTTAATCTATATGATGCTCCGTGCCTGCCTGCTGTGAATTATCATTCCACCTTTTTTAGTTTTATTTAACTGCCTAATCACTTGAAACCTTCAGAATCTCTTGGAAGTTAGAGGTTTTCTGCATTTGTTTGGAGCTCAATAGTGTCCTGGGTAAAAACAGTCACATGTGGAAATTGTACATTAACTGTTTTTTTGTAAGTTTGGAAATTTGCATCGTGGCCTAATTCTTAGCTTGCTGTTTATACTGAATAGTAGTTGCACATGCAATATGGATTTCATATTTAGATGCTTTGTCATCTTGAATATAAGAGTGGCTTCATTAGCATAGATATATTCAGCTTTATTTATGTGTAGCCACAGTTCAGTTAGACTGCTGCACACATTGTGTTTGTTATTTTATTGTAGACCTTCTGACTTTTAAGTTAATCATGATGAACAAGATTAAAATGAAGCCCGTCATAATAGGATTTTGAATAATTGCATTACACTCGCTGTCTGCACTGCAAGCCTCCTCCACAGTTACTTTGAGGTATTGATTCATAAACGCGTGTCATTGTAGTGGTGTCGTAATCATAACTTCAGATAGACGCTTGCATTTTAAAATGGACAGACTTGGTGTGCTTTTCATGGTGTAAATATTTTCATGCTATTTACGCACAAATTATTAAAATGGAAGTTGGGGTGATTTTTGCTCAACGCCATCTCCAGAACAGGAATACTTGGAAATTTGACAATGCAAATATTTAATGATTGTCATAATGCTGCTACAGTATGTAACACTGGAGCTGAAATAAACATGCAAATGCGGAATGCTGTGTGTTTTGCTTCTGAACTAAATCATCGTGTATCATATGTCTTTTTTTCAAGGTTTACAATAAGACCACCAAGTTTTTCTTTTCAGTGCTACAACTCCATGCTTGAACAACAAAAACAAGAAAACACTATTTAATTCTGTCAGTACTATGCCTGGTTTATTATGAAGATGTTGTAGCTGGGATCAGTCCTACCAATTCGCCAAAGAGTGAAAGTCTTAACAGGAAGGATGAGTGAGTCAGGTGAGTATTTCCCAAACCAAAACATACAAGATAACTAAACACGACTGAGAAAATAATTAAAATGTGTGTGAATAAACTCTTAACACTGCCCACGTTTTGCACGAGATGCATATCTCCACTAGGAGGCGGTAGAGTATTAGATACAGCTCGACAGATGCATTCTGAACAATTCCAAGAAGCAGAAATGATCCTTGACTTGTCAGTGTGTTTGAATCGTTTCTAATGGATACAGTATGATCCTATAATCAGTGCAGCACTTCCTATTTTTTATTTCCAGAAAGAAAATATTTCAGGCAATGTCTTCTCCACTCTTGAGCTTTCATTCATTTTTTTCAAGGACTCATAATTCCCCCAGGTTTTCCCACTTTCTTCCTTTATGCTGCACAAATGATAGAAATGCCTAAAATTACAACACACCTTGATCAGCTCTCAGTAACTGGATGCAAAGCCCCTTTTCTTTACTTCAGCAAAAAGATTGATACTTTGTTACAACATCCAACTGTTCTAGAAGTTAAATTATTTATATTAATTAAATATAAATTCAATAAAATGGCAGATGTAGGCAGCAAAATGACAATGAGTGTCAATATACAAAGAGCGGTGACTGTTGCAGGCCTCTTCAGACGTGCGTTTATCCACACCCTCACAGGTGTGGCTGGTTAAGGCACTTAAGCCAATGCAAGACAAATTGATAGAAGTTAAATGTCATTCGTTACGTGCTCCCGTGTACTGGGAGCATGCGGGAAGTCACTGGTCAAATAGACTAGAAAAAAAGGACGTTTGATTCATGACTAATTGTCTGCCTCCAAAATGGAGAAGGGCCGGCAATAGTCTAGCCAAGCCTTTTCTAAATGAATGAGACAAAACTCCGCTTACGCAAGAGCATGCCAGCTGAGTTGGCAGTCCGTCAATGCCAGGACAGACTGAGTGTTCACACCAGTAAAGGATTGTGGTCACAAGCAGCCCCGACCACCTCCAGATGTGGTCTTAAATGAACCGTTCTCAGATGGGTCCTCAGTCTATCTTGGATGTGTTCACACCTGTACTTGCTGTTCTGGTCACTTGCAATCAGACCGCTTAGGACACATGTTACTGCCAGGTCTGAACAGGACCACGATGGCGAAACAAGATTAAAAAAAAAAAAAAAAACACAGCCACAACCAGCCCGTTCTACCACAAAGAATCCAGAGTAACAAACATAAGCAAAATTGAAAATCCAAAGCTGCCTTGTGAAGAGAACAGTAAGAGCAGAAGGAGGTTGAATAGAAAGGATTGTTTAATGAGCTAAAAGTGATGTAATACTGTCAATATATTGTGAAATTTACATCAAATAGCATGAAAAGTACAGTTTTTTAACCTCATATTGTTGATAATTTAACATATAGTCAGTGTAATTTTATTTTCTCCTTTGTTTCTGTGAAGTTAAACGGCGTATTTCACATTTGTATCCTGCACGTAATACAAGTATCCAATGATAGGAAAAAAACCTGACAACTGATTTGATTTTTTTTCTCCCGAGATACAGACAGTGCAGAGCTTTATTCCAAACCAACATGCCTCAGGACACGTACACTGATGCTGTAACCCTGAAGTGTTTAGTTTTCGCCCTCGTCCAGGAGCAGGTTGTTTATCTGAAGCACACAATGAACGCCCCCCTCACCCATGTCTTGTCCTTGTCATATTTTTCTCTAATCACTTTAATCTGCAGTAAACTGCCCCACTACTTTATATCTTTAACTCAAAGATAAAAATGCTGGAAAATTACTCCTCTCTCCATTTCATTCCCTCCACGTCTCTCACACGTACGTACACACGGCCGTGTAATCAACGTTAACCATCGGATGAGTTGGATGCTGTAGTGTATCTGCTGATGGGAGAAGAAAGGCAGCTGCTCTGGCGAGTCCGTAACATGAGGGATCCAGTTACACTATCCAAGGAAGTTTATGAGTGTTCCCATGAGAAGATCAGGGCTCTTTTAAGCCTCCTTATCAACTCCAACAAATTTGTCAGACAGTCATGGCATATTGGAACACTGACAAAGGCTGTCTTTGTGGTCAGGGTTGGTTTTCTCCTCATCTGTTAAGGAGATCTGCTTGTTTTCCAAAGCATTGTTGGCCACCATGAAGAGAACGACGACGGCTCCCCTGCCACGTTTTTCACGGCATGTTAAGATCGCACCGGTAAAACAAATAAGATAAACTGTCAAAAGTTTGTATTTTTCAGCATAGGTGGGTTCAGATATAACATAACATTCAGCAAATGTGGAGAAAAGAATGAGGCAGTAAATTTATGAACACCACTTCAATGCTTTTCATCGGTTACTTGTCAAATCCAGTTCATCCAGGTGGCCAACAGACACTTTTACAGGCACTCCCCAAACCTGAAAAACGAAACAGAAGGACACAAGACAAGAGGATGTTGTCTTCTGGGTTTTTGCAAATCAATGTACCATGTCTCTTTGAGTCTGCGGAAGTGCAGGCATCACAATGGCGAGCACAATAATAAGAGTTCTCCTAACCTTCAGCTTCACCCTTCAACAAGCCCCTTTATCTGATGAGCGTGTTCATAGACAGCCTGAGACGCTGAGAGATACAGTCAGATTTTCAATGCCGTCAAAACAGATTTTATCTGCCCTCTTCATGTCTAATTACCTGTTTACTCTGAGGGCCTGGTGAATAGTGAACGGTACAGTCACCGGCACTGTTGATAAGAACTCACTTTAGTTTGAGGAAATCATTAAGAATCCAGATTTGTGTCTGATGTCGCTTCTCAAGCTTCTACATGTGTATGTGTGCAGCCTTCTGTGTGTTTTATAAGCTGACATTGCAAATGAGATGATGTCATTTAGCTTCACGTACTGCGATAGAAGTGATGAAATCTCCCCACATACGGATTTAAAGAAGACAACCAGATGAATAATCAACACTTAAACACAGGAATAAAAAAAAAAATATATATATATATATATATATATATATATAAAATAAAATAAAAAAATAGGTGTTTTGCCACTTGTTGCTCAGGTTCATGTGAGGGTACTTCACAAAGTCAAACAGGTTGGTGGCATGAGAGCGCTCAAATCTCCCCTTATCATGTCCATCAGTCCTCTGCTCACACTTTGGTTGTGTTACAAACATGCCCTTCTTAAATACGTGAAGTTCTAAATCCTGCGTGCCATCTTATCAGCGCTGTCAGCCACCGTGTTGAGTCCGCCCAGCTCACCAGCCTGCATGAAGCAACTTTACACTCACTACTTGGGCCGCACTGCTGGTACTCATCTTATTCAAATATTTAAGTTATTTTACACTCTTATGACCTTATGCTTGTTCAAAGAGGTTGGCTCTTGGCTGTTGTGAAGTTAGTATTACTAAATTAAGTAAAGTTTAAAAAGATAGATGATTCAAGAATATATTGAACATTTCAACAGGATTCAGATGTTCCAGGTCTCTTTCATAAACTTGATTCTACACAGTGATATTAATACATTTTAATGCAAAAATATTCACAAGGAAACAGGATGTAACCATGTTTGGGTCAGCCAATGACATGCTGATGCAGTTCATGTGTAATCATGGACAAGTTCAGGATCTGGTCTATTTTAGTTATTATTTGCTATGCCTACACAGTAAATTAAACATTTTTTCAAATTAGAAATGTAAGCTCCTCTGCTGAAAATGTGTCTTAGTTTGGTTTGGTTGAATTGTTTTAAGAGATTGAAAATTAATTTCAGAATACAAGTTCAGTTAAGTAAAGCTTGTGTTCAACTCTACAGCAAAAATGAACATGTTTGCAATCTGGTACAAAAAGATAACACTTACACCAATCTAAATTATATCAGCCCCACACCAGTTTTTCCATGTTTGGATTAGTTAGGAATTAGGAAAATCACGCATTTCCAAGATGGCGACAGCTTAAGCTGCCAAACTGAGCTTCAAAAAAGCTCTTCATGAGTCCTGTGGGTGGTCTCACGGAGGATTCGTCTATCTTTATATGCACTTATATCTTACATTTTGGGAGAAGAAAGTAGTATGGAGACAGAGAAACCGACTGACTGTCACATTCGTACTCTGTACTAAAGTGAAATATTTCCCTCTGTATGTAGTGGAGTAGATCAAAACAAAACAAACAAACAAAAAAACAGAATATGTACTTATGTAGTCACGTGTAGTCATATCTTTACGTCACATTGGACTACTGTTGACAACGGTATGTGCTGCAACCATAATTCCCTTTAGATGAAAACAAAGTGATAAAAATGACTGGAACTTAATGAAAAATGACCATTAATAAATACTCTTTAAATACTCTTCAATTTGGATTTTAAGGTCAGGTTAGAGTGCGGCTCAATGTTAAGCAAAGTAAGAAGGCATCTGTGAGCTCACCTGGTGAGGGCAACATACAGATGGGAGGCCACGTGAAAACAAAAGCAGACGACTTTCTATACTGAAACCATGGATAATATCAGTAGGGACAAGAAATTGCATTCCATATATATCTATTGTATGGTCTCAAGGTGGCTTGAGGACATCGGACGACTGAAAGGATAAATAAAGGTCAACACTGGCCCCGTATCTGCCGAATGTCTGTCTGTGTATTTTAACCTTAAGATTAAATTCATCTTCTTATGTATGTACAGTAAAGCCCTGCAATGAACGGATTTATTGTATAATGAGTGTAAGTCCCACATTAAAAACTAAACCCACCACAGAGAACTCCCTTAAATAAATGTGTGTCAAAATGATTATATGTCACACACTGACAGTCACAAACCCCCTTGAATTAAAGCTGAGACCCATTAGTTAAAGACTGAATTTGCTGAATCACTGAACTGGATGAACCAAAAAATGGCTTTAAATACTTCGCGTCTTAACTGCCTCCGTTACCTTATACTATGTATTATCTTATCCCCTGTATGTCCATCTATAGATATCGTCTTAACAAACAGGTTCTGTTACATTTGTCTGCCATACTATAGTATCTCCACCGCATTCATCAGGTGAACCATGTGAGCTTCATGCACCAGTGGCCCTAGCAAAACTGATATCTTCTGGTTGAACTTGATGTTTGATACCACACTGTTTGTCTTTAATTTAAACAGAGATGCATGTTAACTAGCCTTAAAACTTGTTTGCCTTTTGACTCCTATATCTTGCTGCTTTTACTACTTCAGTCATCCTGTTTATAGAGCTTATTTATTCATAATTTCCACATTATGCTTTAATTCCCTATCAGTCTCACATTAGAAATTGCGACTTCAATTGCTTCATACAGTTTCTTTCTTTATGACGTCATATGAAGAAAGCTAAAGAGCAGTTTATCTCCATGTGTGATCAGCTCAGTGCCTCTTTAAAGGAATTAGGTCTCATTCTTCAGCCCTCACTGACAACCTCATCTCAATCTCGGCACAGTCTTATCGTCTCAGAGTTTAACTTCATGCAAATACTTTAAATATTTCCCGTCCACTTAAATGGTCGGCACACTTACCACACAGTTTGTACCACAGTTTCTGTTTCAAATTGAATGACGGCTATTTGTATTCAGATTAATTCAATCCAAGTTTAACTGGATATGTTATAATTTACAATCTGAGAAATGTCCCTTTTTTTACCCGTTTTCTGTAATAAAGTACAGCAAACTGTGAGAGACATACAAATGTACATACAATTAAACTTTGATCTAAGGTATTACAAAAAACAACCCATAGCTTTAAATAAAAATAAAATGCAACAACATTAATTTATTAATGAATGAATCAACAATGCTACAACTTAATGCAGTCATATGTGTTGCTGTGCAAACCCAGGTCATGTCCACACATCATGTTTAAAAGGCAGACTGCTAACAGACGAGCATACACTGGATTCAAACAACAACAGATCAGCTTTGACAGTGAACACAGAAACCTAATTTTCAGACTGCTTTATTTATTATAAGTCATAACTCAGTTTCACCAAAACACAGGGCCCCAGGGGCCGCTGTAGTCCCACGGGTAGGGTCTGTATCGGTAGGCTTTGCAGAATGAAGTAATTAGTGACGATCTTATCAAATCCTCTCTCAGGCTCAGTCCATCTGCTTTGTACGCATCCTTGCAGAACTCAGATGTCTGCTGCTTTCGTTTCGTTTTGTACCTCCTGTTCTGAAACCAGATTTTCACCTGGGTCTCGGTTAGTCTTAAGGTGCTGGCCAGGTGAGCCCTCTCGGGGGCAGATAGGTATTTCTGGTGATTAAATTTCTTCTCCAGTTCAAGCACTTGCAGATGGGTAAAAGCCGCCCTCGAGCGCTTCTGCTTCCCCGAGGAGGAAAAACTTCTGGACTCTGAGGAGCTGGGACAGGATGTGTCCAGAGGCTCTGTGAAGGACAATGCAGATGTGATCAAGTCAGTAAACAGGTATAATGTGACGAAGCCTGCATGTAAGTCTGGTGGTTCATGAGGTTTCATCAACATAAGTCACAACTATGAATGAATAATAGTCTCCAAATTTTGTTTTACACTTTTCACTAAATGTGAGAGAAATTATATCTTCCAAAATGTGAAATATGAGTTGTTCCTGTAGTTGAAACCTGCAGCAGCTCACCTGTCTGCACCCCAAACGTCGTCTCCTGAGGGCAGAGTTGTGCTGACAACTCTTCAGATTCTTCTTTCCACTGTGAACATCTCTCCATCTTCTGCGAGCAGCACTTTCCATTAAATCCTGTGCTGTCCTTAATGGACAGGATGTCCTCAATGAGGAAGGAAGTCACAGGTTTGACTGCACCAGACATGTCCATCCGGTAAATCCCCAAATCTCAGGCCTCTCAGAGCCGGAGAGCTGCACTGGGTGACGTTGTTGAAGCGGTGTGTCTCCTCTCACTCTCACGCTGTCTGAATTTATACAAGAGACGGGGCGGGTTCATCCAGACGGCCCTGACAAGTGGGAGGAGGCGGCCTGACTTTGGTAAACTATTATCTACTTCTGACTTCAGTCACTTTCATTTGTTTGTCTAGTCAGATCAACCAGATGGGAATCTTTGAGATCAAACAATAGTACTGAATCAAAAATGAGCATACTACTTTTAATGTTGCACGTTTTTCTTTTTAAATCTTGCAGTGCAAAATAGTACAGATTACCTGGCTGCTATATACAGATTATTTTTTTTTTTTTAACAAATTCTTTTGGGCCTTTTATTTCTTTATTTGAATATGGTCAGTCCATAAAACACACCTATGTAAAATGGATGCAGTTTAATAGATGAATTTTACCACATCAGTGGTGCTACTGAATTACATTGTTTATACAGTGTTTAAATATGCATTATACAGAGAGGTGTCAAACATGTGAGCTATCCTATATACCAAATTAAATTAGTTTTTCTGTATAAGAAAATATATTGGGTTTATTCAGACTATATGTTTTATATAATAGAGCTTAATCTCATAGTTATATTCCTAGAAGATGTAGGGCAGAAAAAGTAGGTAATGAAGTAGTATTATATAGACAAGCAGTGTATATTCATATAGGTAATAACATTTCCTATAGTGAATCAATACATGCCCAGAGAAAATCTGAATCTCCAGACAAGTCCAGACAGAAATCTTCTTGGTGTATATGGTGTCATAGCAGTTAAATGGATTTGTGTCTTAATCTTCATGCCTCCATCAGCTCAGTGCAGGGAGACAGCTCTGTCTGCAGTAGTAGGGAGGGAGAAGGGGGGGTCAGAGTGGGTGGTCATACCTCCTGGAGCACTAATGAGTTGGACACATTTAGGCCGGCTCCTGAATGGACACAGTCATTGTTCTGTGTGGCTGTTTATTTGTTGTTCTCTGCGGTTCGGCCTGACCTTTCTCCACTGACTGAGATGTTTACTAGCGGTGTCTTCGCTGCTCTGGGATTTCATGCTTCATTTGGAAATGCATGAATGTAGGTATGATAAACACGACCCTCTCCGTGCCCCCTGATCCCGCTGACTCCTCCGGCTTTTCCCCGCGCACAACAACCGCACACCCGTGTCTCAGTCGTTGGCGCTTATATGGTGGCTGCCGTAATGCGATGAAACTGTAACAATTGCAGCTTCCTGTTTTCCTGCTTCATAACAGGAAGATCTTTGTACTTTTATACACTACTTTTTTACACACACATATATATATATATATATATATGTGTTTTGTTTGAGCCGCATGTTCTGTCCTGTGTGGTGGACCATCATTTATAAAAGCCATCTGTTTTAAATCCACTGAGATCTCTCTTTAGCATTACATGCTGTCTTGTCAACACAGTATTAAGATCATCAGTTTGATACCTTGAGTTCTTAGTCTGCGACTGTCTGGCTTCTTAAGTATGTTGAACTGTAAGCACAGAAAGACTTCATGTCTGCGTCTAGACCAAACACAATTTTTTTCCACCGAAAATGCTTGCCTCACTTCAAAAACATGCTTTTTACTCCCATGAAACACAAACCTCCTCGTATACTCCGTTTGACGGCATGAGCATAAACAAAGTCAGCAGTGAGCATGTTTGCCTCTGTTGCCCTGTGAGCAAATCACGCATTTAAATGGATGTTTTAAGACCTCACCAATGCTGTCATCTCCTGCTCTTGTTCCGTGACAATCCACGTGATTGCTCTTGGTTGAAAACTGTGACATTTCCTCTATGTTTGTTGGGTCATACGCATTCGTATAGCTATGCATCAGAGGCGACATGGTAGCTCTGACCTTTTACCCCGGGAAGGCATTTGTCTTTCACACCACAAACTACGCGGTGACAGTGTTTTTCTTTGAGCTGCTGAAAGTTGTTGTGCTGACGTTCTTCTGTTGTTTTCCTGCGGTTTCATTGTGCGAGATGACGAGTAGTGAGTGTTTGTTGCTACTGTAGTTTTGTCAGACGCGAGTCCTGTTATCTGCTCACCATCAGAGTTGTTTTATTTTGTAGCCGCACCTGGCAATTGCATAAGGACATGCCCCATTGTGAATTTTATGACATAACAAATATGTCATGGAGGGGTCAATTTGAGGTTGACACACAAATATCCACCAACACAAGTCCATGTATTTGAGCGTTCATCATCTCAGCAGAACTTGGATTTTTGTGATTTTGAACAAATGCTCTGTGGGTAGAGTTGCAGGAATGAATGATACCTGTTGTTTTTCAAATGTTCAACTGCACACAGTATACCTTATTATAGAAGTATTTTGGCATGTGAAAGTGATGGTAGATTTCCACTAGAGGGAGTTTTAAAGTCACACATCACCTCCCTTCCATAGGCTGTATATAAAAGAGCAGCCACTTCCAACAGCTCAGTGATCTATTTATACCAACAGATTATCTTAAATAGAGTCACATCACGCACCATTGATTGCTGTGTTTCGTCTTCCCTCAGCACACAGCTACGTAACCAACCTCTCCTTAAGCTGTTTTATTTGTAGTGTGGACGGTTAGACAGTGAGACTCCTGGACTTATGAATCATCTCAGCTGCAATCATAAACACCAGATTATCGGCGTAGGCTATTACAAAGCCAGAGATCAGTCTTTTCTAAAGCTTGCACAGCATGACTTAAAAACTTCAGTAAGCCATCATGGGTCTTTCACTGGTGGCCAGACTCACGTCATGCTCCTTTTTAAACTGACCCTCATAGTGTAATCAAGCACCTTTATTTTGAAAAAGATTCTTTCATTCATACATCATCTCTCTCTCCCTCTCTTAAACAAAGAAGACAAAACATAGCTGCTACACAAAAGCACACATTTTGCTTCTAAAAATACAGACTTGGCATAAACCAGTTAGATCATTTTTTAAAATTATTATTATTTTTGGCACAGCTTTCTCTGAGTGTATACTGAGTGAAACAAATTAGGTTTATCAACTTGTCTAATTCTAATATTGTAAATTTAAATCATTTATAATCCTATCAAAGTTATTAGAGTAGATGAGGTGGAGGGGCTAAAAAAAAGATTATATCATTATTTCTTCTATTAAACTACTACTAAATGTAATAGTTCAAATAGATTAAATGGATATACAGTTTATTGATCCCCAATGGGAAATTAAGATGCTATAATGACAGCCTAAATTAGATAAAAAATAGAAATAAGATAGGAAAAAATAACAATTTGAAATGGAAAAATATTAAAGGTACAGCAAATATTTAAAACCACTGTACCAAGCTGTAGCTAAATTACAGTAAGTGAAAACCAAACAAAGTAGATTAAGAGAAAGACTAAACTAAAAGACTAAGTAAAAGAAGTGAGTCTAGTGCATTTATGCTCCAAATGATTGATTTGGGCTGGAAGTGTCAGATAAAATCAATCACTTTGTAAAACCACTCACCATTAACATAACTGCTGCTTCCTTCAACCCCCTTTCCTCTGACACACACACCCACGCACACACACACCCACACACACACACACAACCACACACACACATTATCTGATCTCCTGGTCTCCTCTCAGTCTAGATTCCACCTTATCTGTGCAGAGATGCTCATTCAGCGCCTCTCTCTCCTCCAGGAGGTGTTCCTTCTCCTCGGGCCACAAAGTGCATTAAAACACTTGGACAAAAACTCTGTGTTCTGTCTAACTGATTCATTTATCGATCAATATAATAGATTCAGCTGTGTAATTATGATAACCCTTCTCAGAACATGATGTATACCGGCTCTGTATTTTTATTTATTTCTTTTTCAAACTGATGTAATCATTTAATACTTTTGCCGTATTAGAGTTTTTTCAGTTCAGTCCCGTGTGCGCCTCATCACTGAGTGACAGGTCGGACTGGAACCGTTTCCCGTTTGATTGAAAGTTTAGAGCGAAAAAAAAAAAAAAAGTTAAAGAGCCACTCTGTCTGCAGGTTTGTTTACCAAGCAAAGCTCGGGGACAGGACAAGCTCTCCGGCCTTATCAGCGGATTTGTCAATGGGACAATAATGAGCTGAGTTTGATAGAGCAGCGCTGTCAGGTCAGATGTCACTTCATCCATTAGCCTTTTGATGGCTCCCTTTGATAAACAGCTCCATAACCAGCTAGTCGAGGGTTTCTAATCAGGTATGTTTTGTTTTTTTAATTAAGTGGAGCACTGCACATTTCAGATTGTGTCAGATTTAATATTATTTAATAAGGTAAAGAAGAGTTTTGTCATTATATCATTTTTTTTGTTTTTTTTACCTTTAAGGCTAAAAAATAAAATAAAAAATATAACTGTCACAAAGAGAAATTAGACAAAAGATTTATTGGATTTTTAGAAAGAAAAGGAGTGACAGTATTTTTTGGAGATCAATTTGTATTTTTAGCTTATTACATTTCTTTAATATTAACTGAAAGCTATCCAAAATGCTTTAAGAGTTTTAGCCCATTAACCGATCATCAATTTGTCTTTTTCGACAAGAGAAAATTGGCACCAGATACAGTCCCATACAAAGTTAACAATAACAGCCTTCTAGCACACAGCCTGTTTTTCTTCCTTTTAATCACCAGCCTCTTACTCCCTGTAAAGAAGCCTGGAACTGTCCGTGGCTGAAGGGCCCCTCAGTGTTCCCCGTTAAATCAACCAACTGGTTACTGGACATCTGTGAGGAAGTCACACTCGCTGAATGTGAGACATAACTGCATCCGTACACGCTGCTGTTTCCATAACCAAATACGGTATTATAATGTCCGAGCGTCACATTATAAGGAGCTGAATGGGAACCTGCGCCGCACAGCTTCCCGTCCCTCACCAGCACCGGCACCGCCACCCTCCTGGGCGCAGGTGGATAGCCCGCCAGCTCCAGAGTCTTGTCCTGCCTTTGACGCTTGCATTTGTACCTCCTGTTCTGAAACCAGATTTTGACCTGGGTGGAGGAGAGTTTGAGCATGTGGGCCAGGTGCTCTCTCTCCAGGGCGGACAGGTAGCGCTGCTGTCTGAAGCGTCTCTCCAACTCGGACACCTGCGACTGAGAGAAGAGGACCCGGGGCTTCCTGCGCACCCTGGGTCTGCTCTTCGCGTTTATGTCGCGGTCTGGTGAACTGTCAGGACCGCTCGTCTCTGCACGTTAGAGAAAAAGTGAAATGCATAGAAAGTTATTCTTTGAAAAAGCTTTACACTTACTTAGATCTTAAAGTCAACATTTTTTTGGATGACAGTGTTTGAAAATGAGGAACGAAATACTTGCTTTGGATAAATTTGTTTGAGATGGAAGAAGTAAAGTTGATTATTATTAATATTATTACAGTTTACATAAATCCAAAACACTTAACCAGACTTACAGTTTTATCTTGTAGTTAATGCGCCGAAACAGGGCCAATCTCTTTTTCTATCATGCAGAAGTCAGACCCTTTTCTTTCTCGCATTAAATATAGGCGACTAAATGTAGATGTTTTGGTAGCTAAACATTATAAATTTTAGCTACGTTAGCTAAATTAAATCCTGCTTTAGCTTGTTTGTACTATTTGTTTGTTTTTTCAAACAGAGAGATGTAAAAGAAAATGAAATAGTGGCAGCTCGAAGGCCGCGTATCATCCAACATGCGTCCAAGTTCCACTCTGTGGAGAGGCCTCAACCCACGTAAACAACCATCTGTGTATAAAAAGAAGCTAATCTGACTGTGATGTGCATCACTGCATCATCTCACCCTGCTCGTGTATCTCCCCTTCTCCTTCTAAGTTGTGACTATCCAGCTTCCCCTGTACTTCAGAGACGCACGGCTCAGGATGGCAGTCATAGAAGTCACAGTTTCGGGGCGCAGCGTGCACTTGTTGATAGTGCATCGGGACAACCTGGTCAGTCATCAAAAAATCATTTTCATAGTCGTGCTGGTGCTCGATTCTCAAAATATCCTTCACTGAAAAAGGCGTCGAGGTCGCTGAACTGGGATGCATCCCCACGGTTTTAGTTGCCTGCGAGTTTGGATCCTTTTTACGCACTGTGCTGGAGCAGCTGCTGATGATGCTGCCGGATGGACCTCTTAACTGGCTGATGAGTGAAAGCCTAAGAAGATTGAAATCAGTCAAGGGTCCAGCTAATGAGCAATGTTGAGATATATCTTCCCCTCTCTCTACTGACCAACACCCATGCAGGCTGCGCGCACAGCTCCTTTTCTTCTCACCTTACAGGAACACCTCTCATCATATCCACCCTTCTGTCGGAGTGGGAAGGTGGGATTGAGGAGGTTAATTAAGAAATAAAAACACTGATGACCTTTAATTTCTGTGTGGCCTATCAAAACAGAAGCTAAAGCCAAACCATTTAATTAATGTCGTTTTATTTGTATCCATTGCAGAAACTTGTATTTGTTATTTAAGTTGCTCTTAAGACATAACGAAAAACTTTCTGCATAGTTAAAGAGTAATTATTGAAAATGGAACATTATGATCGACATGTTGCATTAAACAAGTGAAACTATCCCAGACTAATTAAGCTGTTTAAAAAGGGGGCAGTTTATTCAGTGTCTACCCAAACCACGCTTCTCCTGAGCCACGCCACTTAACCAGCGCGCAGGTCCTCGGGGGGGGGGGCTGAGTGATCTCGGCTGATGTTGAACAGCTTTACCATCAACATTGTTTTCCAGCCGTTATTAGTGTTCTCAGGCCACAACAAACAGTAACATTACACCTGATGTTGTGGAAGTGGAGAGGCAGCGGCGCCAGCCTGCAATGCTTGACTGAGGCCGAGACGCGCTTCCACACAGACAGGAACACGGACAGACGCGACCTGTCCTACTGCAGGAGATATATGGAGGGCACTTACTGGTCTGGGCGGCTTTTAAAGCTGTTATTGAATCAGTTTAAACGATCCTTCATTATGGTAAGGAAGAGTGAAAGATTAACCAGTTAATGAATCTTAATCTCAAAGTTATCTTAGAGTAACTTTGGCCCTGTGCACCACTCTCAAATCTACAAAAAAAAGAAAAAAAAGAAAAGAAAGAAACTTCATTATTTCACATGGAACTAAGAGAGGAGCTATGATGGCAGTTTGCTTTGATATGAAGAAATCATTTTGACTACTCCAGTTTAATATGTACAGCTGGTAGTGACATGCTGTGTCCTGTGGAAATCAGCTCATTTTATTAGAGATCACTGTTTCTGAGATTTAACTTAAAGGTCCAGTGTAAAGCATTTAGTGTCACCTAGCCCTGTCTTTGGAGATTGTAACCAAGTGTAAACCGCTTCCTCACTCCTCTTTTACAAATGTATAAGATACGGTCACTGCATTTAAAAGTGAGAAGCCCTCTGTAGAGTGTTTAGTTTGTCTGTTGTAGAAACTGCCTCAGAATGGTGGGCTCTGTGGAGGAGGACCTGTATGAAAGGCTAAGCTCACAAAAACACAACTGAGAATATAAACGTTCAGTTTGGCTCAACATTTAATGTTTGGCTAAGGGGAGCTTGGAGCTGGTGTGTAATAGAGGTTCGTCACCTCCAGTGAGCAGTTATGATGAGGGCCGCTGTGTGTCATGTTGCTTTTTTATAAAACACTTGATGTGACTTTTAGGTTTTGATGGAAAACTATTAAATTGGCAAATTGTAATTTCTCTTTGTGTCCCAACTATATTCATCATTAACTAGTGTCATTTTGTTCCTCACTATTTTCTACAGCTTGCCTTACAACCACTCAAAAGTAACATCTTCAAATTGCACATCTGACCCTCAGTGCAATTAATCTGCTGTTTCCTCATTACAGCCTTATTCCCGAAAATTTATAATGGGGTTTTAATGGTGAATTGGGAATGAAAACACATTTTCAATTAATTTTATTGCCACAAATTGCCACACGATGAAGAGCTAGCTAAAGTGGAATCTTTCTTTCTTGTTTTTGGATCACTAAGTTAAGAGAATTCGAGAAATTTGAAAAAACAAATATCACAGTGCGCACCTGGAACAGTTTTACTGTACTGAAGTTATTGATATTAGCTGCATGTTTTTAGTGAATAATGAAAGCCAGCGAGTACAGGAGTAGGTTACTAATACAGCAAGTGAAAACCTAAGTAGTTGACAAGTCTGACTGCAGCTGGCTGGTAATTTGCTACAGGGGCTTCTTCAGTTCAGGACATTATGAAAACCAGTCTACATCAAAGCTGAAATAATTCAACAAAACAAACAAAACTACTTCTTGGCCTCCCAGAGTCTCCTCTCAGTTGGTAGTAGCCAGTAAACCTCAGAGGAGAGACCCCCAGGAGGGAAATGTTTTCAGATATAAAGTTCAAAAGTTAATGGCAATAGCAGTCTGCTCTCGTACTGTAAAGTATAAAATATGGTGGTAAAACATGCGTTAAGACCTTCTGCTGGGACTGATGTCTTTGATTGCTTTATTTATGTCATATTGTTTTATTTGGTGTATTATTACATGTGCTTTAGCTGCTCCCTGGATCTGTTCTTTTACAGTTTAAAAAGACCTCAAAACCCGGTGCAATGCCCGGATTCGTAACCGTCCACATTCAGTGAAACAAACTGACAAACCAAGAAACCTGAACTTCAAAAGCAGATGGTGAAAAAAACCCAACTGTCAATTGTTTGACACATTGGGGATTTCAGGGTGTCCGGTTTGATGAGTAAATTACTTAATTGCTGCAGCAGTTTTCTCCGAAGGCTCGGAGCAATGCTCTCTCTGAGTTTCTGTGTCCACTGTTGCTTTAAAATCAAAGCCTTTCCCATTGATTCCACCATATGTGTCCTCGCTGTAACACAAGAAGCTAGCTAAGTACAGTTTACCACAACTACCCCTAATTCATCATACAGCAAAATAGGTGGCTGATAGCAGCTGAAAGACGAGATAGCGTTGGCTTACGCTGACTGAAACTGAACCCAGTCTTCCTATGGCCTATATGCAACTAAAGATGCTCATCAAAATGTTATGTGACACTGACATTTCCTTTCAGGAAAGAGACTCTTCTAGACATTAGATATGGGAGCGTTTTCTTACATTCTCCAACATATGCACTGCGGGTTATAAAGAAGCTCACTGAAGCTGAAGGATGCTACTCTAGGCAGCAGGGTGCGCCAGTGGTTAGAAATGGTCTCCGCCACCACCGAAGTATCAGCATGTTAAAAATGTACCCAGGACATTAGTGGCTTCAGAGAGGTCTATCTGTTCCTGTTCCTGACACAAAAATGTCCAGGAAATCAAGACTGAAATTTGTGGCGGAGAAATACCAGATTAAAATTGAGTTTAAAACTCTGACCATTGTTATTATCACACTTGATGCTGTGGAAGTAGGTTTTTACATGTCCGTATTCTAGTGTGGTTTTACAGTAGGTGTAGTTATCACAGTAAAAGTAGTTATTGTTTGTGTCATGTCTGCATATACAGTCACTTTCCAGTTTATTAGATACACTACTGAAAACAAATGCTTTCTAATATAACAGTCCTGCACTCAGTCTTAGCCTCACAACAGTCACGGTATTCAGCTTTTTTCTTTTAAATAACAGAGAGAGCTTTCAATTCAATTGTGTTTTCATTTAGGAGATTGAAGTTTGTAGTACTATTGAATTGTACTGACAGATTGTTTCTGTTATTTTGACAACCCCAAAGTAGTAGGCAAAATAACTGAAACACTTCCTTCTGTGTTTATTTCAGTGCAGTTTAACAGCACCAGACACTAACATACTGCAAAAGTGATTAATGTGGCTCGAATCTTGAATCACAGTGCACACAGTATATGTTTGGAAAGTATCATGCAGATGGCTCAGAAAACTTAATAATGAGGGAAAAAATGGCCGTTACTTCGGAAAGTAACTGATCTGGAGGATGACTGATTGGTACTGTACATTCATTTTGAAATGTTTGGACTGCATGTGACCTTAAAATAAATATAACGGAGCAATTTTTCTAGTAATAGTTTTTGGACATTTAATCTTCAACTAGAGAAGAAAATTACCAGTTATGTTTACACCCCTTGAAAGGAATCCCAAACTTTGTCCCTGAAAAATCCCATTATGTACCTAATTATCACAGCTACTGTTACGTGCACCATTAAAATGCTTCATTGCCTTTGTTTGTAGTATCTCTGATCCAAAGTTAAATAGGAAGATATTGATGTACACGTGTGGACATATTTTGCACAAAACTGTAGGAAGTTCAAGGGTCATCAGCTTCATCCTGTCAAAATTGTTTACAACTGATCATTATTTCCATCACTGCATATTTCAGTCAGTGTTTCAGATAACATTTTACCTCAAACCATCATTATTATGGATTGGTTTATGAATCCTAGTAAAGAGACATTGATGTAACAGAGCACCATCTGCAAGTCTTTAGTATGTTTGTGTTTTCTAACGGCAAATTTAGATCGTTCTTTAAAAAAAAAAAACTGA